>NC_079316.1:79142752-79449805 GCF_029931775.1 Euleptes europaea
GTGGTCCCATCAGGCCTGGCCTTTGGGTAGGGTTGCCAGCTCCAGGTTGAGAAATACCTGGAGATTTTGGGGGCAGAGCTTGAGGAGGACAGGGTTTGGAGAGGGGACGGACTTCAGTGCCATAGAATCCAATTGCCAAAGTGGAACTGATTTCTATCGCCTGGAGATCAGTTGTAATAGTGGGAGATCTCCAGCCACCACCTGGAGGTTGGCAACCCTAGCATTCTCTTATGTTGGAGGCAGCTTTTTTCCAAGTTGGATGCTTCCTGTGAACTCCTCAGAAGCACATCCTACTCCAGTGAAGTGGAGGGAAGGCAGGATTGGTTCTTTGTTGGGGTAAAAAACAAGTAGGCACTGTAGTGTTCATTTTGAAGTGTATATTACCATCCAAATTGGAGGGGGGGGACACTAAGTCCAGATTCTAAAGTTACATACCTGCACCACAGTTGTGTGCGTGCCTATTTTTAAATAGAAATAAATGCAAGCAGAACAAATAATCCCCCCCTACACACACACCTTATCTTACTACATTCCTTTTCTTTCAGCGGTCCCCCACCCCACTGGGCCCAGTTTGGACTTGGAGGGGAGAAAACTGCTTCAAGTGCAGGAGCCAGTCAGTCTTTATTACAGCCCATGGGCCATTCAGAAGCAGAGTAAAACAGATAAATAAAAACACTGATATAAAATAATTATCAATATAAAACCTCTGTATACATTACTTATCCTAATACGTCTAAAAGGTTCAAGGTTAGAACCTGAGTAAATTATGCACTTGATGTTATCTCATTGCAGAAGGTAGAACCTTTTGCCACAGATGTGTGTGTGTTAAGTGCCGTCAAGTCGCTTCCAACTCATGAATCAAACCCTATGAATCAAAGTCCTCCAAAATGTCCTATCTTTGACAGCCTTGCTCAGGTCTTGCAAATTGAGGGCTGTGGCTTTCTTTATTGAGTCAATCCATCTCTTGTTGGGTCTTCCTCTTTTCCTGCTGCCCTCAACTTTTCCTAGCATGACTGTCTTTTCTAGTGACTCTTGTCTTCTCATGACGGGACCAAAATACGATAGCCTCAGTTTAGTCATTTTAGCTTCTAGGGTCAGTTCAGGCTTGATTTGATCTAGAACCCACTGACTTTTTTTTTTTTTTGGCAGTCCACGGTATCAGTAACATTGTCCTCCAACACCACATTTCAAAGGAGTCTACTTTCTTCCTGTCAGCTTTCCTGTCAGCTTTGCCACAGATAACAGTAGTTCATAAATACGCCAACAAAACAACAGTACATATACTTGTGTCTATTGCTTTTATCTTAAATCTATCGAAATTAAAACCGTTCCTATCTTAAAATCATAAAATATAACATTAAAATCTTAATTTAAAATATTGAAATAAAACATTAATTGTGACTTGATGGGCCTTGATCTGATCCAGCATGGTTTTTCTTATGTTCTTATGATTAGGTCCTCAAGTGCCAAAATAAAGCAAGGAGACGGCAGGAGGCCATGGGATGAGTCACATGCTGGCTGTTGCTTTACCAACACAAGTAGAAGAGCATTTCTTCACATTGGATCCAAATTAAATTGGCAATTTCCACTGATGCCCCCTTCCCATTGCGGACCCCCCCTCAAATAATTTCTCAGAGTCTCCTATCCCCCAAGAGCAGCATTGTATCAAGATCAGTGGGAGGGGGGAAGGCAGGAAACTTCCATTCTGCTGACGGAGAATTCAATCTGGATCCAACATATATAGATTAAATCCAACATATATTATATCCAACATATATGGATTAAATTTCACTTTCCACCTTTTAATGGATTTGGTAGCTGTTTCACAGGCAGAAATCAGCAACTGAAGCTTTTCCCAGCATGCAGACACTGCTGTGCAATCAATCAATCAAATGGGGGGGGGGGGCATTACCTGTTGCTTTCTGCCTGCCATACTATTATCTATTCTCTCCAGGATCAGATGGGCAGCTATTATATTAGCTGCTTTGAAACACAGGAAGGACAATGCTGCTGCAGTTGTCTTGTTTCTGGGCTTCCTATAGGCACCTGGTTGGCCACTGTGTGAACAGACTGCTGGATTTAGAACAGAATCATAGAGTTGGAAGGGACCACCAGGGTCATCTAGTCCAACCCCCTGCACAATGCAGGAAACTCATAACTACCTCCCCCCCACACACACCCAGTGCCCAGAAGATGGCCAAGATGCCCCCCCTCCCATGAACTGCCCAAGTTCATAGAATCAGCATTGCTGACAGATGGCCATTTAGCCTCTGCTTAAAAACCTCCAGCGAAGGAGAGCTTACCACCTTCCGAGGAAGCCTGTTCCACTGAGGAACCCCTCTAACTGTTAGAAAATTCTTCCTAATGTCTAGACGGAAACTCTTCTGATTTAATTTTAACCCGTTGGTTCTGGTCCGACCTTCTGGGGCAACAGAAAACAACTCGGCACCCTCCCCTATATGACAGCCCTATATGAAGATGGTTATCATATCCCCTCTCAGTCTTCTCCTTTTCAGGCTAAACATATTTGATGGACCTTGGTCTGATCCAGCATGGCCTTTCTTATGTTCTTATGACCTTCTTTCCTCACAAATTGTAGCATTTAACGATTTGTTATTTCTAGAATACCCTTGCTGCTGCAATCGGGTAAATTAAAGATTGGCAGAGGGTTTTAGTGGTACATGCAGGGCGAGGGGTTTCTATTTCATATTAGAGAATCATCAGGCAGTGGAAGGTCTGATCCAGGTTCCTTAATGCAGAGCCCAAGGGCCTCATCTCCGGCATATTGTTTACACCTTTCAGAACATACAGAAATGGAGGCAGTGGAAGAGATGAGATCTTTGGTTGTTGTTTTTTTAATTCACAATGAATGGAAGCCCAGTACAAACAAATCTGTCTCTGTGTGTTTTAATAAGACCTCTCTTATCTTTTCTGTGTACAATGTGAAGTGTAAGGAGTTTACTGGTTTGCAGCTGTTCCGATAAGCATGAAACACAAGGCACTGCTTTCCCACCCTGGCTCCCAGTTAGATCATCTGAAGTATTCTATGTAGCCGAGTACATAAGCGCGGGGGGGGGATTCCATTGGTAGGGCGCAAAATATGCTGCTCGTCTACAAAAACAGAGAAGGTATTATAAATCTGAACTAAAATGTAGCTGCTAGAAAAATGCAAGATAACAGCCTGTGCCCTTCCTGTTTGGACTTCTCAGCTTGCCCCTGAGAAAATCCAATCTGTGTTAGGAAAGAAAAGCCCACAATGGAAAAAGTAAAGGTGACCTCTCCTTTGACTAAGAAGAAGAGTTGGTTTTTATACCCCACTTTCCTCTACCTTTAAGGAGTCTCAAAGTGGCTTACAATCACCTTCCCCTCCCCACAACAGGCACCTTGTGAGGCAGGTGGGGCTGAGAGAGTTTGGAGAGAGCTGTGACTAGCCCAAGGTCACCCAGCGGGCTTCATGTGGAGGAGTGGGGAAACCAACCCGGTTCACCAGATTAGAATCCACCGCTCATTTGGAGGAGTGGGGAATCAAACCAGTTCTCCAGATCAGAGTCCACTGCTCTTATCCACTGCTCTTAACCACTACACCACACTAGAAGCCTTTTCAAAGCTCACCATGATGACAGGGAGTTTCTCGTCACAAGATTGTCCCTTGGACCAGGTCCTAAATCAAGACTCTGATGAGAGGTAAGCGAGAGCAGGATTCCTTTAGCACACATGTGTAGGACAGCTGAAAGCTACACCACCAGAAAACCCCTCTTCTCAACCAGTGGTCTTCAACCATTTGTTCAGGGCCTGCAGGTGGATTGCAGAGCCCTGCCACTGGCTCCAGAGGACCCTAGAGAGCTGCCCTTGGTTGTTGCTATTGCTACTGGGCAAGTGCCGAGAGCAAGGGTCCCCTGCTTCCTCCTGCCTCTGTGCATGGAGAGGAGCAGCAGGACAAGGAGTCTATTCAGTAGTCGAGAGGATTCCTTTTCAGCCTGGGCAGGTTCAGGGGGCCCCTCAACAGCAAAAGCTTTCCCTTGTCTGTGTTCCTCCTCTCCCCCCCACCCAGCATGGCTTGGTCTGACCACCCCTGCCCCTACCACTTGGTTCTCCAATACTCTGTGCAGATCCACCTTGGTCTTTATTGCCCTAGGCTAGGCAGGCTTGGCCATCCATTCCCCTGCTAGTCAGCCCTGATCATGATCACACAACTTCTCTGCTCAAACAGTCAATACTAGGGTTGCCTGCTCCAGGTTGGGAAATACCTGGAGATTTTTGGGGGCGGAGCCTGAAGAGGGCAGTTTTCAGGGAGGGGAGGGACTTCAGTGCTATAGAGTCCAATTGCCAAAACAGCCATTTTCTTCAGGTGAACTGATTTCTATTGGCTGGAGATCAGTTGTAATAGCAGGAGGTACCTGCTAGTACCTAGAGGTTGGCAACCCTAGCGGCAGACACTAATCTGATGAACCGGGTTGCTTTCCCCACTCCTACACATGAATAGGGTTACCAACTGAGGCTATCGTACTTTGGTCACATTATGCAAATACAAGAGTCACTGGAAAAGACAATCATGCTGGGAAAAGTTGAAGGCAGCAGGAAGAGAGGAAGACCCAACTAGAGATGGATTGATTCTATAAAGGAAGCCACAGCCCTCAATTTGCAAGACCTGAGCAAGGCTGTTAAGGATAGGACATTTTGGAGGACATTGATTCATAGGGTCGCCATGAGTTCGAAGCGACTTGACGGCACTTAATACACACACATTTCCCAAACCAGAGCTGGCAACCCTAGCTTTATACCATCCTATGTGCAGCCTATATACACAACCCTCTCTGTTCTTAAGGACTTCTACAGTAGATAGTGGTCATTTCTTCCTGTTGGCTAGATGACTGGTATTTTAATTTTGCTGTTATCTGAAAATAGTCCCTGTGTCCTTATCTGCAGTTTTTGTACCAGCAGCGCAAATGTTGGAACCGAGCAGTGAGGAAGATGGGCCCATTTTTCACTTTGAGGAATAATAGTTGCAGCATAACTGTTGATTCATTCTTGCATTCTGTTTCCTGCCGTTGTTTTAACTGGGACGCTCTTGCAAAGCAAATTTGCTTTAGTAATCTAAAGGTCATATGCTAATTAGGTGCTAATGCAGGTATCGAAAAGTTAACTATCGCATCTATGATTTGTTTAGTTGACTGATGGTTTTTGGTTGTCTCCCCTTTCCATCAATTCAATTATTAACATGGAAAGAGATTAGAATGGATAATATCAACAGCTAATCACCATGATGGCTAAATGGAACTTCCAAGGTCAGAGGCATTCTACCTGTGAATACCTAGGGTTTCCAACCTCCAGGTAGTAGCTGGAGATCTCCTGCTATTACAACTGATTTCCAGTCGACAGAGATCAGTTCACCTGGAGAAAATGGCTGCTTTGGCAATTGTACTCTATGGCATTGAAGTCCCTCCCCCAACCTCACCCTCCTCAGGCTCTGCCCCCCAAACCCCCATGTATTTCCCAACCTGGAGTTGGCAACCCTATGAATACCTAATGCTGGAAATAAACAATTGAAGAGGGTTGTTGTCTTCATGCCCTGCTTGTGTGCTTCCTGGTGGGATATCAAGATAAGTTGGACCTTTAAGCTAATCCAGTGGGGATCTTCTTAAATCCATATTTAAATACCACCCAGAACCATTAAAAGACTTCCATATGAGCCTTAATCTTCACTTCCCTGTCAAATCATTAAGAGATTTGATTATAATAGGTAATGTGGGCTGCAAAAGTATATGCTTGTATTGTGTTTTTATTTATATGTTTGGACAATGGATATGTCACCTCTCCTGACACCTGCTCAAAGGAATTCACAATGTAAAAACAGTGCATTAAAATCCCACCAAGTCCCCATCAACAATAAGAATTAATGTTAGTAAAGCAAGCCAGTAAGCTTTACCTTATTTATTTTTTTAAAAATCTGTTCTGCTGGAAGTAAGCATCTAGTAACATTGCAAATAAAATAACAACCTTCTCCTCTCCCCCCCCCCAAAAAAAAACTTTCAGGAAACCAAAGAATAATACACTTTTTATTTCTTCTTATGAGCTTTGCTTGAAGAAAAAATCTTTAGAGAAGCTGCAGCCTTCTGCAAAGAAATCTAAACTTGGGACCTTGGGGAAAAGTTCACAGCGCATCAGTGCAGGCCACAAATATCAAACAGGCTGAAAGAAAAACAAGAGGAGACAGAATTATCTTCTCCCCGTCTATGTAGGAGTAACAGGAAAACTAACCTTGGGAAATGGAGACTGAGTAAAAAAAAAAAAAATCCTGTGACACAGCCGAAGAGTTATGTTATGGATACAGTGAAGCCAAGGGCTCCTAACTGATGCAGGTCAGGTCGCTTGTTCCACTTGCTATATTTTTCTGATGGATTGCCAGACAAGCAGGTTCTAAAGGTGGCTGGAATTTCAGGGGGAAAGAAGCTGTGTGGCAAGTGGAGCTGAGCTTATAGGAGAATGAGCTTGGAACCAGAAAGACCCTCATTCAAATGATCTCACCTCTGTCATGGACTTACTAGGGGTCCTAAGGTCATTGGTAGGGTTGCCAGCTCCTTGTTGGGAAATACCTGGAGATTTTTGGGGTGCAGCCTGAGGAGGGTGGGGTTTGGGGAGCGACTTCAATGCCATAAGGTCGCATTGCCAAAGCACCCATTTTCTCCAGGTCAGCTGATCTCTATCGGCTGGGGATCATTGTAATAGCAGGAGATCTCCACCTACCACCTGGAGGTTGACAACCCTAGTCATTGGGTCCTGACATTGGCTTTGTGCTATGCCGGAATGTCTCCAGGGATATCATGGGGGGAGTTATGAAATCCTCCAGACAAAATTAATTTTAATTTACCTTAATTCATAATATAAATATATGTAGGGTTGCCCTTCTCCAGGTGGTGGTTGGAAATCTCCAGCTATTATAACTGCTCTCCAGGCGATAGAGAGCTGTTCACCTGGAGAAAAAAGCTGCATTGGAAGGTGGGGTCTATGGCATTATACTCAGTTGAAGTCCTTCCTCTCACCAAACCCTGCCCTCCTCAGGCTCCACCCCCAAAATCTCCAGGTGTTTTCCAACCTGGAGCTGGCAACCGTAAATACATGTTATAAAGCACTTTTTTCCTGGGCGATTTTATAAATTTTACAGGAACACTTGAAGCTGTCTTATATTGAGTCAAACCATTGGTCCATTAAGGTCAGCACTGTCTATTCTGACTTGCAGTAGCTCTCCAGGGTCTCAGGTGGAGGTCTTTCATATCACCTACTGCCACCTGATCCTTTTAACCTGGAGACACCAAGGATTGAACCTATGACCTTTCGTATGCAAAGCCAATGCTCTACCACGGAGTCACAGTGCTTTGACTTGGATCCTTTCAATTGTGTAGATGGCAACCATCCTCCCCCCCACACCCCCGGAGCTGGATTTTGGGTAGTGTGGTAGGAACATATATTCCATAAATGGATCTTTCTTATGTAGGCATAGTTAAGTGGCTGAGTTGGGGGTCAGGTTCATGGTTCCTCTCCTACTTGGCTAGTAACTTCCAGAAAGCAGTGTTGGGGGACTACTGCTTGACCTCCTGGCATTTATGCTATGTGTTTTATTTAGGGTTGCTAACCTCTAGGTGGTGTCTGGAAATCTCCTGGGATTACAACTGATCTCTGGGCAACAGACCCCATCCTTCTCAGCCTCCAACCCCAAAATCTCTAGACATTTTCCAACCTGAAGCTGGAAACCCTAGCTTTATTCCCTTCCCTATTCTGTTTAATATCTATGAGGAACCACTGGGAGAGATTGTCTGGGCATCTGGAGGAAGGTGTTAGCAATATGCTGATGACACGTAACTCCTTAACAGCTAAATCAGGTAGGGGTGGGGGTCTGAAGAAGTTCTAAACAGGTGCATTGAGAAGATAATGGGATGGGTGAGAGCTGGTAAAATGAAGCTCAGGACAGATAAACCAACCATGGAACAAGGAAGTTAGCCTTTTCTGAAGGGGGCAGCACTTCCCCTAAAAGTCCAGGTGCCCTGACCTGGATGCCCTAGCATGATCTTGTTAGATCTCAGAAGCTAAGCAGAGTCAGCCCTGGTTAGTACTTGGATGGAAGACCATCAAGGAAGTCTAGGTTGCTATGCAGAGGCAGGCAATGATGGCAAAGATTCTGAAGAAGTGAGCTGTGGCTCACGAAAGCTCATACCCTGCCAGAAAATATTTTTGTTAGTCTTTAAGGTGCTACCGGACTCTTGCTCTTTTCTACTACTGCAGACAGACTAACACTGCTACCCACTGTGAATTATCAACATTGTTAGGGTTGCCAGCTCTGGGATGGGAAATTCCTGGAGATTTTGGGGCCGGGGGCCAAGGAGGGTGGGGTTTGGGAAGGGGAGGGACTTCAATGCTATAGAGTCCAATTACCAAAGCGGCCATTTTCTCCAGGTGAACTGATCTCTATAGACTGGAGATCAGATGTAATAGCAGGATATCTCCAGCTAGTACCTGGAGGTTGACAACCCTAATCATTGTCTTTTGCCTTGAAAACCCTACAGGGTCATCAAAACTTGGCTGTGACTTGACAGCACTTTCCACCACCAAAAATTCAGGTTTGTAGCTTGAGGGTACCACCGAACCTGGGCCTATGACTGAAAGCTCAAGGTTCCTTGGTGGTGCATTGTACCTTTCACCACCTTTGGCTGGTTTGCTGGTAGCACCTATTGCTTAAGAAATGGGATTTGGCTACAGTAATCCATTCTCTGATCACCTGCAAGTAAGATGAAATTACTGTAGTGCACTGTCCATGATGCTGGATTTGAAGACCATTTAGAAACTTCAATTAGTTCAGATTGCTGTAGCGACCTCATTGTCAGCAGAGAGATACAGGGATCATGCCTGTTTGTTTTTGAGTCCAGTTGAAACTGCTGATTCTTATCTTTAAAGTCCTAAACCAGGGGTAGGGAAGTCAGGCCTGGGGGCCGTTTAAGGCCCGTGAAATCATTTGGTCTGGTCCTTCATGGGTCCTGGCAGATCTCTAGCTCAGAAGGATCTAAGACTGGCGATCCGCCCCCTCCCGTGGACAGGAATAGCCTCTATTCAAGGCGGGTGTGAGTTTGTTTTGCCAAGAAAAGGAACCCTTGCAGAGGAGTCATTAGCTATGGAGCTGCTAGGACCGCCCAAGAAACTGTATTAGCCCTTTCCCACCCAGGCCATGGAGAAACGTATTCCATCTGTAATACAAGAGGGCTGGGGGCGGAAGTGGCGACAATGGAGGGGTTAAAGGGGGCAAGGCCAGAATGCGCGGGGGGGGGGTGAGTTCTTAGCCAGTGTGTCCTCATTTCTACCCTGCAGGCGGAGGTAGCAGGAGTTGGCTGTAGAATCCTGCCCCAACCATGCGGAGCAGGAGCAACCCCGGCGTGCGGCTGGACGGCTACGCCCAGCTGGTGCAACATACCATCCTGTGCCACCAGGTGAGCAAGTGCGCCACTGGTTGGATGCCTGCCTGCTTGCCCGCACCAGGGGGTCACCTGGGGCAGCTGCCTGCTTGGGGCTTGGTCAGCTAATTTTTAAGTTGATCATTTTGTATGGCCCACGAATGATGTTATAAATATCCAAATGGCCCTTGGCGGGAAAAAGGTTCCCCACCCTTGTCCTAAATGGTTTAGTGCTGGGATATTTGAAAAGACTATCTTCTTCTTATGTAGGCACATGACCAGTTAAGACATTTATCTCGAGTAGGGTTGCCAACCTCCAGGTAGTAGCTGGAGATCTCCTGCTATTACAACTGATCTCCAGCTGATAGAGATCAGTTCACCTGGAGAAAATGGCCACTTTGGCAATTGGACTCTATGGCGTTGAAGTCCCTCCCCTCCCCAGACCCTGCACTCCTCAGGCTCCACCCCAAAAACCTCCCGCTAGCAGCAAAGAGGGACCTGGAAACCCTAATCTTGAGCCCTGCTCTTTGTGTCTATGAAAGAGAGGCAGGTGGAAATCAAGGATGAGGCTTTTTCAGTGGTGGCCCCCTACCTACAGATTGTTCTTCATTTGGAAGGTCACCTGTAGCCTACAATTTTGGTTTTTAGATGCCAGGTTAAGATATTTATGTTTGCCCAAGCGTTTAGTTGAGTTACTACATTTTTGCAGTTGGCTATGGTTTATTTTTTTATTGTTCTTTATTGTGTTATGATTTTATATTACTTTATTTGTGTTGCAAGTTATCTCATACACCTTTGGTTTAGAGAAGCAGCAATGAAATGTGATAATTTAATAAATAAAATGTACACAAAGAGCTTTGGCGGCTTGAAGTGTACAAGATAGAAGCAACAAATTGTTTTGGTTGAAGCAACATGCAGTGAACACAGCTATAAAAATATGCTATATACTCTGCCAGTAAAAATAAGACCCAGTTTATACAATTGTTTATAGTGAGAAAAGTCATTCCATGTTAAATTTATGATGTTCCAGAAAAGATTAATTTTATATCGATTTCAGGGGCATGCTCATAAATGCCTGTTTTATTTTTGTGTCTGGGAAAAAATAGTCTGGGCTTAGATCCAATGCAGCGTTTCCATGAGTGGAAAGATATTGACCCAGACAGCATGACTTTCTTACTTCCCTCTCTTGCTGCAGCCCAAAATGCCTCCTGAAATGCTGCTCCTAGGATATATTTTAGCCAGACGTTAAACCCTTTTAAGCACCACAGATTTACATGAGAGTTATGTGCTGCAAGCTCATGGCCTGAAATCTGTCATTAAAATGATTTTTGTTACATTTTACACAGTTGTCCTGAGACAAAATGGAATACATCAGGTCGTTCTAGGGTTGCCAACCTCCAGGTGGTAGCTGGAGATCTCCCGCTATTACAACTGAACTCCAGATGAAAGAGATCAATTCACCTGGAGAAAATGGCCACTTTGGAAGGTAGAATCTATGGCATTATACCCCACTGAAGTCCCTTCTCTTCCCAAACCCCGCCCTCCTCAGACTCCACCCCCAAAAATCTCCAGGTATTTCTCAACCTGGAGCTAGCAACCCCAGGCCGCTCTGTGAATTGGTTGTAAAAAAGGAAGCAGGTGGGATTGTAGAAGAAACCATTAAGGCAACCTGGAGGCAACAAAAGATTTTAAAATAATTCTCAGAATGGGCAAGTTTGTAAAGGATGGGATCAACCAGATAATGAAACCAGGCAGTCATTAGGAAAAGGTGAACATTAAATTAGCAGTGGATGGACTCTAAAAACAATTTAATACACTATGAGCACACGACAGTTTCTACTTTATCTTGCTAATCCTACCTTTCTGAATAATAATTTGGAATAGTTTTCAACCACTTGAATGTTCCCTAGGCTGGGCGTAAGATCTAACAGTAGAAACAAGAATAGTTGGTTATAGTCAAGTTTTCCTCCCTCCCCTATAAAGCAGTCTTTCTTTCTACACTTTACTAAAAAAAAACAAAAAAAACCTGATTTGATACAAACCACATCCTCAGGGGAACTGCACAAAATGAGTACTGAGGCAGAGAACAAAAATAACAAGCTCAAGGGGCACGGATGCTGACTTGGGGTAAAGATCTGGTCCTTTCCCTGTGGCTCCAGCTGACCGCCTTTCACACAGACCCCAATGCGAGAAAATCATGCTTTGGTTCAAGGGAAGTTCTGCAGGTGTCACATAAATTGTTTATAGATCACGATGGGTAGCCATGTTAGTCTGTCTGTAGCAGCGGAAAAGAGCAAGAATCATAGAGTTGGAAGGGACCACCAGGATCATCTAGTCCAACCCCCTGCCCAATGCAGGAATTTCACAACTACCTCCCCCACACACACCCAGTGACCCCTACTCCATGCCCAGAAGATGGCCTCTCATAAACTGCCTAAGGTCATAGAATCAGCATTGCTGACAGATGGCCATTGAGCCTCCGCTTAAAAACCTCCAGGGAAGGAGAACTTACCACCCCTCGAGGAAGCCTGTTCCACTGAGGAACCACTCTAACTGTTAGAAATTTCTTCCTAATTTCAGTGCTGAAAGTGGCTTATATCCCATAAATCTGGTGTATTGTTTGTGGAGTGCCCCCAAACTCACAAGGACCAAGTAAAGGCTTTGGTTTTTATCCAGTATAATTTGTTCTGTTGGAAACTTTCCCCCCACTGTAAATAAATCTCTCCCCTTTCTAACATTTCCAGAGTGTAGCAGACTAAACGGATAAGCCAGCAGCAGGCTCATGTGTATTTTTCTCAGCTTGTCAACATGCGATTGTTGTGCCTGGCACTATCAGTGTTTGAAGGCTAGCTGTATCGTTTTCTCAGCAGCTTCTGGAACAGCAGCAGCAGTAACGTTTTGAGAATCATAGAGTTGGAAGGAACCACCAGGGTCATCTAGTCCAACCCCCCTGCACAATGCAGGAATTTACAACAAAATCCTCCCCCCACAACCCAGTGACTCCCCTACTCCATGCCCAGAAGATGGCCAAGATGCCCTCCCTCTCATGATCTGCCTAAAGTCACAGAATCAGCATTGCTGTCAGATGGCCATTGGGCCTCCACTTAAAAACCTCCAGGGAAGGAGAGCTTACCACCTCCCGAGGAAGCCTGTTCCACTGAGGAACCACTCTGTTAGAAATTTCTTCCTAATGTCTAGATGGAAACTCTTTTGATTTAATTTCAAACCGTTGGTTCTGGTCCGACCTTCCAGAGCAACAGAAAACAACTCGGCACCCTCCTCTATATGGCAGCCCTTCAAGTACTTGAAGATGGGTATCATATCTCCTCTCAGTCTTTTCCTCTTCAGGCTAAACATACCCAGCTCCTTCAACCTTTCCTCATAGGACTTGGTCTCCAGAAAAGACATGACAAACGGGGCAGCTTGTACTGCAGAGCCAGGCTGCCTTGAGGAGTGGGTTCCCAGTGCAGTGTTAAAGAGAGTCACACTGTCCTAAATCCATGGAAATCAATGGACTTAGAAGGGCATGACTTTACTCCAGATTTCTGTGTTAATATTGAAGAAGAAGAAGAAGAGTTGGTTTTATATGCTGACTTTCTCTACCACTTAAGGCAGAATCAAGCAGGCTTACAATCACCTTCCCTTCCCTTCCCTCCCCCTCCCCACATCACACACCCTGTGAGGTAGGTGGGGCCAAGAGAGCTCTAACAGAGCTGTAACTTGCCTTAGGTTACCCAGCTGGCTTCCTATGTAGGAGTGGGGAAATAAATCCAGTTCACCAGATTAGCCTCCGCCGCTCATGTGGAGGAGTGGGGAATCATACCCGGTTCTCCAGATCAGACTCCACCGCTCCAAACCACTGCTCTTAACCACTACACCACACAGGCTCCATGGATTCCATGGCCAGCACTGCAAACAGCAAGTTCAACAAACAGGGATGATGAGCCACTATGGACACCCAGAAAAAGATTCCCTCTACTTTCTTCTCATAGAAGAAGAAGAGTTGGTTTTTATATGCTGATTTTCTCTACCTTTTAAGGAGAATCAAATCAGTTTACAATCTCCTTCGCTTCCTCTCCCCACAACAGGCGCCTTCTGAGGTAGGTGAGGCTGAGAGAGCTCGAAGAGAACCGTGACTAGCCCAAGGTCACCCAGCTGGCTTCACGTGGAGGAGTGGGGAATCAAACCCGGTTCTCCAGATTAGAGCCCACCGCTCCCAATCGCTACACCATGCTGGCTCTACATACCACATTCCCCCACCCCACAAACACACACTCATGAAAATACACACCAGATCTTGATTAGAACAGGTATGCTGCTATACAGGAGAGCCAGCATGGTGTAGTGGTTAAGAGCAGCGGACATTAATCCGGAGAGCACGGTTCAGTTCCCCGCTGTTCCACATGAAGGCTGCTGGGTGACTTTGGGCGAGTCACAGTTCTCTCAGAACTCTCTCAGCCCACATGGAGGCAGGCAATGGCAAACCACCTCCGAACGTCTCTTGCCTTGAAAACCTTATGGGGACGCCACGTCAGCTGTGACTTGACTGCACCTTCTACCACTACCAACCCCACCATGCTGCTCTACCGTCCCTATCCACAAGGATTCCTTAGATGCAAAGCTAAGATTTTTGTAATGCACCAAGCCATGGCCCCAGGTCCCTCCTAGCCACTGGCGAGAGGTTTTTGGGGTGGAGCCTGAGGAGGGGGGGTTGGGAAGGGGAGGGACTTCAATGCCATAGAGTCCAATTACCAAAGCGGCCATTTTCTCCAAGGGAATTGATCTCTATCGGCTGGAGATCAGTTGTAATAGCAGGAGATCTCCAGCTAGTACCTGGGGGTTGGCAACCCTAATTGTACTATGCAAGAACAGGAAGAAATGATTGAGCCATGCAGCAGCCTAATTTCCAGTGGGAGAAAATGCCCTGAAGTATTGTTACAAATGTGTATATATCCAGGTGTGAATGCGGAAGGAGCACTCAAGTAGAACTGTGGAACCTGCTTATGTGCATGGCCCATTTTGCTTCCCATTCCATTCTGCACATATGTCTCTGAGCCTTCTTCCGAGGGATGGATCACTCTGCAATGTGTCCATGTTTCCAAAAGCACTCTTATGATGCTGAGCCTGAATTTAAAGCAGGATGAAGTGAAGCCGAGTTCACGTTGTCTTCTGAGGCATGGCAAAGTTGATCTGGTGATGAAACAAAAGCTGGAACAGCCTTCTCCGCAACTGGCCCAGCCTCCCAAAGCATCCTTTTGAGACCCCCTCCCATGTGATCACACTCTCCCCTCCCTAGGGTTGCCAACTGCCAGGTAGTAGCAGGAGATCTGCTAATTCAACTAATCTCCAGCCGACAGAGATCAGATCACCTGGAGAAAAATGACCGCTTTGGCAATTGAACTCTATGGCATTGAAGCCCCTCCCCTCCCCAAACCCCGCACTCCTCAGGCTCTGCCCCCAAAATCTCCCGCCGGTGGCAAAGAGGGACCTGGCAACCCTACCCCTACCCCTCCTCTCATCAATGACACAGGCGTTGTATGTGGTCCTTTGTTCTCATGCACAAGGGCAAATTGAGGAGGGTGGACAGCAATGACACTGGCAGATAGGGTTGCCAGCTCCGGGCCGGGAAATACCTGAAGATTTTGGGGGTGGAGCCTGAGGAGGGCAGGGTTTGGGGAGGGGAGGGACTTCAATGCCATAGAGCCCAATTGCCAAAGCAGCCATTTTCTCCATGGGAACTGATCTCTGTTGCCTGGAGATCAGTTGTAACAGCAGGAGATCACCAGCCACCACCTGGAGTTTGGCAACCCTACTGGCAGACCAGCCCCCCTTCTCTCCCCCTTAGTAAAGGAGATACTAAATTTACAATTCATGCCAGTGGAGCCTCAGCCTTTCCCAGATCTACCCCTGGGCATCCTGTTGATATAAATGGTGGCTACAGAAGCACCGGGTGTGTGTGAAATAGGGACTCTTCAGATAGCTTAAAATCTCAGGGTTCCTGCTGAGGGATAACTGGAAAACTCACTGGGTGGTTGGAAAAATGGGATTGTTTGAGACCACAAATCACACTTGCACTATAACGCACTGAGAATTTTAAATGTGATGGTTATTCAGTCATCTTGGGCGGCTATCAATCAGTTCAGACTGTAGATGCAAGCCCCTTTAAACCTGCCTCTCTATTTTTCTTGCATCAGAAGAGTGATTCTCTCCCTCCCCTTGTTTCTAGTATGTGCATACTAATGGGGACAGATGGACTGATGAAAAGTGCTTGTAAGCGGCATGTGTAAATTTGGCCTGAAACTTTTTTACTACATAAGATTTTGAGGGATTGTCTGCCATTAGATAATAGCTGAATCAAGTCCATGGGGCTAATAATGCAAGTCACTTAATGGAATCTGTCTTACGTTTTAATAGTTTAAAATGTATGCGTGGCAGAAGTAAAGGGTGGTTACCCAAGACCAATCTGCAAAGAACAACCACAAGAGCCAGCATGGTGTCCTGGTCAGAGTGCTGGATTAGGATCTGGGAGACCTCGAGCCAGTCTCAGCCTAACCTACCTTACAAAGTCATTGTGAGGTTTAAGATAGAGGAAAGGAGAATGATATAAGTCACTTTAGGTCCTCACTGGGGAGAAACCCGAGGATGAAGTATGTAAGTAAATAAATAAACAACCATTTTTAATAAAGAAAAAGAAGAGTTGGTTTTTATATGCTGACTTTCTCTACCACTTAAGGAAGAATCAAACCGGCTTACAAGCATCTTCCCTTCCCCTCCCCACCACAGACACCCTGTGAGGTAGGTGGGGCTGAGAGAGTGTGACTAGCCCAAGGTCACCCAGCTGGCTTCATGTGGAGGAGTGGGGAAACAAATCCAGTCCACCAAATTAGCCTCCGCCGCTCATGTGGAGGAGTGGGGAATCAAACCCTGTTCTCCAGATCAGACTCCACCGCTCCAAACCACCGCTCTTAATCACTACACCATACTGGCCTCATGTAGGAAACCTATGGAGACATGGGCTGGTTTACTAATTCTTGTCACGACCAGCATCTGGTTCCTAATTTCAGTTAATAAAGATTAACACTTTATGTTCTGTCAGTGAATATCTTTTTCCTGCTTTTAGCTATATGGATGCCTCTGCAGGTTCTGAAATGCTGGACTGTTCACTGACCACCTCAACCAATCGGTTTCAGGCCTCACTGACCTTTTCTTTAATGAGAGATATTTATGACTAATCGGAAACATCCCATTCTACTGCCTCTCCTCCACATGTTGTGGGGGGGGGGGAGAGGGAGGGGAGGGAGGGGAGGGAGGGAGAGAGTGATGGGTGATGAAATTGACTGGGCTAGATAACAAGCAGCTTCTATAGTTTATTTCACTTCTTTTTTTAAAAAAAATAGGGAGATGTTTGCTCTGCCATTGCGAAAAGGAGATTACGAAGTCAGTACAGGAGCGAAAAACACATATAGGTGCAAAGACTGTTTATATGCTACTGTGTCTAATATAATGCGCACTCATAAATACACAAGGTGAACAACACATACAATCATATCAAGCACAAACATACAAAACCATCTCAGGGATGGTGGTAACAAGGAACAGTTCAATTCAAAAGTGCAATGTCTCTCAAAGTATACACATCAATCTTCTGTATTTTGTATACATCTCATGCAGGTAAGTGAGCAGATATAACAGATACTTATTATTCAGGGAGGAATAACTTCATGGAGGATACGGCCGTTTCAAATTCTTTGCAATTGAATTCTTCATCAGTCCTTCGAGCATGTTCCTCTTATATTGCACTTCTTAATAGTAATAATAATGAATTTCAAAATGCTGGATACAGGTTAGTTCCCACGAAGGGTAACATTCACAAATGTGGCATTATTGCGTAAAGGAGGGCAGGGTAGGAATAGACTCCCCCCCAGACCCTCCCAATTAGGGTTGCCAACCTCCAGGTACCAGGCGTGGAAGGAACTCAGCATCTTACCCCTTTGGGGAAGCATTCTGCACTTTATTCTGGAAAAGGTTATTCTTTGAAACCTGGTATCATGGATGGTGATATATGATTGCATGCATTGCATTTTTTGAAGGACTGAAGAAGAACTGAGCTTTGTGCTCTGAAATGATTATATTCTCCTTGACTGTTCATCTTGCAGCATTTGTTTTGAGAAAAGACCAAGCTAGTTATTTCAAAGGACTTATTTGATACTTAACTGATAGGATTTATATTTCAAATGAATTGTGGGATTTTGTACATCCTCTGTTGAACTGAATGTATGTGTTGTTGGTGGTTTCATTACCACATACTGTAAAGTGTATATGTAGCTATAATATATTGGCATTGTTATCAGCATTGCTCCTGTACTGGTTTTCCCATCCTCCTGATAATAGTACAGAGGTGTCTTTTTTTTTCTCCTTAACCTCCAGGTACTAGCTGGAGATCTCCTGCTATTACAACCGATCTCCAGATGATAGAGATCAGTTCCCCTGGAGAAAATGGCCGCTTTGGCAATTGGACTCTATGGCATTGAAGTCCCTCCCTTCCCCCAAACCCCACCCTTCTCAGGCTCCGCCCCAAAAATCTCCAGGTGTTTCCCAACCTGGAGCTGGCAACCCTACCCCCAATGTAATTTAGAATTATTTAACCAACCCTCTGTTTATACATATAAATTCTTAACATGGTCTGGGGTGGACATCTTGCCTCCCCTCTGGTCTCCTCACTTGAATGAGGAAACAGTATCCGTCATCGAAGGTCTCAGTTTTTTATGAAACACTTTTTGACAGTTCTCTGCGTCAGTAACTGTTTCCCGGTTTTGAAATGTGACATTCACTTCAGATAGTTTACAAGACCTTGCCATGAATGTTGGTTTGTTAAAAGTGCTTAACCTTGGTGATTAAGCTGACACACACATCAGAAAAGATTATGAGACCCATCATCTGTTACTGTTGACGCAACGTGAAGAGGGGGATGAAATCTGAGTCGCTTGAAACATAGCTGGGAAGATGCAGATGAGAGCAACAGCCGTTACTCTAGGCTTCTGGCTCAGCCTTCATAGTTAGGGTTGCCAACCTCCAGGTGGTGGCTGGAGATTTCCCACTATGACAACTGATCTCCAGGTGACAGAGATCAGTGCTCCTGGAGAAAATGGCTGCTTTGGCCCCAACATTTTTTGGCCCCAACATTTTCTACAGAAAGACTTTTGTATGGAGGAGGGGACAGTTAGTCATGTAAGTTCCCCCCCAAAGTCTGAAGTGGTACATCCCAGACACAGGGTTGTGTTCCATCTAGGGTTGGGAAATACCTGGAGATTTTGGGGGTGTAGCCTGAGGAGGGCGGGGTTTGGAGTGGGGAGGGACTTCCGTGCCATAGAGTCCAATTGCCAAAGCGGCCATTTTCTCCAGGGGAACTGATCTCTGTTGGCTGGAGATCAGTTGTAATAGCAGAAGATCTCCAGCCACCACCTGAAACTTTTCTTTGATTTTGCTGCTTCTGTGGTTTATTTGTTCTATGACCAGATACATCCCAGCCCCAGCTGCCTACCTTTCCATCCTCGAAATCCACACCCACAGAAGGGCTTTCACTTTAGCTAGGTGTTCCGCTCTACCCTCCGCGGCTTTACAGGGGAGGTATAACAAGATCCCAAGAGCAGAGAGACTCTGTCCATGCAATTCTGGGGAGATAGAAACACTGGAACACATGTTTTTCAGATGCTCATTCTACAAGGCTGCCTGCTCTAAGTTGACCCGGTCCTTGTTTGAGAAAATCTCGGGCTATTCTGAAAAACTTCAGATTAGGAAACTCCTCTCGGATGAATTTCCCCAACAAATTAATGAGGTCGCCAAATTCCGCGCAGCAATTTATAAACTTCATCAAAGTTTAGTAAAATAAAGTTCAAAGAAACAATGAAAAACGAAGTTAATTTTTTTTCTGAATTGGTGGCAAAATGTTTATTTCTTGTCTAATCTGTAAAACATTTTAACTATATATATCCTTTTAAATTAACATGACAACTTTTAAATAATATCAATGTACCCGCGGTAACATTGTTGTTATGTACTAAATATTTATTGGCATAATGCCGCAATAAATGTTTCTGTTCTGTTCTGGTTTATTTGTTGATACTACTGGGTTCTGGTAATGTTTGGCTGGTTTATTAGTATTTGTAATTTGTTTGTGTTATTTTATTGCTTTTTTAATGTTGATTTGGGTATGGTTCTATTATGTAAACCATCCAAGGAGCCATTTTTTGAAGGGCAGTGTGTTTGTGTGTATATAACTACAGGGGAGAGATCTGTTGTGTCTCAGACAAACAAAAGCTGGCAGCAGCTTCTCTCTTTCATGAAACCTGAAGGAATATAGATACTCCATTTTTCTTTTGTTTTCTAGAAATTTCGTAAAAGGAAAAGGCAACTCAGATTCTGCACTAAGAATAGGTCAGTTGACTGACGGCAATGGAAATATCTGATTGACCTAGATAAAAATAGAGCAAGGGATGACACAGAGGCAGTTCTTGCCCCATTAAAAAAAAACCAGTCTGTTACATTTGAATGCATTTCCAATTGTAAAAGAAGAAGGGTTGTTTTTTATATCCCAGTTTTTCTCTACTGTTTTAAGGAGTCTCAAACTGCCTTACAATCACCTTCCCTTCCTCTCCCCACAACAGACACCTTTTGAGGTAGGTGAGGCTGAGAGAGTGCGGAGAGAACTGTGAATAGCCCAAGGTCACCCAGCTGGCTTCATGTGTAGGAGAGGGGAAACAAGCCCGGTTTTCCAGATCAGAGTCTTCCGCTGGTGGGAGACCAGATACAAACGTATTAAAAGCTGCTGACTTGTGCAATAACAAAATCCACCTATGTCAGATAGAAACAAACTAATTTTCAGTACATAGAAGGCCCTGGAGATGTTCACTCCATGTGGGCCAGCGGTCCCTGGAGGAACCATGCAGAGAAAAATTACATTCTCATTGCCCTTGATGCAGACATTCTGTCCGCCCCTGAAAAAGACCTTTCCAAGATCTGACATCTTAATGTATTTAATAAGCAGTGAATTCACTGAATGATACCAAGACTGCCCCCACACTCTCTCCCATGTAATTTCTTGCTCAATCAGCTTCCTTAATCTGTTTGCCATTCAGGTTAATGGTCTGAACCCATGCTTGCTTCCCTTCACTCTGGCAGTGAGAATCACCCCTGACTTAAACGAGTACAATACCAGCCATTACAGTTCAAACACAGTTCGTTTCCATGTTACATTATTTATCTGCAGCAAACAGCCCCTCTTTTCAAGGCCACATTGGCAGACACCAAACGGTACCATTCTGAGTGGTTTGTGGAAATCCTATCACTAGTCGTGCTATTCAATGTAACCTCACCTGGCCCCACACTATGATCATCAGGACATAAGAGGTGCCCTGCTGGATCAGATTAGGGTTGCCAACCTCCAGATACTAGCTGGAGATCTCCTGCTATTACAACTGATCTCCAACCGATAGAGATCAGTTCCCCTGGAGAAAATGGCCGCTTTGGCAATTGGACTCTATGGCCTTGAAGTCCCTTCTCTCCCCAAACCCCACTCCCTCAGGCTTCGCCCCCAAAACCTCCCGCTGGTTGCAAAGAGGGACCTGGCAACCCTAAATCAGAGATCCATTTTTCCAGAATCCTGTTTCACACAGTGGCCAAGCCAGAGGCTAGCAAACAGGACATAGAGGCCAAGTTGTAGGGTTGCCAACCTGCAGGTATTAGCTGAAGATCTCCCAGTATTACAACTGATCTCCAGCTAGGGTTGCCAACTGCCAGGTACAAGCTGGAGATCTCCTGCTATTACAACTTATCTCCAGCCGATAAAGATCAGTTCACCTGGAGAAAATGGCCACTTTGGCAATTGGACTCTATGGCATTGAAGTCCCTCCCCTCTCCAAACCCCGTCCTCCTTAGGCTCCACCCCCAAAATCTCCAGGTATTTCCCAACCCGGAGCTGGTAAGCCTAAGGCCAAGGCCTTCCCCTGATGTTGCCTCCTAGTATCGGCATTCAGAGGTCTCTGACTATGGAGGTACCTTTAGTCACTATATCTAGTAGACATTGATGGACTTGTCCTCCATGGGCCTACAACATCATTAAGTCTGGCCCATGCATCTCAGGGTTTGGAATGACGGGAACCCGGCAGCCCTAGAGACTGCCCTTGCCCTGCCCTAAATCAGAGGTACATCATTTCCCTACCACTACCGCAGTGTGGTACATGCACTGTGCACTTTGGGTTGCCAACTCTGGGTTGGGAAATTCGTGGAGATTTGGGGGTGAAGCCTGGGGAGGGCAGGGTTTGGGGGAGGGACCTCTGCAGGGTATGTTGCAATAGAGGCCCCACTCTAAAGCAGCCTCTTTCTCCAGGGGAACTGATCGCTGTCATTTGGAGATCAGTTGTCATCCTAGGGGAACTCCAGGTTCCACCTGGAGGTTGGCAACCTTATGTGCACTGTGAGAAATTTTGGAAAGGTGAGTTTCCACTAGCTGTCTCTGTTTCTTGCCTTAGCATTAGATGGCCCTTTAGATACAGCATTAGCCTCTGCTTGTACCTCTGTAAGCAATGGATGATGAAGGGTCCAGTATGTCGGTCAAATGAATATCAGAAAAACTTTGTGCATTTGTCCGCTTTTTTAAAAAGGTAAAGGTAGTCCCCTGTGCAAGCACCGGGTCATTACTGATCCATGGGATGGCATCACATCCCGATGTTTACTAGGCAGATTATGTTTACAGGGTGGTTTGCCAGTGCCTTCCCCAGTCATCTACACTTTACCCCCAGCAGGCTGGGTAGTCATTTTACCAACCTTGGAAGGATGGAAGGCTGAGTCAACCTTGAGCCGGCTACCTGAAACCGACGTCCGTCGGGATCGAACTGCAGCTTACCACTCTGTGCCAAGGGGCTCTATTTGTCCACTTTTACTAAACAGCAAAGTATTTATGCGTAGTTGAACACAGCAGTTGCCATTTATAACCATAAACACATTTAACTAAGTGAACCTTGAGTCATTGTAATGTTTGTTTTTACGCTTTGGGATGTGGTGTACAAATGACTTGGAGCTGAGCAGTATGAAAACGGTAATTAGAACGAAGGTGCAATTGTTATATTCTTATGAAACAATTGCTTACAACTAATGGAACAGTACTGAAATAATAGGTTTGTGCAGCGATTCATTATTTGCTGTAATGAGGAATTTAATTAGATTGTGGTTTTTAGAAGGTGGCATTTGAGTCCTCTTTTGTTATTAATTAACTCTGATAACAGAAAACTTTCCTGAAGTTTTCTCCAGTTGATACTGGAAATTAATCAAATATAATGCCCTGGTGGATGGTTTGAAAGGTGATTACCCTGGGTGGAAAGGTCATGAATGAAATTATTTCCCGACAGTCAATAAACTTGTGCTTCACAAAACAATATCAAGACAGTTTGACACAACATTACTCATTATTGCTAGAACTACCACAGAACATTCTCCTGCCTAGCAACGGTTTATTGTTCCCCCTCTTTTTATTATGGTGGGAACAGGCTGATTTAATTTCCTATGTATTTTGAAGTCCTTAAAGTTGTAATCCTGCCTTGAGTTACACTTAAGGTTGCCAACCTCCAGGAACTAGCTGGAGATCTTCTGCTATTACAACTGATCTCCAGCCAATAGAGATCAGTTTGCCTGGAGAATATAGCCGCTTTGGAAATTGGACTCTGTGGCATTGAAGTCCCTCCCCTCCCCAAACCCTGCTTTCCTCAGGCTCCACCCTCAAAATCTCCAGGTATTTCCCAACCCTAGTTACACTATGTAAATGCTGACTTCAGTACAATTTCAACTGTGATTGAGCTCCACATTGGGTAAATGAAAAATATGGACACTTTGAGGGATGTTTTGAACATACTTAAAAGCATTATATAGGAGCCCCATGGCGCAGAGTGGTAAGCTGCAGTACTGCAGTCAAAAGCTCTGCTCACGACCTGAGTTGGATCCCAACGGAAGTCGGTTTCAGGTAGACGGCTCAAGGTCGACTCAGCCTTCCACCCTTCCGAGGTCGGTAAAATGAGTACCCAGCTTGCTGGGGGTAAAGGGAAGATGACTGGGGAAGGCACTGGCAAACCACACCACAAACAAAGTCTGCCTAGTAAACGTCGGGATGTGACATCACCCCATGGGTCAGGAATGACCCGGTGCTTGCACAGGGGACCTTTACCTTTTTAAAAGCATCATCTCATTTTCAAGTTCAAATTTTTTTACTCTGGTCTGCAACAAAACCTGATAATGCCATAAAACAATGACAACAAAATCAGCATCAGATTGCTGCATAAAGTACAAATGATCTGGCCAGCTACTGAGAGGACTCTGGCAACCCCTTCAGAAGGTAGCAGGTCTTGGATCAAGGCTTCCTTGTAATCCATTGATTCACTAGGGTTGCCAGCCTCCTTCGGGGTAGTTTTGACACAGGGACTCATATGGTCAGAATTACATGTGGTATCTTGTGGCATAACCCTTGTATTTGAATCTTGTATTTGTATGTTGTTCTAGATTGTGTGTGTGTGTAAAGTGCCATCAAGTCACAGCCGACTTATGGCGACCCCTTCTGGGGGTTTTCATGGCAAGAGACTAACGGAGGTGGTTTTGCCAGTGCCTTCCTCTGCACAGCAACCCTGGACTTCCTTGGCGGTCTCCCATCCAAATACTAACCAGGGCTGACCCTGCTTAGCTTCTGAGACCTGACACGATCAGGCTAGCCTGGGCCATCCAGGTCAGATTACATGACTCGTATGTTCAAGGTATCTTGCTAGTTACAACATTATGTTTATTTGGTTATTCTTATAGGATTCAATAACAACAGAGGCAGTACATGTCAGTATATGTTGCATCTATTTTTTTCATAGTAAGAATAATTTTGAAATAATCAGTTAACAAATTGACTTAAGCTGGTCTTTTGGTTAGCCATTAGTGCTGTTTGTTTTTAATTCAGGCCTCCAGGTGGTGGCTGGAGATCTGCTGCTATTACAACGGATGTCCAGGTGACAGAGATCAGTTCCCCTGAAGAAAATGGCCACTTTGGTTTCTATGGCATTAAAGTCCCTCCCCTCTCCAAACCCCGCCCTCCTCAGGTTCCGCCCCAAAAATATCCAGGTATTTCCCAACCTGAAGTTAGCAACCCTATTGATTCACGTTATTTCCAAGTCTGTTCTAAATATTTCTTGCATGTTATTAGACACAGTGGAAGTATGTACAGGCACGTATTCCTCCTGCATCTGAGACAGTTAGCTGGGGAAGCAGAACTGGTCTTAGCCATTCTGGGACTATCCAGGACAAAAATGGAAGCTCACTCTCCCCCAGTCATTATGCCCCCTCACTCAGATTTCTTCTTCCCTCTCATCCCCATGACTGGCCCGGTTTAAATGTGTCTAATGGATGAATGTTTGAAGTGGGATTCCAACGAATTGTGAAATATCAATATGAAAGCATATTTTCATATTTATGAGCATAGCCTCACAAGTGTGGTTCTTTTGATATAATTGTTGCCCTTCCAAGTGGATTCCGCATACTTCTATTAGCAGAACAGTATGGAGTGGTGCCTTAGGGGGTGGGAAGCAGAAACGACTCTGTTCCAGTAACATAAGAATCGGCTCTTTGATGAGCTACTCTTTCAGAAATATTATACTATACAATGCTCTT
Source organism: Euleptes europaea (assembly GCF_029931775.1). Lineage (NCBI taxonomy): Eukaryota > Metazoa > Chordata > Lepidosauria > Squamata > Sphaerodactylidae > Euleptes > Euleptes europaea. Next base: position 79,167,880 of record NC_079316.1, read on the forward strand.
TGGACTGTACATGTGACGGCATCATGCTGGAATGCCCCCGCATCTCAAAAATGTCTAGCACGTGTAACATTAAGAAGTGAAGGGTGACCCTCCCTCAAAATATGGTCTGCTGCATCCATTGCACCTCTTAGATTAATATTACCGAAAACAAAGCATGCCATTCATTGTAAGATCTTCTTCTTTCCCCAGGAAGAGTCTTTTCCTATTACTTTTCACAAACACGTTGATTCACATTATTTACAACCCTGTGCCAAATATTTTCTTGTACATTATTAGTAACACTAGATGGCAGTGTAAGCTAGGTAAAATGGCATCTGGACCCCGCCATCCAAGGTGGAATGGTTATTTACTGTCTTCGAGCTGTTATCTAAGAAGTCTGAGACAACGACTTTGTGGCTGCGTTTGCCCTACATTCTCAGGGTGTGGATTCCTCCTACATTGCTAGGGTTTAGCCTTGACTTGACGTGTGTCTGATAAGATACACTTCAGTTACACTTCAGAAAAACAGGCAAGTGAAATCTCCTATTTGTGTTAACTGGATGCCATACTAGATGAACCGTGCAATTCTAAACAGAGTCACTCCAGTCTAAGACCATTGAAATTACAGTTACTGGAGTGACTCTGCTTAGGATTGCACTGGCAGGCTGTTGCGTAAAGATTTACATCGATGGCTATAGAATGTTTTGAACGTATAGCAATCTTGTTGTGTAGCAATAGGATCTAAACAAATCTAGCAAAGTGACAGCAGTGGAGACCTAAACAGAGTTACACCCTTCTAAGCCCACTGCCTTCAATTGACAGAAATGTGTGGCTCTGTTTAGGATTGCACCATAAGTGTGATAATCTTTAAGGAGCCGCAACATTTGTTGTTAGTGAAGCAGCAAAAACTGTTGCTTAGGGTTGCCAGGTCCCTCTTCGCCACCGGTGGGAGGTTTTGGGGGTGGAGCCTGAGGAGGGCTCATGTGAATACTGCCTCCTCAATGGATACACCTTATTCTTCCCCTCATCCCATTTCCTCACCCATCTGCTAATAATCATCATGATTATAATCCCTCCACTGTGATTTTAGAGCGGTAAACCTTGCTAATACAGGAGCATCCTAACAGAAAATGCTGTGCCCTGACAGACTTTCTAATAGTCATATTGGAAAGGGGCATACAGGCCATCTAGCTCAATGCAGGATCAGCCTAGAGTATCCCTGCCAAGGGTTTGTCCAGCCGCTGCTTGAAGACTGTCAGAGGGGGGAGCTCACCAACTCCCTAGGCAATCAGTTCCACTGTTGAACAATTCATACTGTAATTTTTTCCCCCTAATATCCTTTTTGTTCGTAATTTAAACCCATTATTGCAAGTCCTATCCTCTGCTGCCAACAGGAACAGCTCCCTGCCCTCCTCTAAGCGACAGCCCTTCAAATACTTAAAGAGAGCAACCATGCCCCCCCTCAACCTCCTCTTATCCAGAGTAAACATTCCCAAGTCTCAGCTTTTCCTCGTAGGGCTTGGTCTCCAAGAGAAGAGGGACTTTAATGCCATAGAGTCCAATTGCCAAAGTGACCATTTTCTCCCAGCAGAAGGCGCGATTGCGCAAAAGGCGCGATCGGGTGGGGTGGGGGTTAGAAGCCGGGACAGCCTGCCCATCAGCTGGCCGGCGGGAGCGCACTGGGAGAGGGCCCGGCAGGCGAATTACCGTATTGACCCGAGTATAAGCTGAGGTGAGTTTTTTAAGCCAAAAATCATGGCTAAAAAACTTGGCTTATACTCGAGTATATACGGTAGTAAGTTGTCTGCCAGCAGTAGTGTAGGGTTGCCAGGTCCCTCGTTGCTACAGGCGGGAGGTTTTGGGGGTGGAGCCTGAGGAGGGAGTGGTTTGGGGAGGGACTTCAAGGCCACAGAGTCCGATTGTCAAAGCGGCCATTTTCTCCAGATGAACTGATCTCTATTGGCTGGAGATCAGTTGTAATAGCAGGAGATCTCCAGCTAGTACCTGGAGGTTGGCAACCCTAACCAGCATCCACATGTCACACATATAAGGCAATTTTCTCATTGCTATCACAGATCTTGTTGACCTATGAAGGACAGCGGGAATGTGGACATGTTGTGTTAATCGGCACACTTATTCATCAGGGAGCATAAGTATGCTTTTAAACAACTGTGTTGTGTTCACTGATCTTAGAGTATAATATAAGAGGAACATTGTGTTACTTTCTTAAGCCCTTAGGGGAAAATCTCAGAGCATTTTCAATTTTTTTTTAAATCTGACTGAACTAATAACATTTGGAAAGGCAAAGAGGAAGGTCAGCACCAGCCCTCAGCTGCACTACTATCAGCGGGCCAAAAGCCAAGCAAATATAGCTGGCTAGCTAACAACTCAGGGTCACATTTCAACTTGCTACCATTAATGATCTCTTCTCTTCAACTTAAATCTTTAATGTTCTTCATCTCCTTGAGCCTAACTTAACTTGGAAGCTATCAGGCTACAGTTTTAAGCAGTTATATTCCCTCCGAGTAAAAAGCAGCCCGTTGTGGCATAAATTATTGGCCTAGCAATCACTGAGGAGGGAAACCTGTTCCTTGGCTGTACACATGAACGCATGAAGAGGCCTTATACTGAATTAGACCATTGGTCCATCAAGGTCAGTATTGTCTACTCAGACTAGGGTTGGGAAATAACTGGAGATTTTTGGGGCGGAGCCTGAGGAGGGCGGGGTTTGGGAAGGGGAGGGACTTCAGTGCCATAGAGTCCAATTGCCTCAGCGTCCATTTTCTCCAGATGGACGGATCTCTATCAGCTGGAGATCAGTTGCAATAGCAGGAGATCTCCAGCTAGTACCTGGAGGTTGGCAGCCCTAGCTTACCATAATGTATTCGGTGTCTCTTAACCATCGAGGAAGACAAAGAGCTCTGAAAACTACTCATGCCCCAATTCCTCATTTTGTTTAGTTCATTTCTCATTCGCTTTTCTCACTGAGATTCAAGTCCTCCTGATCAGCCTTCTCTTCCCAATTTGATACTGGCCTTGTGTTTTCAAATAGAGGCCTATGGCCATAAGTCCTACAAGCATGCTGGTTTTCTTTTTTCAAATGTGCTTCTTTGGCAATCAGGACTAGTAGGTTACTGATAATTTTTTCCCTATTAAAAAACAAAGTTTGGTTTCTCAGGAGGATGTGGAGTTATTTGCCGGACATCAAATTTCACAGGTGTGTGGAATAACTACAGCCTACTGTTAACAGAGTTTACTATGTTACAAATATTTGTCTGTTTTAGGGTTGCCAACCTCCAGGTGCTGGCTGGAGATCTCCTGCTATTACAACTGATCTCCAGCCAATTGAGATCAGTTCACCTGGAGAAAATGGCTGCTTTGGCAATTTGACTCTATGGCCTTGAAGTCCCTCCCCTCTCCAAACCCCGCCCTCCTCAGGCTCCGCCCCAAAAATCTCCAGGTATTCCCCAACCCGGAGCTGGCAACCATAGCCTGTTTACAAGCCCTGTCTAAAATGATCTTCCAACAAGCACATCAGGGTTTGTTACACTGACGCTGCCTTATGACAAGTTCTGCAGATGGCCTTGTGGCGCAAAGTGGTAAGCTGCAGTACTGCAGTCCAAGCTCTGCTCATGACCTGAGTTCGATCCCGACAGAAGTTGGTTTCAGGTAGCCGGCTCAAGATTTATTCAGCCTTCCATCCTTCTGAGGTCGGTAAAATTAGTACCCAGCTTGCTGGGGGTAAAGGGAAGATGACTGGGGAAGGCACTGACAAACCACCCCGTAAACAAAGTCTGCTTAGGAAAAGTCAGGATGTGACATCACCCCATGGGTCAGGAATGACCCGGTGCTTGCACAGGGGACCTTTACCTTTTACCTAGAGATAGAACGGGAAGAAGAACAACTATCTCTTTGCTGTCTCAGTTTGCCTGCCAACCGAGGAATCTTTTTACTGGCATTGTTTGAATAATAAAAAAAAATCTCATCCCCACAGACTTGTATTAATTTGGCTTCGCTGAGGAGCGTCCAGTGGCTTGGGTTCATTCCAATTATTGCCTTAAATACACTTCAAACTAATGCCCCATTATCCGAAGTTCTGCAAGTACTGTTGGAAAACTGAATTCAATCCATTCTGTTTAAAAGAGCTTCATGTTACACTTCTGACGTATGTCTCTTGAGTCAAACCTGGAATTTTATTGGTTGTTGTGGGGGGGGGGGGAGTTTGATTCTGCCCACAAAACTGCTTCGATGCCAATGAAATGACCTTAAGAAAAATGAAAGTGCAGCCGAGCAAATCTTAGAGAGCGCAGTTTTCGAGTCAAGGGGAGGGGGAAAGAGAGGCATCCTGCCAAGTTTAGACAGGACGGCTATAAGCGGAGAAGATGTTCTTTTCCCCTTTTAGTTCAACCCCCCCCCCATTTCTCCAGCCAACAGAGAAGCACCTAGTACTTACCCTACTGCGCTAAAGCAGGAAGAAGTAGCATTTCACAGATTTTCGCACTGCGACTTGATTAGCTCTTCAGCGCTATAATTAAAACGGGGAGCATACAAGATAAAGTGTCTGCTCAGCAACTCCAATTTTTGTTTTACTTTAAAAAGAGAGAGAAGAAGAAGAAGAGATGGAAAGGCAGTCGTGCCTTACAAAAAGGAACTTCAGGAGAACCTAATTAAAGGATAAGCATAGATGGTATTCAAGGTCATTTTTGGCCCTCCTGCTCTATAAATTATATTGGAATGGGGGAGGGGAGGAAGAAAAATGCTTTTCTTAATATGTCCAATCAAAGGGCAATGTGCTCTTTCACCCTAATAAATCTTATTCTCTGGCAAAGAGACAAGAAATTGGAATGGGCCCAAAGGTTCTGGCCGTGGCTGATACAGAAGATGTTGCACAAAGAGCTCTAGTTTATGGACAATCATTGTTCCCTACCTATACCTGGTCATGTTTGCCTTGACTCTCATCCAGTTTCAGTTTTCCTGCCCACCTTTCCAGTTGGGGCAGAAGACTTATTTTCTGGAGCATCTTGAAAGCACTGGCTGTATGTGTTAGTCTACAAGACTTGTTCTTTATTCAGTCATAGTAACACTTAACAGATAGATCAGTGGTTCCCAAACTTTTCGGGCCACCGCCCCCTTGGTTCAACAAACTCAACCCCAGCGCCCCCTACCCTACCCTATAAAAAGCATTATTCAAAATAGGGGTAACAATTAATTGCACATCTATTCAAAATCAAATTAAAACTTTTTAATTGAAATTTATTCAACAAAACTGATGAATTTGATCAAGTGGTACCAGCTCTTCAAAGTCTGGGGGAAAAAATCTGATAGTTTCCACCGAATTTGCCAGCATGGTGCCATAGCTTGATCTATTGTAAATTAGTGAACACAGTTGAAGGGCCCACCTCTAGCGGTCCTCTGCTGCCCCCTTGCCTCATAGTGCCCCCCTACTAATCTCACTGCCCCCCAGGGGGTGGTACTGCCCACTTTGGGAACCACTGGTCTTGAACAACATCATACGCTAAGCTAGGCAAATAGAAGTGACAAGACCAAAGAAAAAGACCTTTGAAAAAGCTTGGAAGCATCAGTCTCATCCGGAGAGCTCCTGCCCAATCACCATCACTGCCAACCCTTTGAGACGCCAGTTCTTACCCTTCCCACCCTTCTTTCCCAAATGTTGCAAAAGAAACCAGTAGGAGTTAACCGCTGATGTTGGAGCAAGCTAATTGTGAGCTCAACTGAACTTTTGGTGGGCTGGGTTTGACACTGCTCATAACTTGGTGGTAGTGCTCAACCATCACTACAATCCAATTCTGAAGTGTGTTACTATGTTACCATTCCTAATTCAGTTCAAAGGTACATAAAAGTGGCTGGATTGTATCTTTAAGAGTCAACATGCATTTTGGAGACAGTGAGATTTAAAACAAAGTGCAGTTGCATGCCTGTTGCGCAGAAGTTGATTTATTCTAGATCCATTGGTTGAGTAGGAGTTGTCGTTTTGAATCAAAGTCATCTGAGAAACCTCCAAGCTCAAATGAACCAAGGTGACTGCCTTGTTAGAAAGATCCCTCAAGGAGCTGGGTTGATTATCGGTCTTTGAAGGCTAAGCCAGTTCCTCAACGTTTGAGAGGAATGTCAGGCTTAAGCCCGGAAGGCTTTTCAAAATATCTCTTGGAATTAGCATGTACATGCTGTTTGTGAGTTTTGCAGCAGACGTAAACATACTTTCCTAAAGCTGATCTGAGCTTTAAGGGTTTTTTTTGTTTTTTTAAATGACAAGATTTCTTGGTGGAATGCTTGACAGACATAGACAGGGTTGTTTTTGTGTATGTGTGTGTGTCAACTGTATATCTATAGAAGATGTTATCTGACAATTGCCCAGGACAGAATAAGCTACCAGGGAAGAGCTTATAAGTATACTTTATGAAGCAGCTCCAGGCTGGTTAACTTTCACTAAGTTAATTTAAACTTTCCAGTGAAATATAGTGCGTGCAACCTGTGCTATACTCCCAGAAACACCTGCAAGTAGGTCGTATTAGTTTCATTGGAATGCAGGTGCATGGATGTGTTGCATTGAGATCCTAGCTATTAGAGCGGTTCCTCAGTGGAACAGGCTTCCTCGGGAGGCGGTAAGTGCTCCTTCCCTGGAGGTTTTTAAGCAGAGGCTAGATGGCCATCTGTCAGCAATGCTGATTCTATGACCTTAGGTAGATCATGAGAGGGAGGGCATCTTGGCATGTAGTAGGGGTCACTGGGGATGTGGGGGAAGTTAGTTGCGAATTTCCTGCATTGTGCAGGGGGTTGGACTAGATGACCCTCTTGGTCCCTTCCAACTATATGATTCTATGATTCTGTTAGCAAGGCGTGGTTGTGGGATATAAGCTTGTGAATCAAGAGGAGGTGAAAGAATAGGGAACGTCAAGACTGCCATAAGGACAACAGGATAGCATATGCCAGTATTTCATGATCTGTCATACATATGATAACGAATCAGTAATCATAAAGAGGCATTGACAGTAGTGTGGTAGCATAAAGTAAACAATCAGAAAGCTTATTTTATGGTTTGTTGTGTACCATTCTGGCATTTGTTATGCATATGTTACAGTAAATATCCTCAACTCAGTGAATTTAATAATGGAGCACTCTTGGTAAATGATCTGATTTCATCCATATTTCTTCCATTTATCAGTACAGGATGAAATTTACCATGAACGGTTTATAAATGTGCAAGACTTCTGTGCCAAAGCTTTCTATGTTTGCTAGTAAATTTACAGTGCTTCCAGTCAATATCTTCCTATCTTCTTGGTTTACTGGCAAAGGGCAACATGTACCAAGACCTTGGTCGTAAATATTGAAAATGATAAATCATGCCTCCAACACTTTCTGACATTTATCACTCGTCCATATGAATTCTGATTGGGAATGATGGTTTGCTGGATCATAACTAACCACTAACATCTATTTCAGTATTCTTTATATTTCAACAGTGGCCTGTCAAATATTTCTGAGAACTAACAGATGGTCATCATGTTGATCGGCATCTCCTGTTTGTGAGAATCTGCTCCTCACGCAGTAGAGTTTACAGCAAGTGCAAACAAAACAAATTATTGTTGAATCCCCCCCCACCCCTAGTCATTGGCTTGGGAACTCTAGAGCTGCACTGTAATGAGTCATTCAATCCTACATATTTGTAATGGTATGGGAGCCTTTCCTTGCAAAAGTTCATCAAGATTGGGTCAGAACAGGTCCAGGCACTGCCTCCTTCAACAGTGGTTTTGCTAAATTGTAGCAATAATGACACTACTAATAGGAGAAGATCCTTGGACTGAGTCAAATTGCTCTTTTCCATTGGTTGTTCAAGTGATCACTTGAAGTAGGAAAGGGTACTTGGACTTACAATATCTAGCAGTCCTTCATTATGAGGATTTATTAGACCTTGAGATGCTGGTGGAAGAGTTTGAGAGTCTGGGAGAAGTGCTGCCTGACAGATTAGGGATGGAGCCTTGTGGGACAGAGTGTTCACCTAGGAAAAAAAGAAGAAAAAGCTTGGCTGGCCTAGGGCTTCAGGTCGGTAAAATGAGCACCCAGATTGCTGGGGGTAAAGGGAAGATGACTGGGGAAAGCACTGGCAAACCACCCCGCAAACAAAGTCTGCCTAGTAAACGTCGGGATGTGATGTCACCCAATGGGTCAGGAATGACCCGGTGCTTGCACAGGGGACCTTTACCTTTTAGAAGGGTGTAACTCTTAGGATGGCACTGTTTATGCCTGCCTGACATTGCTACAACAGATGGAAGCAGTTGAGGGTACTGTGTTGAATGAAGTTCCTTTTAGCGTTCTAATTCTTGCATGTGAAAGGAAAATGAGGAAGAGCTTCCTTTCAATGAATTATTGTTATTATTTTTGTGATCACCTTGGAGAGAGAAAATTGCTAGGGGAAAATCACATTGTTATGAAGCAGAGTAGTTGGTTTGACTGACCACTTGATGTCATCCTGGTGCTACCAAACACAGCTGAAAGGCATTTACAAAACCTTGACTTATATGGAAAGCACATTGGACCTGATTGTTTCAGGAAGCTTGGCACTTCCTAGTCTTAAGGGGCTTCTTCAACAGCTCTCAGCAGAACTTTGCTGTCAATCTCAAAACTTTGCCCGAGACAGCTTAATGGGAATTTTAACTCTATGTTTCAGAAAGGATGAAAGAGGAGAACGCTACTCGTTTTTTTCTTTGTGTGAGAAAATGATGAGAACAAAGATAGGAATCTCCTGGAAAAGAGAAAAATGAACTTCAGCCTTTTGGAGTGCCTCTGGTATCTGTTGGCGGAGAAAGCTATGGACTGAGATGTACTTCAAAGAAGGAATATAGTAAAATGTTAAGATCTTCCTTGGTTCCACAAGACTGAAATACCATATGGTGCCTGGTCATCAGTTTTGCTCCAGTACAAACCCTATGAACCTAACCATTCTGAATTGTCCAATGGTAGCTGGTTACAATTGCTAATCTGAATAACCATAGCACATAACACATATATATCTAGATACATATCTAGGCTAGAAAGTGTAACTTCTCACTCGGCTGGCCACCTCTTAATTTATGACGCAATCAGGACTAAATTCTTGTTTTAAAAGACACTTGGTTTCACTTAAATCCTAGGAACAAAGCCAAATGCCCTTGGTGAAGTCCGTTTTGATGTCTGGCATCAAAGAAAGCAGAGGAAAGGTTCTTTGAGATCTCTGCATGGGACTGGTGACCAAACCTGCAATGTTCTACTTCAGAGAAGTCACTTTTTCAAAACACAGTTGAAGAACTTATGCGGTCATTCTGAGTTCACTGTGTCCTGAATATTACTATTACTATTACAGAGAGGGGAAATATTGTGTATCTTAAATGAATCTGAATAATTTCTAGATAAAGAAGAAGGAGGAGGAGAAGAAGAGTTGGCTTTTATATGCCGACTTTCTCTACCACTTAAGGAAGAATCAAACCGGCTTACAATCACCTTCCCTTCCCCTCCCACAACAGACACCCTGTGAGATAAGTGGGGCTGAGAAAGCTCTAAGAGCTGTGACTATCCCAAGGTCACCCAGCTGCTGGCTGCGTGTGTAGGAGTGGGGAAACCAACCCGGTTCACCAGATTAGCGTCCGCTGCTCACGTGGAGGAGTGGGGAACCGAACCCGGTTCTCCAGATCAGAGTCCATAAACTTACGACTAGATGATAATGACCGCCATGTTTGGTTAATCCTGCGTTTGCCCCAATCATGTAATGGAGGTAGATGGGGCACAAGGGGAAGAAAACTGAAGCCTCCTTGTCTCTTGCTTACCTTTCTGTGATTTGTTGCTCAAACTCTATTGTCCCTACCCCAAAAGTAAGCTGGGTTCTGAGATAATGACAGGGGTGACAAGCTGTGGGGAGATTGTGCTTTCCCCCTTCTGATTTTAAAATGAGACCCCTCTACTTTATGGATGGATGGGCAGCAACACAATGAAATGAGCATGGCTGCTGCTACTGCAAGTAGTCTGTACATAAAAACAAACCAAAGTTCTATTCACATGTGCATGCGCATAACATTTTTAGCTTATCCATTGGTGATTGGCAGCTGAATGTGCAAACAGACTCCACTGAATAACATTGTGCTTGACATGAGATGTGGTGTTGTGTAAGTTTTATCTTAGATCTCCCGTGTTCCATTTGCCTGTGCAAACGATCAGTTGATATCCATCAGAGTCTATTATTCTAAATGTTTTGCCAGTGATGAACAGGCAAGCATGAACCAGTTCTATGTCTGTGCCAATCTGTAAACTTCCTATGGCACATATATACATGCAGCCAGATGAAGAACTGTAATCTGTGCCATCCCACAATGCAATAGAAATATTAAAAATGTGGAATAATAAAATTTAATAATTACTTTTAAACCCCCGTTTATTTCCTCCTGTTCATTGACTCTTAAATGTGGCCTGCTGATAGGGTCACCAACCTCCAGGTACTAGCTGGAAATCTCCTGCTATTCAATGCTTTGGCATTGAAGTCCCTCCCCTCCCCAAACCCCATCCTCCTCAGGCTCTGCCCCACAAATCTCCAGGTATTTCCCAACCCGGAGCTGGCAACCCTACCTGCTGAGTTAGTGTTGCCAACCTCCAGGTGGTGGCTGGAGATTTCCTGCTATTACAACTGATCTCCAGCCAACAGAGATCAGTTCACCTGGAGAAAACAGCTGCTCTGGCAATTGGACTCTATGGCATTGAAGTCTCTCCCCTCCCCGAACCTCGCCGTCTTCTGGCTCCACCCCCAAAACCTCTTCCTCGGTGGCGAAGAGGGACCTGGCAACCCTATGCTGAGTACATTCAGTCTTTCTCCTGGCTATTTCCCTTTGGCCTAGCCACTCTAGTATAGGTTAGAGTGAGTTATTGATTCACCCTCGGCTTGTCAGGTTCACATCTGTAGTGGCTCACAGTACATCTGTGAAAGGCCAAGCATTTTCTATGGCAAATGTCGTCCTTTTGCTCCTGTAGACCTCATTTTCTTTGGATGCACTTCTTTTAGAAAAGAGAGCAAGGCCCGACTGCTTTGTCGTTTGAAACTTTCACAGAGGCAGACTTGCAGGAAACTTGGGGGGAAGCCGAGCCCTCGGTGAGCATATGAGTTGGTACAAGAGCAGGCAGGCTTTTGTCGAAACGGCGTACGGCATGACTGAGTGCGCCACCTCGCTTGTGCGGCCAGGAGACCACAGCGAAGCTGCTGTCACTCACACGGCTGTCTTTATGAGCAATTTTGTCAAGCATGTATGATTCCAAAGGGCTCCTAACAGCTGCCGGAGACAGATAGAGAAAACGGTGAAAGCATCCAGAAACGTGGAGAGAAAATGGGGGACAAATATAGCGGCATTACCATAAGAACAGCTAAGACACACAAGTCGGGGATATTTGAGTGTTGGAGGGAAAGTGGAGTTTGATTGAGGCGGGGTGATTGTCAAGCACTTAGGAAGAGCTGATTAGTTTTCCCTTTTTGACTTCACGCCTCACTGCATAACTAGAGTGGCAAGGAGGACAGAAGAGGGAATCTAGCAGAGTGGCAAAGAGGCTGAAGAAGGCCCTGGTTCAAATAACACCTCTGAACATAAGAAAAGCCATACTGGATTGGACCCAGGCCCATCAAGTCCAGCAGTCTGTTCACACAGTGGCCAACCAGGGGCCTCTTGGAAGGCCACAAACAAGCCGACCGCAGCAGCATTATCTCGCCTGTGTTCCACAGTACCTAATATAATAGGCATGTTCCTCTGATCCTGGAGAGAATAGATATGCATCATGACTAGTATTCGTTTTGACTAGTAGCCATGGATAGCCCTTTCCTCCATGAACATGTCCACTCCCCTCTTAAAGCCTTCCAAATTGGCAGCCATCACCACATCCTGGGGAAGTGAGTTCCACAATTTAACTCTGCCATAACTCTATGATGAATTGAAGGCAAAGACTGGAATAATTTAACTGCTAGTTTATAAACCTGGCAAACAATAATAACAACAGGAACTGGATAGAGAAAAGAAAAACCATGTTGTGTAGAATTTGTTTAGCTGGGCTTTGTCACTTACATCATACCCATTATTTCCCCCATTTCCCCCAGATCACCAGGGTTTTTATTCGTGGCAAGTATTGATGACATTAGTCTTTGAGGGATTAGACATATGCATTTGGTAGATTCAAAACTTTTCCCTCACCCATGCACCCTCAATTTGTGTTAAATTACAAATGCATTTTTTTTTTTTGTCCAGCTTTCATCCTCTTTACCTGATTGGAAAACCAAATTAGGAAATATAATCTTAAATCTGGTATGCAGCGGTCTTCCAAAGCAGGGACAGCATGTCAGTGTCTTATGGCGGCCTGAGTAGGAATTATGAGAAAGCTGCATGCCTCTTGTGAACAAAGTGAGCATAAAGGAAAACAAGGAAACACTTGTAATATCCTTTTTTTGCCTTCGACAATAACTTGCAATATCCTTTTCGCTAAAAGCAATAAGGACTTTCTAGTATGTTAATCAAAGATAGCTCAGAATTGTGTGTGTGTGTAAAGTGCCTTCAAGTCGCAGCCGACTTATGGCGACCCCTTATGGGGTTTCCAAGGCAAGAGACTAACAGAGGTGGTTTGCAAGTGCCTTCCTCTGCACAGCAACCCTGGTATTCCTTGGTGGTCTCCCATCCAAATACTAACCAGGGCTGACCCTGCTTAGCTTCTGAGATCTGACGAGATCAGGCTAGCCTGGGCCATCCAGGTCAGGGCAGCTCAGAATTAGCCTAGTGGTAATTCTCTTCTCATGCAGTAGAACAGAGCAAGAGTCCAGTAGCACCTTAAAGACTAACATAATTTCTGGCAGGGTATGAGCTTTCGTGAGCCACAGATCACTTCTTCATTCTTCTCGTGGCTATTGCTATAGTTTCCTTAAGTGTATAGGAGCTCAAAATTGATAGCTGGTTATGTGGAATAATTGGCTTTCATTTCCAGTAGATGGAAACCATTAAAAGCCATTTGAAAGGAGACCATTTTGCTACACCGGAGGCACTTCCATACAGGAAACAGCATGTAAAGATGACTGTCTGTGTATTGAACTGGCCAAGGTTCAAGATTGTCTGCATGCAGTATATGTGTAGTGCGGGAAAGCCAACAATTTAGTTCTAGCTGCTTAAGATCAGCTTCCTTCTAACTGCAGTTTGAATTTTTTAAAAGTATGTTTCTAGCCTTGACAATTGTGAAGCTATACCTGTGGGTAGGCTTGCCAACCTCCAGGTATTAGCTGGAGATCTCCTGCTATTACAACTGATCTCCAGCCGACAGAGATCAGTTCCCCTGGAGAAAATGGCCGCTTTGGCAATTGGACTCTATGGCCTTGAAGTCCCTCCCCTCCCCAAACCCTGCCCTCCTCAGGCTCTGCCCCCAAAATCTCCAGGTATTTCCCAACCTGGAGCTGGCAACCCTATCTGTGGGCAGTGCCTGCTAAAATAAGGAAGAAAAACGAGAAGGATTGCTGGATATGGTTTTGAGTGGTCTAGAGGTGGCCACTCAGTGCCCTGTGTAGCTTCTTGCCCCTCCCCATTACTTGAAGAAGCAGAATGAATTAGGCACATTGACCCAGATTGCAAATGGGACAAATCTACCCTCAGTAAATGGTGCTAACACTTCATATGTCTTATGTAATGTGTGTGTTAAGTGCCGTCAAGTTGCTTCCGTCTCACGGCGACCCTATGAATCAGTGTCCTCCAAAACGTCCTATCCTTAACAGCCTTTTTCAGATCTTGCAAACTGAGGGCCGTGGCTTCCTTTATAGAGTCAATCCATCTCTTGCTGTGTCTTCCTCTTTTCCTGCTGCCTTCAACTTTTCCTAGCATGATTGTCTTTTACAGTGACTTTTCCAGTGATGGAGGAGGAGGAAAAGAAGAAGAGTTGGTTTTTATATGCTGACTTTCTCTACCACTTAAGGAAGAATCAAACTGGTTTACAATCACCTTCTCTTCCCCTCCCCACAACAGACACCCTGTGAGGTAGGTGAGGCTGAGAGAGCTCTAAGAGAGCTGTGACTAGGCCAAGGTCACCCAGCTGGCTTCATGTGGAGGAGTGGGGAAACAAATCCAGTTCACCAGATTAGCCTCCGCCGCTCATGTGTAGGAGTGGCGAATCAAATCTGGTTCTCCAGATCAGATTCCACTGCTCCAAACCACTGCTCTTAACCACTACACCATGCTGGCTTGATGTAACACATCAAGGAAAACATGTAAGAGAAATCAACGTAGTGCAGAACTGGCAAAGTTGTCATCCTTCCCTATTCCTATTGAGGTTTATGACTATAGTACAGCTGCATTCCATTTATGCCCATACGAGCTCTTGCTGGACAATGATGGGCTAAATTATGCAAGTATAGGCAAATCTGGAGACCAGATAATTCAAATGTAGTGGGGGCACAATTTAAATATTTAGCACACAGAACCATAAAGAGTGCATTCAGAGCGTGCGCGGTTATGTTGAAGGCTCCTTGGTGTTTACATGCTACACCAACTCCGTTTGCTACAGCAACTTGAGCCTGGGATGTGCTACTAACAGTGTCATCCTAAACCTAGGGGACCCTATTTGGATGGAAAGGTGACATGCTGGTGGAAAGTGCTATCAAGTCACAGCTGACTTATTGCAACTTTGTAGGGCTTTCAAGGCAAGAGACGTTCAGAGGTGGTTTGTCATTTTTGCCTCATGACCCTGGACTTCCTTGGTGGTCTCCCATCAAGGTCTCCGACCCTGCTTAGCTTTTGAGATCTGACGAGACCGGGTTACCTTGGGCCATCCAGGTCAGGGCAAAAGGTGGCACAGAAATGTTCCAAAGAAATAGAGTTCCAGCTTCCTAAGCCCTAAGATTCGGATGGATTTATAAGAGAGTCTTTGCTTAGGACAGTGGTTTCGGGCCACCTTCCCCTTGTTTCCACAAACTCAACCCAGTGCCCCCTACCCTATCCAACAACACAGTTGAAGGGGCCCACCTCTAGCACCCCCTGCTGCTCTCTTCCCTCTTAGTGCCCTCCTAGGTAATCACCCCAGGGAACCACTGGCTTTGAGAACCACTGGCTTAGGATGATTCTCTGAATGGCCCTACTTAATTATGTCAGGGAAGAGGACCCTTCCCAGCCTTAAGACAGCTGATTGGCCAGCTAGGTCTGGGTCACTTGCTGGTACCACTTCAATGGCACATATGGTTACCAGCTCTGAGTTGGGAAATACCTGGAGATTTTGGAGGTGGAGACTGAGGAGGGCGGGGTTTGGAGAGGGGAGGGACTTCAATGCCATAGAGTCCAATTGCCAAAGAGGCCATTTTCTCCAGGGGAACTGACCTCTGTTGCCTGGAGATCAGTTGTAATAGCTGGAGATCTCCAGCCACCTCCTGGAGATGGCAACCCTAATGGCACAAGGCAGGGCTGGCAAAAGGCCCCTTCTGCCCATCCTAGCCATTATGTCGGTCATCAGGAAGAACCAGGACTGCTCCTCCCAAGTTAGTTCTGAGGATCTGGATGAATTGCAATGGTTAAACATTTGACATGAAGAAGCTCATTAATACATATTTGAAATAATTCCTAATATTCTAAAAAGGGAACAAGAGCAGAAGAATGACAAACTGATATATGAGGAACAATATATGTGACAAGGCTTATAAATTATCTTCTGATATGTTAATGAGTTTCAGTTAGAGAGGTTGGCAAGAGAAGATTTATTAAGATTTTAATAAAAAAATGAAATGAAATGGTATGAATGAATGAATCCCTCTGTACTGGGAGAGGCAGATGGATAACATTTAAGGGGACGTTTCTATCCTCTAATTTTCTGTATTCAGGAAAAGAAATGCCTCCGTAATTTTGCAAGCCTTTCAAATATGCATACATACTTACTTCATTTGACTAATTAAAAGTTTTTAAATGTTTTATTAACATAAAATTTGTAACAAACATAATGAAAACAAAATCTGTGTGATTGAAATCTACATATTTGATTAATTCTTTATCCAAAAAAAGATTAAAAAAATACACATGCATTTTGGATTAGACCCACACTGAATAGTTGATAAAGTTCTTTTCTGTAAATTGAACTGATTAAAATATTCTAAACCCTAATAAAAAGCCCTCTGTGAAGTTTGCACGAACCTTTATGACTGATCCGAAGACAGATGGCTTAACTATCATCCCAGAATGATAAATTAATGAAAAGTTTCAAAGTAATATTTCTCATTTGCCAGTTGTGTCATGCAGAGTTAGGGGTCGGGGAGAGAGAGCGCCCAGCTCTAAAACCTCTGTGCAGCTATAAAACTCCCTTGGGTACCTTGGGCATTCTTGGAGCCTAAAGAACTTTACAGGATTGTTATGAGGATGCAACCAGAATCTCCTAAACCAGGGGTGTCAAATATATGGCCTGTGGGCCAGATCTGGGCCCTTGAGAGCTCTTATCCAGCCCATGAGCCAGCTGAAGCAGCTGCCCCTCCAGTCCCAATGTGGGCTGGTGAGGCATGGCCTGGCCCAACCAAGTGGGATTTATGTCATATCCGGCCCTCGTTAACTAATGAGCTTGACACCCTTGCCCTAAACTATACCTTGAACTCCTCAGCGGAAAGGGTAGGTATGACGCACCCCCCTTTCAACCGCTTCAATATCCCACCCACTCAGCCCGGCCATATACGCTGAGGGAAAAGCGTTGGACTGAGTATATTTGTGAGATTATTTTCCTTCTCCTCTAGTCCCACACCAGTATTTACCTCAGTGAGAAACAGGAGACAAGAGGCTTTTTAACTTAAACAGACTGAACAGGGAAGTTTATTGAACAGAACTCACAGAGATTGGTTTACAAGAAAAAGGTAGAATTTGGAGGGAAAACTCAAAGTCAGGTTTATCTACATAAGATTACTTCAGAGATAGCTTAGATGTTTTCCTCACTCAAGTTCCTTCAGTTCTTAGTTTCACGCTTACTCAGATTCAGACTCTCAGACTCTGTCCCCACCCTACCTCACAGGAGCGAAGGAAGTCTGAGTTCCTTTCCCTCCTCAGAGAAGTTTGGGGAAATATCCAAAATCCCTCTTTCAGTCCTCTCTGACTACCCCACCTCAGTGGCTGTAATCCTCCACACCTCCCTGCTACCGGAATAGCTCTATCTCAGAGACTAATTCCCCTTCGTGACCTGAGAATGGGCCCTCTCTAACCCAGTTCTCACTCCTGTCACTACCACAGGTTGTGTGTGTCAATAGCTTCGGCTTTAACAGAACCCCTCAGGTTCACAGCGTACAGTCTGGCTTCCGCTCCGTCTCGCTACCAAGCTCCCAATCTATCCCAGCCTTCTCTGGCTGGTCCCAAGCTTCGACTACTTTCACAGCCTCCTCTCAGGCTGGTTCCGCGCTTCGACTATTTTCACAGCCTTCTATCCAGGCTGGGTCCCAAGCTTCGAATGCTTTTCTGCCTCTCAGAGCTCAGGGTGTCAGCTCTCTGGCTCCGGCCACTCTTGGTCTGTCAGCTCTTGCTACAGATTAACCCCTTATCCATCACAGTAGGGTAGAAAAATGATGAAATGAGGGATTGCATTTTAACTTGAAAATCCCTGTTTTGATTTTGTTTCTCTCCTGTGTGAATCGAACCAGTATGTCTACACTTTCTAGCCAACTACTCATGAAATGGGGGGGGGGGGGCAAGCATGAGCATGCTGGCCATGTCCCAAGTAGGGTTTCCAGCTCTGGGTTGGGAAATACCTGGAGATTTTGGGGGTGGAGCCTGAGGAGGGCGGGGTTTGGAGAGGGGAGGGACTTCAATGCCATAGTCCAATTGCCAAAGTGGCCATTTTCTCCAGGTGAACTGAACTCTAATCGGCTGGAAATCAGTTGTAATAGTGGGAGATCTCCAGCCACCACCTGGAGGCTGGCAACCTTAGTCCCAAGCCTACCTGCAATCACTGGCTCGTGAGAACAAAATTAACACATGCAGGAAATGTACTCAAATAGACTCTTTCCCTGTGACTGGGAATGCTGCTTTTTCTAACATTTGTAACCATTTTCAGATGTTACAATTTTGGCAATCTGACCATGCTTAATGACGAATTGCTTGAAGCACCCATCTTGATAGTCCGGTCCCTATTTTGTGTGGATATGGAAAAGACCTCGGAGCTGTGAAAAACCTCCCCAACTTTGCAGCTAGGGTTGCCTTCACCACTGGTGGAAGGTTTTTGGGGCAGAGCCTGGGGAGGGCGGGGTTTGGGGAGGGGAGGGACTTCAGTGCCATAGAGTCCAATTGCCAAAGCGGCCATTTTCTCCAGGTGAACTGATCTCTACCGGCTGGAGATCAATTGTAATAGCAGGAGATCTCCAGCTAGAACCTAGAGCAGTGATGGTGAACCTTTTAGAGACCGAGTGCCCAAACTGCAACCCAAAACCCACTTATTTATCGCAAAGTGCCAACACGGCAATTTAACCTGAATACTGAGGTTTTAGCTTAGAAAAAAGCTAGTAACCCGTGATGGACTTTTCCTCCAGAAATTTGTCCAATCCCCTCTTAAAGGCATCTAAGCTAGATGTCATCACCACATCCTATGGCAAGGAGTTCCACAGGTTAATTACATGCTGGGTAAGAGGGTGCTCCTCTTTTAGTAGGGGATTTCACTGTAAGGTGAGAGGCACCGCAAAGCCCGCGCTGTGGCCCGAGCGCTCTGCTCCCCTCCAGCTATGCCATGCTGTGAGCTATGCTCCCCTCCAACCTAGCTCCTCTCCAACCCCACCACGGGAATCACCTTCGCCAAAGAAAACTCAATGGGCTGCCGTCCGCGCCGCACCCTCACGGCGCATGTGAGCCGCCCTGCCGCATGTGACAGGAGGGAGGAAGCGCTCCCATTGGTCTGCTGGGCAGAGAGGCGGGTGATGTGAGAAATGCCCTCAGGCGCACGTGGAGAAGGGGAGGGGAGCAGCCTGGCCCCGCGTCCCTCTGGCTTTCTAGTAACGAACTCAGGTGAACTCTGTGCTGGGGCGACGGTGCGCATGCCCACAGAGAGGACTCTGAGTGCCCCCTCTGGCACGCGTGCCAGAGGTTTGCCACCACTGACCTAGAGGTTGGCAACCCTATGAATTAGGTGTAGTTATACACTGCTGACCTTAACCCAAAATCAGCAGAGCTCAACAGAGGCCCTCTGCTGAAGTCAAGCGAATAAGTCACCAGCAGTCCCTTTTGGATTTCCTTTTAGCTCTTGGATGAAGAGCATCTGGTCCTGCTGACTTGTTCTATTTTGGTTGCCAGTTTGTTGTATCCTCTCTGCTTGACACATCGCGTTGGACAGGGACAGTAGGCCCTCCAGGCTTTTTGAGAACAAAATGGATGGAGGCTGTACCAGCGTCAAAAGCTCCGTGCCCTGCTCTCCTCTGGAAGGAGAGCTGTCATATTTGAAAAGAGTGAATTGTGACACCATCAGTGTTATCTGTGTCTCTGCATCCTGGCTGGATTTCTTGTGTCTAGCTCAGTTAATGTTGAAGGGTGTTTTCATCCCGATCCAGAAGAAGTGTTGGTTCTTATATGCCGACTTTCTCTACCACTTAAGGAAGAAGCAAACCAGCTTACCTACCCTTCCCCTCCCCACAACAGACACCCGGTGAGGTAGGTGGGGTTGAGAGACTGTGACTGGCCCAAGGTCACTCAGCTGGCTTCATGTGTAGGAGTGAGGAAACAAATCTAGTTCACCAGATTAGTGTCCGCCGCTCGTGTGGAGGTGTGGGGAATCAAACCTGGTTCTCCAGATCAGAGCCCGCCATTCCAAACCCCCACTCTTAACCACTACCCCATGCTGCCTATTTGGAGAAATAAGCTTTACTGTAATCAGCGGGCCTATTTCAGGGCCTTCTGTTAACCCATATCCTGTTTGACCCTCCTGTTTCCAAGTTGGACTGCAAGTTCTCTTGAGTTTCCGCTGTCTAACCTGGACTTCCTGGGGAACCCAGCAGTGCATTCTGACCCTAAGGCCCTTTGGACTGTGCAAAGAAAATGCATTCTCTCTCTAGACGAAACTTTCCCAAAGTGGAAGCCACACTAACAACACAACACTCTACGTCCAATTATAATCAAATAGGAAATTCACTATCATTTAAGGGGGGAAAGTTGGGTAAGATAAAATGAATGAAAAGACCAGCGGGTTAATTAGGGGAAAGAATCTAAACACATTCATCAAAAATTGGAATCCCCTGATGGACTTCATAAGGAAATCAGAAAAAAAATGACTTGATGACATGTGGATTAAAAGAATAAGAATTTAAGAATAATAGAAGAATGTAGATAATTTATGATGACAATAAAGATAATAAGGTATAAGAGTATAAAAGGTAAAAGAGTATAAAAGGTAACTAGAGAGCTAGAAATAATTTTGTTATTATAGATACATCCTTTGCAATTGAAAGCGTAAGTCTTATGTATATGTATATATACAGCTTGTTTTGTTTTTTCTTTGTTTTTTTATGTATGTCTATGTTTATGTATTGAAATAAAAATTCTAATCCAAAAAGAAAAGACTAGCATGTGAATCTGGCTAGGATCCTTCTTGCATATTTATAACACCAGCTTAGAACTGTTTTAATATGAAACAAGCAGGGTCCTAAGAGATTTGCAGGGGGTGGGTCTCAGGTGGAGGTCTTTCACATCACCTACTTGCCTAGTCCCTTTAACTGGAGATGCTGGGGATTGAACCTGGGACCTTCTGCATGCCAAGCAGTTGCTCTGCCATTGAGCCACATCCCCACTGCCTCACCCTGCCAGGCTCATGCAGCTCCAGTTCTTGCTCTCTCCTCCCACCCGTCAGCTTGCCTGCTTACCTGGCAATGTGGTGGCAATTATGGCTGTCCCCTGCTCTTGCCTGCCTGTCCACCTGCCTGGCATATGCAGTGGTGGCTCTGGCTGTCTTCCAATCTCATTTGCCCTCCTCAGTTGGGGGCGGTGGCTCCTGTTCCTCCACTAGGGTTGCCAACCTCCAGTTGGTGGCTGGAGATCTCCCGCTATTATAACTGATCTCCAGCTGATAGAGATCAGTCCACCTGGAGAAAATGGCCGCTTTGGCAAGTGGACTCTATGGTATTGGAGTCCCTCCCCTTTCCAAACCCTGCCCTCCTCAGGCTCCGCACCAGGTATTTCCCAACCAGGAGCTGGCAACCCTATTCTCGGCCCACCCTGCAGCCAACCCAATGGGTTACATTGTCTGTGCAAGCAGGCCTAGGGCATGATGGAGTCAGAAAAAGGGGCAAACAGCCCTCCCGTTCAGCCATTCCTACTGGCAAAAATGGCAAACATGATCGGAAGGGAATCTGGAAGCCCGTCTTCTACCCTTGCAGTGCTCCAGAGCCAGACGGAGCAATGGAACTCTTTCAAGATAAGTTCATATATGAGGCAGGAAGTCAGGTTGGGCACCCATGTCCCTAGTTGTATCACACATAACATCTAGTTTGGCTCTTACACATGCAGAAGTGCTTAGAGGAAGGAGGGATTTCATTCATAGAGGGATATGGAGAAAGCAGGCTATTCTTTTTCCAAGTCTCAGCACCAGTGTGATCTTGGAGGAGACAGATGCCATCTGCTGCTGGTACATGGCAGGAGCTTTGAGGGTGGAGACATGGTGGGACGTGACATTGCCATCTACACCATGATGTTGCTTCCCTGCTGGGGAGGGGCCACAGCTCAGTGATTATGTTTATTTACTTCATTTATCCCCTGCCTTTCTCTCCATCAAGGACCCAGAGCAGCTTACGTTGTTCCTCTCCCCCCTTTCCTCCTCACAACAACCAGTCAGCCTAGAGCTACCAAGCACCCCGGTGGTGGGGGGATCCCCCGCCCCAGGTCTTCTTAAAAAAAAAAAAATACAGCCTTGTGTACTTACCGGAAGTTCTTAACAGTAGTGACGAAGGATAGCTCCAGATTGGTTCTTGTGGGTTATCCGGGCTGTGTAACCGTGGTCTTGATATTTTCTTTCCTGACGTTTCGCCAGCAGCTGTGGCAGGCATCTTCAGAGGAGTAACACTGAATTTTGTCAAAATTCATAGAGCGACCCTTTGTCACTTCTGGTAAGTAGAAGAAGAGTTGGTTTTGATATGCGGACTTTTTCTGCCACTTAAGGGAGACTCAAACCGGCTTACAATCACCTTCCCTTCCCCTCCCCACAACAGACACCCTGTGAGTAGGTGAGGCTGAGAGAGTGTGACTAGCCCAAGGTCACCCAGCTGGCTTCGTGTGGAGGAGTGGGGAAGCAAATCCAGTTCACCAGATTAGCCTCCGCCGCTCATGTGGAGGAGTGGGGAATCAAACCCGGTTCTCCAGATCAGACTCCACCGCTCCAAACCACCATTCTTTAACCACTACACCATACTGGCTCTCTTTTTGGCTGTTCGTTTTAGATGAAGTAAGTCCACATCCCAAAGCTCCTGCCCCCCCCAACTCTCCTACCAGTTGGCAGAAAGTCTTACCGTCCCAAGAAAGTAAGCACCAAATCTTCCCCCACCCAGAGTAGAAAGAATACAAAGAAAGAATACAAAATTCCATGGCGACTGTGTGAAAGTGGGGGGGCAGCATGCCAGCAGCAAGCTTTACCCATTACCACTGATGAAAGCAAACTCACTTGAAGGTGCATGAAGGTCCTTGTACACATGTAGAAGTGTTATACACCTTCAAGTGGCAGTGGATGCCCCCCCGGGGGGGGGGGCAGCTTGCCACTGTGATGGCAGTCTCCCCCCCACTCCCCCAAGGTGTTCAGTCTCCAGGGAACGTCCAAAGGAAAGGCGAATGTTGTAGAGCAACCTCTGGGTTAGAAAGTAAACTGTAATGACCTTACAGCTGGAAAACGCCCCTAAATTTCCACCCCCTTAAAGGAACGTATGGTTAAAAATCATCTATAACAAACAGCCAAAAAGGAATTGCTACTGAGGAAGATTGTGAAAGCAAAGGTGCGATAAATTCTTTGAACGGATCGAGATAATTTAATATGTAACCATAAAGCAAAACAGCTGTTTAAAAGAATTGCTTGCTGGCTGTGAGTCTTGCAATATCATATTTCTTTTTTATAAGCTGGTGGGTAGTTACTTTGCCAATATGTGGGGAGAGTTAGAAGAATGTTTCGCAACATTTAGTTCAGCTTCAGGCAATTAGATGTTTAAACGTAATAATTTTCTTTTCTTTTTGTAATAAAAAAGGACCATTTCAAGACCATGATAAATGCATCTTTCGTGTGTGTTTCAGAAACCTCCCCTGGATCAAATTAATTCAATAATAATTTATTTTCTAGGTGCCAGAAGCATCATCCTATTATTAGCAAGATGGAACAGACAGCAGGAAATGGACGGCCCACTCCAGCATTGCCAGAATGCATCACTGTGTATATCCTGCAACCTGTGAGGTATGTTGACAGAACAAGGACAAGGATGCAAATAACAACTTTTCTCCTTCTTGCAGTAAATGTAATAATTGATATTCAAAAATCTAAGAAGAAACACCCATCTTATTTCTTGTCATTTACTAACTAATGGAATCTCTCTCTCTCTCTCTCTCTCTCTCTCTCTCTCTCTCTCTCTCTCTCTCTCTCTCTCTCTCTCTCTCTCTCTCTCTCTCTCTCTCTCTCTCTCTCGCTGCAGATCTAATGGAGGGGAAAAAACAAATTCTAGATTGTTACAAACATTACTATCATATATTTAATGCATACCCTAATGCCAACATTAGACTCGTTACACAATGCCAGGGATTTCTTATTTCACTAAAGCAACTTGGGTAGAACCCAGGTGACCATTTAGCAAGGATGACCTAAGTATAGTGTGCAAATAACTGTTTGAAAAGCTGGTTCTCTTTGGATCCTTTATCCTTTAGTTCAGTGATGGCGAACCTTTTAGAGACCGAGTGCCCAAACTGCAACCCAAAACCCACTTATTTATCGCAAAGTGCCAACACGGCAATTTAACCTGAATACTGAGGTTTTAGTTTAGAAAAAACAACACATACATTATTAACATCTTTTGCCTTAAAAGAAAAACACAATAACAGAGCTTTCAATGATACAAACAACTTTTTATTGAAAGGTAAAAGTTTGCATTTGGCATGCTTTTGAACAATTAATGTTTGTTCAAAGCCCCTAAGCTGGGCGGCGGGGAGTCCAGGGAAGGGGAGGGGGCTTTGAACTGCTCCGCGCTGGGAGTCCAGGGAAGGCAGACGCGACGGCTGCTCAACTTACCCACACGTGCCCACAGAGAGGGCTCGGTGTGCCAAGTCCGGCACGCGTGCCATAGGTTCGCCAACACGGCTTTAGTTCTTGTGGTACAGGAGTGGGTCTCTCCACCTGTACCATGAAGATAACAACATAAGCTTTTTTGGGGCGGGGGGCAACACCACACTGTGCCTCATCCTATGCCAGTATTGCTTACCGCATCTGGAAAAACAAAGGAATGGCCAGGAGCCACACAGTATTTATTGTAGGCTTATTGTGCTTATTTCTAGATAATCTTCCATGGAGCTCTAAGCAGCTCCAGACCAGTTAAACATTAGCAAAGTTGCTGAATCATGTGTCTTCCAACCATACTCTTGGGATCCAATGTGCAGCACAGTTACTACACAGATTTGTGCAACCTGGGAAGGAATTTCACCGAGTGAGCCAAGGGCTGGCAGGGAGCTTGGGGTGGGGGGTGGGCAGAGCTGGGTCTCATGTGACACAAACAGAAGTGACATCACATGCTGTCAGAACACTTTCTCCCGAAACAAGGTGTCCCAGTGATGCAAGAGGTCACTTCTGGCTGGTCTTTTTTGTTAAAGGCACAACAACAGAGCCAGAGAAAAGTTGTTTACCCTACCTCCAATGTATATTCCCTTTTCATTTCTACCACAAATGATTTTACCATAGAGTTTTACCACAGAGCTGGGAGGATTGCTAGAGCATCCGGGCATCACTGTGTTGTGACCTTTTTGCCTGAATTTGTCCCATTGCTTCACCGGGCAGGACCAGGGGACCGGGGGCAGAACTGTACCATGTAAAAATTTAGCTGGTAATGTTTTTCTCACCCCAGTGTTAGTGTCTTGCAGTCTCCTGATAGCCAGCAATAAAACCAAGAACACATTGCCCTCCTAACATCTCAGATTTATGATGAGTTGATGCAAATTATCCACCCTTCGTAGAACTCTCAATTCTGTGTTTCTGCATGCTGCGCAGGCCAGCTGATTGGAAGAAGACCGTCCAGGGTATTCATATTCATGCAGAGATACAATGGGCAGCTGCCTTTAAAGGTGGCCAATTTCTCCACTTATCTGCATTGTGTGGCCATTAATGCAAGGCTGTTTACCTCGCAGTCACCCCATCGAATGCTTCAGGGCTTCCTTTTGATTATGCATACCTTTCCCGACTGTCAGAGGTCGCCTCGCTCTCCCCACATGTTTCCGTGCTGTCATGGGTCAGCCTGCTGAAGCTTCGGCCAGAGATCAGTCTGCTGAGGCTCCCTCAGGAGTAGAAGAGCTGGAAACTGCTGCCAGTGACAGGGAGGAACCACAGCAGGCAGAGCAGGCGCAGGCAGATGACTGTGCCCCATGCCTACAACCACCCAGGGCAGAGGACTCATCTGGACCCAGCAGCAGTCCCCCACCACCGCTACAGCAGCGACGCCAAAGGGGTAGAACCCTCCTCCTCCAGCATAGGAGAAGTGCGAGATTGCAAGCTCTACTGAGAGCCATGCCAGCTGACAGCGATGAGGAGAATGAGCTCCCTCAGGCAAGGACTGCTGAGTCAGCTGACAGCGATGAGGAGAATGAGCTCCCTCAGGCAAAGACTGCTGAGTCAGAGGAATCAGCAGCAGCTGGGTCCTCTTAGGCTACTTAAACAAACAGCCAGGCTGAGGCAGGAACAAATTGTGTTTTCACTCTGTGCTACCTGGGAGTTAATGACCTGGAACCGTTCGTGTATCTTTGACTTTGGACTGGAGTTTGACTATTCCCTTGCACTGCATTTACCTGCTTCTGACCCTTGGCTTTGAACTCAGACTTCTCTTGACCACGCTCCTCTGCCTCTGGCCCTGGGACCTGACATGTGCATTTGGTCCATGTTTTCCAGATGCTGTTTTAGCCACAATCCAGAAAACACGGGCAAAACACATGGAAAAGCATGGGGAGCGCAAGGCGACCTCTAATGATTGGGAAAGGCATGCATAATCAAAAGGAAGCCCCAAAGCAGTCAGTGGGGGTGACCGCGGGGGAACATCCCTGCATAAATCACCTAAGTGTGTGTAAAGTGCTGTCAAGTCATAGCTGACTTATGGCAACCCAGTAGGGTTTTCAAGACAAGAGACTAACAGAGGTGGTTTGCCATTGCCTTCCTCTGCATAGCGAGGATGCTCTCCCATCCAAGTACAAACCAGGGCTGACCCTGCTTAGCTTCTGAAAACTGACAAGGCTAGCCTGGACCATCCAGGTCAAAGCCTTCTCTGCATTAAGACAGAGCAATCCTGAGCAGAGCTACACCATTCGGAACGCATTGACCATAATGGGCTTCTCTTTAGGATTGCAAACTAATCTAATCTTATCACACCTGATGCAGCAGAGCTACACAGCCTAAGTGAAGCCTTATTGGAAGGATGCCAGAACAGATTAAAAGATGCAGCAAGTAGCCTCTTCTTGGGTGGGTACTTTGGGGTCACAGGAGCCAATAATTATTGAATTTCTCTCTAGTAGGCTTGTTGTGGTGCACTGATTGGGAACTGCAGCTTTATACTCATGCTAAGAAATAATCACCTGCTTAATTTTTGCAAGCCAAATGACTATAGAACTTCAGTAACAATGCGTGATTGCTATAATTTATCCTTAACATTATAATCTAAAAAAACGGTTTGACATAACCTAAAGAGGTGTGAAATAGTATCATTCACAACCCTGAAATTAGCAGATCACAGCCGAACCATTTGGCTATTATAGATTTTCCTAGTTTCCCAATTATTATTCAGCTAAACTTGGAATTGGCTTATGGAAAAGTAAAATGAAAATCAATTGCATTACTGTCCCAGATAACTCAGAGGTGAAGTGTTTGACCAGCCACTCAGACACTGGCTACTAGCCACTAGATGTGATTTATTTAATGGGCTGCATGTTGATTCTAAGTTGCAAGTGAATGCATTTTTTTTTACATGAGGAAAATACAATTCTTGGGGAACTGAAGGATAATGTTTATAACTTCAGAGGGGGGGGGGAAACTAACAAGGGAGTCCAAGCTGTAGTGGCAAAAATGCCAAGAACTAGCGCCAGGTTCCGAGTATGAGAAAGAGTAGGGTGGCCAGGTCCCTCTTCACCACTGGTGGGAAGTTTGGGGGGCGTGGAGCCTAAGGAGGGTGGGGTTTGGAGAGGGGAGGGACTTCAATGCCATAGAGTCCAATTGCAAAAGCAGCCATTTTCTCCAGGGGGACTGATCTCTATCGGCTGGAGATCGGTTGTAATAGCAGGAGATCTCCAGCTACTACTTGGAGGTTGGCAACCCTTACAAGGAGCCAGAAATGGCTATACTTTACAAGGGACCAGGGCTGCCAGTCATGGCCTGCAAGCCTATTAGCACTGTGTGTGCTATTTGTGTAATTTTTTTGAAATAAAATAGATGTTTTTCTTTCATGACTGGTGGCCGAGGAAGGGAGGCATGCTGTGGTGCTTGGGCCTTCTTTAGCATGCCTGGTGTTAAATGAGAAGCCATAGGTCATGTGGGAGGAGCCCAGATTTTACCTCCACCTCATGCTGCTACTGTGCCTCTCAAAACTAGGCTAGTTATTTTTGGTTCAAAACTAGGCTAGTCATTTTTGGTTTAAAATTTCCCTGAAAAGGAAATGCAGCCTAATGGGCTTTCCGTATGACTTGGGTTTTATGTAACACACACAAGTTGTGAATTCATTCGGTGTGTAAGTCCACTAGTGGAAAGTACTTCTGCCAGTGGAATGGGACTTCCTCCCCTCTCCAGCCTGCTGTAGCCAGAAATGCTTCCTGAAATGCTGCTGTTAGGGCCCCCTCCCAACAGTTGAGTTTGTTCTGCAGTGAGGGGAGTGATTTCGTGGGGTGGGGGTGGGGGAACACCCTTGTGCTAGAGGAAATGTACTGTGCCATCCATAGGGTTGCCAGCTCCGGCTGGGAAATACCTGGAGATTTTTGGGGTGGAGCCTGAGGAGGGTGGGGTTTGGAGGGGGGAGAGACTTCAATGGCATAGAGCAGTGGTCGGCAAACTCATTAGTCAACAGAGCCAAATATCAACAGTACAATGATTGAGATTTCTTTTGAGAGCCAAATTTCTTAAACTTAAACTATATAGGTAGGTACACTGTTTATATGTTCAACATAGAACACTGACCTTTTAAAGGGGGGGGGGCGTGGCTCAGCAGTAGAGCATCTGCTTGGCATGCAGAAGGTCCCAGGTTCAATCCCCGGCATCTCCAGTTAAAGGGACTAGGCAAGTAGGTGATGCGAAAGACCTCAGCCTGAGATCCTGCCAGTCTGAGTAGACAATACTGACTTCCGATTCAGTAGAAGGCACCTTTATGTGTTCACGGATCATTTCTGTTGCCACACCCCGCAACACTTTGACAAGTTTCAGCCCCAAAATTATTCACTGAGTGCACGGGAGGTTTTGCCTTGGCTTTGCGGCTCCGTAGATGCACATCTTCCCCCATGTGCGTCCTCCAAACTCAAAATTAAGCCCCCCTGCAGAGTTTTGAGAATTTGGTTGGGGGAAAATGTGCATCTGTGTGTGTGTGTTAGGTGCCAGCCCGGCCGTGGCGAGGGAGACTCCGAAGCGGAGGGCAGGGCAGAAGGCAGCGCCCCCAGCCCGCTCTTCCCCTCGTCCCCGCCCCGCACCTACTTCGGCCGCAGCCGACTCCCTGCGGCTCCTCGCCCTCCGGCTCCAGGGGGCGTGCTTCCCCAGCCCTTACTCCGGCCAGCCGGCCCGGCCTGCCCGAGCTGCGACCCCGCACCTCCGCCCCCTGGCGGAGGGCCGCGAGCCAGGGGGGAGCAGAGGATAGGTGATAGCCGCCCGCCTGCTCACCGGCCGCTCGCCTCCTCCACCTGCAGGGAGAAGCCGCAGCGCGCCACCGCCTCCTCCTCCTCCTCCTCGAGAGCCGCACTCAACCGGCCAAAGAGCCCCATGCGGCTCAGGAGCCGCGTTTTGCCCACCACTGCCATAGACTCCGATTGCCAAAGTAGCCATTTTTCTCCAGGTAGGGTTGCTAGGTCTCTCTTTGCCACCGGTGGGAGGTTTTAGGGGTGGACCCTGTGGAGGACGGGGTTTGGGGAGGGACTTCAATGCCATAGAGTCCAATTGCCAAAGCGGCCATTTTCTCCAGGTGAACTGATCTCTATTGGCTGGAGAGCAGTTGTAATAGCAGGAGATCTCCAGCTAGTACCTGGAGGTTGGCAACCCTGTCCCCAGGGGAACTGATCTCTGTTGCCTGGAGATCAGTTGTAAAAGCTGGAGATCTCCAGCCACCACCTGGAGGTTGGCAACCCTAGCCACCCAAGCGATCTGCTTCCAGACAGCTGTTGTAGGCATATCACATTTCACAAAACATTAAAAAGCACTCTCTTGCAACTCGGAACATGCCATTTTTTCCTTCAGATTCTGGAACTGTTGCCATTGCAGTAAACATAGGAAATGCAATTGTGTTTTTTCTGTGTCTTGTCTGTTTCTTGAAAACTGACAAGTTGGGCAACTCCATCTTCTGGCATGTTTTATTGTCTGAGAATGTTCACATTTTCCAGCCCTATGACTCCAGAGGCACAGGAATAACCATCTACCCCTCCCCTCCAAAGTGTAAATACTAGCAAAGTGAAGGAAAAGTCTACTTTAAAGTGTCTACAATCATTTATGCGTGGTCACTTTAACCTCCTTTATTCCCCGTTTCAGCCAGGATCAAATTTTTCAGTATGCATGATACCCCATTCCTTGGAAGCTCAACGCTGTTTCAACGCAAAACGAACCCGGCTTTTCCCATTCCTCTTCTGGCCCAAATTAAACTGTTCATCCTGGCTCATTCCGGAGTCACAGAGCATGCATACTCTGCTCTCGGGTTGAGCTTCCCCTCACCATCACGCCCCACCCTTTCCCAACCCCCTCTTCAAAGCAGCATGCAGAGGGGAAAACAGAAGATTGACTTCTCTCACAGCCAATCACAAAACAGTGTGTAAAGAGGTGAGGATTCAAGTGCTTCCTGCTACCTCGGAGTTCTTTCTGAGCAAAAGAAAGGCTATTTTAAAATGAGGCTTGGATTCCCCCCACCCTTCTTTTAGGTAGTCCGTTTTTTGTTTTTTGTTCTTAAAATGCTTTTTTTATGTGGCAGTTGGGTCTGGGGGAAAGGAAATCTTCTCTCACGTGGAGCAATGCGAAGTAAGCCAATTACAGAGCAGCATTTAAAGGGGTGGGACTTGATTTGAGCGTGGGAGACTGTTTTTCGGTATTCATGGTTCGATGAGCACACAGTTTCGTCCCTGATCCTTCAAGCCAATGCATACAGTTTCCCCCAACCCGGGTTACTTTAAAGTGCGATGAAGCCAGGTCCAAGCTGGGAGATCCAACCCCTGCATAAAAGACCAACATTATTTAGTTCTCTCCATTCTGGGCCTTCCAGCATACCACTACAGTTATTTTAAAAAATTGTTCCAACAGAAGCCAACTCTTCAATCCCTGATGTGCCAAGTGGATATTATGCTATTAAATAAAGACTTATGGGAGTATTGCACAAATACAGACGGTGATGGCATCCACTCATCTATCTAGCCAGCCCTTTTCCCTAAGGAGCTCAGGCAACGTACATCATTCTCCCATCTTAGGTTTACTGCAACCTGTGAAGAAGGTTAGGCTGAGTGTGTGTGTGTGACTCAGTGTGTGGAGAGCCAGCGTGGTGTAGTGGTTAAGATCAGTGGTTTGGAGCGGTGGAGTCTGATCTAGAGAACCGGGTTTGATTCCCCACTCCTCCATGTGAGCGGCGGAGGCGTATCTGGTGAACTGGATTTGTTTCCCCGCTCCTACACATGAAGCCAGCTGGGTGACCTTGGGCAAGAGCTCTTAGAGCTCTCTCAGCCCCACCTCCCTCACAGGGTGTCTGTTGTGGGGAAAGGGAGGGAAGGTGATTGTAAGCCGGTTTGAGTCTCCCTTAAGTGGTAGAGAAAGTTGACATATAAAAACCAACTCTTCTTCTTCTTCATTCAATGTCATCCAGCAGGTGTCATAAGAACATAAGAACATCAGAAAGGCCCTGCTGGATCAGACCCAGGCCCATCAAGTCCAGCAGTCTGTTCACACAGTGGCCAACCAGGAGCCTCTGGGAAGCCACAAACAAGATAACTGCATGTCATGGAAAAATGGGGATATGAACCTTGATCCAACACTTTAACCATTACGCCAATTTGATCATGCACATAATTGCCGAGGACACTTTGCATAGGGAAATGGGGTGGAGTAGCCAGCTGCATTGCTTTTAAAGGAGAAGTGGGAATAGAGCTTCTGCACCAATACTAAATGCAGCAAATGATACGAACAGACTAAGCCGTTGCCCTTAATATGGTCGCAGAGGAACCCGATGGAGGAAGATGGGAAAACCAGCAAAGCTTTTCTCCACAATTATTATACGATTATGGAGTGATGACATTACTCAAAGGAATTTTAATTTTAAAAAATCAACCGCTAGCTTAAAAGGATGCAAAAAAATTGATCAAAGGATTGTCCGGGCTAATATGGTTGGAGGAAGAATCCACAAACCACCTCAATAGAAGCCCACAGGGATAAACAGAATTACAGCAACTTGACATTGTGAGAATGGTCTTGTCAGTGTTAAATTAGGCTGCTGCCTAAGCCTGTCATTTGGGTAAATGGGCATGTGCGCAGGGGAAAGAGTTCATTTTATCATCACTACTGCTAGTTTTCTGCAAACTGAGTGAAATAGGCAAACAGCATCTTGATGGCTGTATCTTAGCAACAGGAAAGGGGATAAAATTAATTTTTAATAAGCAACAGCTTAAATTTTCAGACTGCCAGAGAGTTCTTGAAGGCATGAGCTCAGGATTTTTTTTTTTTTTTTGTAGAAGCTTAAGCTGAAAGGGAGCCCATGGGTGAATAAGTGCAAGCTTCTATCCTGAGCAAAAAAAAACAAAAAACCTACAGCTGCATCATTTCTACACATAGGTGCCTGTCCATCTTTTCTTTACCAGCCTCCAAGGAAGGAGACCCCACAACCTCCTCAGGCAGATTACATTGCTATCTTTATAGAAGTGCTGTCCACAATACTTACCCCTAATTCTATTGTCTTACATCTTTAGGGTTACTAAAGTACTAGCTGGAGATCTGCTGTTACAACTGATCTCCAGCTGATAGAGACTAATTTCCCTGGAGAAAATGGCCGCTTTGGCAATTGGACTCTATGGCATTGAAGTCCCTCCCCTCCCCAAACCCCACCCTCCTCAGGCTCCATTTCAAAAATCTCCAAGTATTTCCCAACCTGGAGCTGGCAACCCTATACATCTTTAAACCACTCCTTTGTATCTAATAGTGAATATGGTAAAATATTGTTCACCCTCTTCTTTCTGACTTCTGTGTCAGTACATTGAAAACTATCTACATATGAACACAGGACGCTGCCTCATACTCCATCAGACCGCCAGTTCATCGAATTCCTCAGCACTGTCTCCTCCGAGGGGCACTGGCTTGCCAGGAACTCAGAGCCAAACTAGACATTTTGCGTGACACAAGATAGGACAGGGATACCTGAATAGGGGAACTTATTTTGAAAGTGCTCCATTGCCCCATTCAGCTCCTGTTTGCCCCCTTCCTGAAGCAGTTTTCTCTGGCAAAACTAGTGCGAGAGGGAAGCCAGAAGCTCCTCCTCCTTTGAAGCTCTTTGGAGCTGAACAGCACAATGGAGTACTTTCAAGGATATGTTCCCCAGTTCACACGTGCGACAGAGAATCAGGTTGGGCACCCACGCCCCGACTTGTGTGACACATAACATCTAGTTTGGCTATTAGGCAGAGGTCTTGCGCATCACCCACAACCTGATACTTTTGGGGGTGGGAGGGAGAAAAGGGTCATGCTGGGGTTTGATGCAGGGACATTTGGTATGTGTTTCCACTGAGCAATACCCTTCTGAAGTGTATTCCTTCCACTCACAGTTGCTGTAGCAAAATCCCCTGGTACAGGCCTTTTAGGACTATGCCATTTCAGGACTGTGGATAGGGCGAATCACATTTGAAATATCCTCCTAGATGAAATATGTCCTGTAGTTCTGTTAATTCAACTCAAATGGTGTTGTCCTGGTGTGCTATAACATCATTCTCTTGATTCATGTGGAGGGCCAGGTTATCCATTTTAGTTTATAAATCAGTTCTGTTAATACTAGCAGTTGAGCTGGTGGTATTCCTATGACATCTCTCCCACCTCCAACTTGTTTATGATTATTTCAGTGTTTAATTTGTGAAAATTGTACAGAGGTAGCTGGAGTCTCTCATGGGAAGCTGTATCTGCAGCTATTAAAAAGACCAGACTGGGGGAAGAACTATCTTGTCAGCTACCCAAAAGAGAAGGAATAGGACTGCGAATTAATTGAAGTATAACTCATGAGAAATGGATATCTATAAAGCCTTATGCTCTTCCAACTTGATGCTCAAAAGCATTTTAGTAAATGTCAACATTGTAATATTCATTATGGCTACACTATTTGTACCCCCCCCCCCGATTGCTGAAAAACTATTTTTGGAAATTATTAAAATTACTTCACCCTAACCTAAGGTAAAGAAAGCTACGAATTCATAAGAACATAAGAAGAGCCATGCTGGATTAGACCAGAGGCCCATCAAGTCCAGCATTCTGTTCACACAATGGCCAACCAGCTGCCTCTAGGAAGCCCATATGCAAGATGACTGCAACAGCATCATCCTGCCTCTGCTCCCCATCAACTGATTTAAACAGGCATATTACTTCTGGTACTGGAGGGAGTAGATATCCATTATGATTAGTAGCCATTGATAGTTGGCAGCCATGGCCACATCCTGTGACAGTGAGCGCCACAAGTTAACTATGTGCTGTGTGAAGAAGTACTTCCTTTGGTCAGTCCTGAATCTCCCACCCTTCAGCTTCAGGGGGAGACCGGGGTATTATTATGGGTAGTATTATGGGAGACGGAGAAGAGTTTCTCCCTGTCCACTCTCCACACCATGCATAATTTTGAGACCTCTTATCATGTCTCCCCTTAATCACCTTTTTTCTCAACAGCCCTAGGTGTTTTAACCGATCATAGGGCAGTTGCTCTAGTCCCCTGATCAATTTGGTTACTCTTTTTTGCACCTTATCAAGCTCTACAATAGCCTTTTTCAAGTATGTTGACCATAATTGTACACAATATTCCAAGTATGGTTTCACCATACATTTGCATAAGGGCAGTATTATAGTGACAGTTTTATTCCTGTTCTAATTATGGCCAGCATCGAATTTGCCTTTTGCCCAGCAGCTGCACTCTGGGTTGACATCATCATTGAGTTATCCACTACCACCCCGAGGTCCCTTTCATCATCTGTTGCTGCCAGCTCAGATCTCATCAGTGTGAATATGAATTTGGGATAATTTGCCCCAATATGCATCACTTTACACTTGCTCACATTGAATCTCATTTGCCATTTTATTGCCCATCCCCTCAGTTTGAGGAGATCTTTTTGGAGCTCTTCACAATCCATTTTTTGTCTTAGCCACCCTAAATAGTTTGGTGTCATCTGCAAATATGGCCACCTCACCACTCACCTCTAACTCCAGGTAATTTATGAACAAGTTGAAAAGCACCAGTTCCAATACAGATCCCTGAGGGACCCCGCTGCTCACATTTCTCCATTGCAAGAACTGATAATTTATTTCTACTCTCTGCTTCGTTTTTCGCCAATATCCAATCCATAAGTGGACTTGTCATCTTATACTAAGATTCTGAAGTTTGCTTGGGAGTCTTTGGTGAGGAATGTGGCGAGAATTCTTTTTATATTAAATATTGGTTTGGGTTAAGAAAAACCAATTTTATTAATCTGTAGCTTATTAATCTATAACTTAGAAGCCATATGAAGACCTGACTTTTAGCTGACCTCAGCTCCAATTAGGATCTTGACCCTTTAAGGGCATAGGAGATTGCATTGCTAGGAGCTAGTCACTCAAAGCACATTAAGTACTCCAAATCATGTTCAGAGTAACAAGGTTATTTAAACAGGCAGCAAGATTTTCTGCTTACGAATGAAATTGTTTTTGTACACTGGTTGACGGGCGAAACAGGCAGTTTATCAGAGACCTGGACATGGAAAACTTATTTTGGAACAGGATATTCCAAACAAAATTAGTCATGATTTGTGAAACCGCATCTCCTGGAGAATTTGGAAGGAGGGGGCCGTTTGAGACCCTCTCTCACGGTTAAGGCTATAAAAGGCTGGTCCAGTTGTCCAGTCTTGGTCCTTCTAAGAGAGAGACCCATTTCTGTCTCTTCCTTGGAACGACCTCAGAGATCTCTGTCTGTCTGTCTGTCTGTCAGTGTGTGTGCTGTCATATATATATTCAGTTAAGTATTGCTTTCTCTCTTTGCTTTATATTTCCTTGTAAGTATAATAAAGCTGCATGATTTACTTTATACATTTGGTGTACTGTTTTAAGAGTGTTTAGTGTGCAAGATCTATCTTTTCCTATCAAACTCTCTAGCTCCTGCTCTGGTAAGTAGCAGGTGGAGAGACTCTAAGTAGCAGGCAGAGGAGACCAAAAAAATAAAGAGCTCAGAGGTAAGAGAAAATGAAATTTTTCTCGCAACAAGGGACTTTGTCAAAAGCCTTCTGGAAAGCCAAATAATGTCTACTGGCTCATTCCTGCCCACATGTTTATTGACACTTTCAAAGAACTCTAAAAGCTTAGTGAAATAGGACTTACCTTTGCAGACACCATGTTGGTTTTTATTCAGCAGAGCTTGTCCTTCTATATCCTTGACAGTTTTATCTTTAACAATGTTCTCCATCAATTTACCTGGAACAGACATTAAGCTAACCAGTCTGTCATTTGCTGGATCCCCCTGGATAATTTTTTAAAAATGGGAGTTACATTGCACTGAAGTCTCCTGAATAAATATTACCATCATGGCTTAAGTAGACACATCCTTTTATGGTTACTGATTGGTTAAAACCTTGAAGCAGAGAGTTAGCAAATGGATAGCTCCAGAACATAAGGAAGTAAGCAGTAGTGTCCCCTAGGGATCTATACTGACAGCAGGTATTATATGATGTCCATAAAAGATCTGGATTCAGGAGTGAGCAGTGAAAAGGCAAGGGTATAAATGACACTAAATTATGTAGGATTAAACTTGTCACAATCTCAAAAAGTATATTGAAGAACTAGAAAAGATGCCGAAAAAGGCAACCAAAGAAATCAAGGGGTTGAAGCCTATCAAGAAAAGCTAAAAAGAAACAGATAATAAAATACATTATGGGCCCACTTCTAATATTTGTATATTATGTTCAGTCACAGTTTGGCATGGGA
The DNA here is from genome assembly GCF_029931775.1 of Euleptes europaea. Lineage (NCBI taxonomy): Eukaryota > Metazoa > Chordata > Lepidosauria > Squamata > Sphaerodactylidae > Euleptes > Euleptes europaea. The sequence continues at coordinate 79,204,393 of NC_079316.1, forward strand.
AATCTCATATTTCTTTAGCTCCAAAAATTGCCAAATAAACACTTTTGTACATTTTTTCTACTCTAAAGGAGAGCAATATGTACCTGCAGCCATTGAGGCTTTTAATGCAAAGGTACTTCCACAATTAAGGCACTGGCAAACCACCTCTGTTAGTCTCTTGCCATGAAAACCCCCAAAGGGGTCGTCATAAGTCGGCTGCAACTTGAAGGCACTTTACACACACACACTTCCACAATTTCTGAACAGTTCAGGTATTTGGATAAATGTAGTCTCTGATTCTAATGATTATCCACTCTTACTATCTTGGTAGCTCCATCAAATACCTGGAGTACCATCTTGTGTTGCAGGAACTGCACTAAGAATGGAATTTGCTCAATGTTCACTGGAATCCAGGGCTTGGCTTCGTGCTTTTCAGCTGAGATTGAAGTCCCTTTTTTCAGCATCAAACTCCTATGGAGGACTTTTATATCTTCTGATGGAAGATACTTACAAAAGTGCCTGGGTGAAATTAGTGGATAGCAAATTCGAGTGCCTTGGTCTTTCCCTTACAACGATCCAAAATATGAGCTATTACAGCACTGAGATCAAAAAAAGGGTAATCAAACTTGGTAGAATTAGCATGGAGTTTTGAGCTCGCCATGTGTCCTCCACCCAAGCCCTTGGAATCTCCCCCACCCCGGCAAGTCTCCCTCCATAGTTAAAATATTTTTCTGTTCCTAGAAATCGCCACACATTTATGCTAGGTAGACTGAACGCTTTGCCTGCAGCCCAACTGAAGGGGCAATTTGCTAATATTCCATTCTCTGGATGCCTCTGTCACTGTGCCTCTGACCTGATTGAGACCACTGATCACGTTTTGTGATGCTGAGACCAATGGTCGTCATTGAGAGAACTTTGGATTTCCCCCATTTTGAGCAAGTACCAACTTGCCATTAATCCTCAGGCAGTTTCCTTTTTGTTGGCTGATGTTAGTCCAACAGTTAAGTGATCTGTGGCCAAATTCTTGTCTAAAACACATCTTAAGTCTTCATTCTTAAGTTTTGTCCAGAAGTTGGTTAATCACAATCTCAGCTACAATCGATTGTGTATAGATGACTCTGCGGACATAATTGATGGTGACACTAATTTTAAGATACCACAGTGGGTAGCCGTGTTAGTCTGTCTGCAGTAGTAGAAAAGAGCAAGAGTCCAGTAGCACCTTAAAGGTAAAGGTCCCCTGTGCAAGCACCGGGTCATTCCTGACCCATGGGGTGACGTAGCACCTTAGACTAACAAAAATATTTTCTGGCAGGGTATGAGCTTTTGTGAGCCACAGCTCACTTCTTCAGATACAGCTAGAATGTGAATCCAGTTCCACTGGAATCAACGGAATAAGCTTCTCATCCTTGTAAAAAAAAAGTGTGCATGAAAGTTTTATTAGTTAACCCGCCTACTTATTAGTGTCCAGGTCACCATTTGTAGTTTCAAAGAATTAATATCTGTATAGCTTCCTTGTTTGGGTCATCCTTGAGAAAACTATCTAGTCTGAATGCAGGATTGCAATTTGGACAAGTTAAAGTCCCTAGTAAGTACATGTTTTGTCAATGGTATTCTTTTTTTATAAAATCCATCTCAACCTGTTAGGAAAAGAAAGTGCTATTACATTCATTGGGAGGGACAATTAAATTAAAATTATCCATAGGAAAGCTAAAACGTTTTGAGAAGAAAGACCACCATTACATTGTCCAGTAAAAATATATTGTAAATAAACAAACCCTAAAGCATCCATTTAGATTTAAAGTTTTATAGATAAATCAGAAACCTATACGTGATATTTTGAATATTGTGTGTATAGTATACAATACCACATGACTTTGCACTCTGAGTACATCTTATGATCTGCAAATAGATATTACAAAAATTACTCCACGCTTTGGAGAGCAGGCAATGAAATGTCCCTTTTTTTTCTCTTCACAGTAAACCTTATGCCAAATTAATTATATAAACAATGGAGCAACTGGTTACAAAATACAAACGAGACTGAGAATTGTGTATTGACAAAGGGTATTTCTTAAATAAGTAGCTCATGGATTAAGTGATTAAATGGACACTTGCGTAATTATTGATGTCTGCTGAATAAAAAAGGAGTATTCTTAGAGCCCTCATATGTTTGCACTGGGATATGACAGGCTTAACATTTGTTCAGATGGGTTAAGTGGTTTTATGCCCATTTGGGTAATATGTGAGTGTCACTTACTACAAAGAACCTATGCAGAGGGGGTTTTAACAGAAAGCAAAAGCCAAATTGTTATCAGACCTGAAACTCATTGAAGTGTAATAGCATTGCTCCACAAAAAAGATTTAAAATTATTTAACGGAACCACTTCAATACTTCTTTTTTCTTCTTCTAATATATAATCATTTTACTATATGAAATTTCTAGAGATCAATCGCGCTGTTAATTTAGTTGGATAGAAAAATAAAAAGCAACCAATAAAACCCGAAGGGTAGAATACCACCATTTCAGCTACATTTTGTTGTTGTTCAAACATCAGTTAGAGTAATAGTTTTCTGTGAAACTCGATTTGTTCATAAATTTGAATAAAAAGAGACAAATGAATCAGCTCGGCTATACAAGTGTAAATCTGAAACAACTCCATTGAAGTTGGTGGACTTGCCCTGATGCAATCGAGTTCATTACAGTAGTTAAAAGCCCCTGCTAGTACCCTTACAATAATGAGTACTTCCCATTAATGCAATGGGCTCTAGTGTAATACCACAGAAAAGCAAACTCTGGTCTTCACGTCAAGGTGAATGCAACCCAGAGTTTGCCAGGAAGTGCTTGAAAATAGTTCACCACAGGACATTTTTTGTTTTAAAAAAATCCTTTCTTCCGAAAAACGCTACTAGTGCCAGTCAAAAGAATGATTAATCATTTTGTAAAATTTTGCATTGTGCTCTCTGAAATAGGAGTAAAGTTGTTCTAAAACAGTACTGTTCACCACGGGGTGTGGGCGTCCTTTTGATTCGTGTAAACACCGCTCTCTGCCGTCACTCCGAATGCAGTAGAACCCCTTGGTCTGGTTAAAATAAAAATTTGAAGACACGATTCTGGAAGGCAGATTAAGAAATCTTTCCACTTTTTGCAGTTCGGGAAGAGGGTCCTTGATTAAAGTATTGCCATCCACTATGTGAATCTGATCCAAATTGAAATGTTTAAGCCACTTCTCCATATGGACGTCGTACAGGCTTCTCTGGATGGCCTTGTATTTGGTATTAAGTGCTCCATTTTTAATAACAATGTCTTCAAAGAGCTGCACAGGCTTGTGGCTTTCCAGTCTATTGTAATAGACTTGGGTATAATCAGAGATAACTCTCTCTGTGGGGTCTCTCAGAATAAGCAGCAGCTTAATAGAGCTATTCATATCGTGAATCCTTTCGGGAGCTTGTGGCGAAGTGAAATAGCCTGGCGTTTTCTCAATGGTTATTTGATTTTCATAGGAAAATGGCATCAGGCCCCTATACCAGTCTATTCCTTTCACGTAATTCTCATCCCAGTCGAAAAAGTGAACTTCAGTAGCCGCCACCACAACGTTTGGGTGAACGTCCAGCATTTCAAGTAATGCCCTGGTCCCTCCTTTACGAACTCCGATGATGATTGTCTGAGGTATTCGTCTGTTTGTTCCGGGAGGTCTCACTTGTGCCGAATAGTGTTCACTTTTATTGCTGAAGAACATGACGTGGGCCTTCAGTGTCTCCATGAGAGCCCCATTCTCAGATGGAGCACCGTGAGCATGAGTCAGGAGAAGGTATGATGACACTAGTAGAAAGGCCATGTGGAGATGAAGGAACGATCACTGGGAAATGTCGTTGCGCTTGGCTGATGGAACTATGTGCACATAACCTCCTGAAGGGGTGGCCGATGGGACGGGGGCCAAAGCAGCGACTGATTTCTCAAGCATCTGCAAGTTAAAGAAAAGACAGCAATCAGTATCTTGCTGCCTGTACATAATAACAAAATAGATACATATGCAGTCTGACATCTCTTATCTACCGTGCAACCGAAACATTATGCAAAATTACTGAGGTTGTGCATCCCGCAGCAAGTGAGATTTTTTAAATTTTAGGTATTTATGAACAGTATTACCTCTTGGCAAATGAACAGCTGCTCTAGCTTCGGCCAGGGATGAAGGGCGGGGTAGAAATTAAAGAATAAATAAATAAACTGAAGTCTATCCCAAGGAGTATAGCATTCACACATCTCACCATCAAAATGGCATGGCAATTCTCGGGGAGTATCATAGGAGCAAAAAGGATTCAGGTACTTACATTTATTGGGAAATCAAGTAAGCTAATCACTTTGAGCTCAAACGGCTCATTGGGAACACAGTTTATGTAGTCTTCCTTATTTTGCCCAAGTTTCCTAACAAATACTTGAAAGAAATACTTTTATATAGATTGCTCCTGTGATGAAGAACCCCTGAGCAAAATGTAAAAAGGTACTTGAGCTTCCAATGAAATTTTTTTTGCTTGAAACGTGTAGGGCACTTGATTTTCCAGTAACTGAAAGCATCTACAATTTCTGTATCATTTCTTTCACATGTGTGCACACACCCTCACTAGTGATGGTTGATGTGCATATTTTTAGCCTTCTTGTAAAAAAAGCATTTCTATTGTTTCCAAAATGAGTTCAAACATTACATGGTAGAGTAGCACAGAATTCTACTTCTGAGTACCCCACTAGTTTATTAATAGACAATGTACGTTGGTTTGGAGCATACTCGCACAACAGGTATGCTGTTATAAAGGAGATATCAGGCAACCAATACAGAAATATCAAAGTCTACTCTTTATACCAACATACATCTTGCCAGAAGAGGTCAGACTAGGACATGCTTATTCTTGAACTGCCAAGTGACTTTGAACCTGCACAAGTTTCCTTCTCCGTACCCATAAGAACATAAAAAAGGCCCTGCTGGATCAGACCAATGCCCATCAAGTCCAGCAGTTTGTTCACACAGTGGCCAGCCAGGTGCCTCTAGGAAGCCACAAACAAGACGACTGCAGCAGCATTATCCTGCCTGTGTTCCACAGCACCTAATATAACAGGCATGCTCCTCTGATACTAGAGAGAATAGGTATGCAGCATGACTAGTATCCATTTTAACTAATAGCCATGAATATGTCCACTCCCCTCTTAAAGCCTTCCAAGTTGGCAGCCACCACCACATCCTGGGGCAGGGAGTTCCACAATTTAACTATGCGTTGTGTGAAAAAATACTTCCTTTTTTCTGTTTTGAATCTCTCACCCTCCAGCTTCAACAGATGACCTTGCGTACTAGTATTATGGGAGAGGGAGAAAAAGAATACCCAACCTTTTATAATCATAAAAAGTAAGCATTGCCTCAAGATGGCTGTGCAGCACAAGTAGAAAATGCATTAATCAGTTGCACAATGGGTGCAGTAGTTAACTATGAGCCTGCTCTCCTCTCCACACACTGCATATATGTTAATGGAACCCCCTTGGTCAATACTGAACTAGATGGACCAATGAGTTGATCTGGTATGAGGAAACTGTAGATTTATTTTTCATTAATTTAGAAACTTGTTATGCTGCCTCTCCAGGAACCCCACCCGAGGCAGCTTACAAAATAAAACATTAAAAGACATTAATTAAAATCCAGCATTTCACTTCACTCTCCTTTCACGCTCCTGTGACCCAAAGGTCTTGAGCAGTAAATGGGGAGCCTTTACTTCTTTAAGGAAAATATGGTGGAGAGATACTCAGCCACCACCAGTGTTGTTCTTGGATCTCTATCCATCAGCAGAAAGGGGACTATTTTATCTTTTGGTACGGTGGCAGATAATATAATTAGAATAGCGATAATCCATTGATCGCAGTAAGTATTGTATAGGAGACATTCCTACATCATATGAGATAGTGTGTCAACTCTCTTCAGATCACATGGACAAAGTCTATCTGACTTTATAATTCAGCATTAAAAACCCAGCATAAAAACACAGACCATAAAAACAGGCAATTGACAGCTTAAAATGACAGTTTCCAGGCTAAAATAGCACTAAAAAAAATCAACCCCCTTACTTATAAACCTGGCGAGCAGAAATTCCTTAGCCATCTGGAAAGCAAGCACAGGTAGGTTGAGAAGCAAGGTGGTAGGACCCACCTGCCTTCTCAGGGATATCCAACAGCGCCAGCGAGAATGGCATGGATGGCATGGGGAGGCGGCAGCGGAAGTGTCAGCGGAGGAACGCCAGGCATGCTTCCCAGCTGCCCAGCGAGACAAGCTATGTGGATCATGGGACAGGGACAGTGCTTGTCTCCTGCCCAGCTCACAGTTCCGGGCAGCAGGATCAGAGGACGACAGCAGCAGAGGGGAGAGGACCATCATTGGAGCGCCAGGGCGAGACCTTCTCCTGATTGCCGGAGCAGCAGCAGCAGGGTTTGCCGCATGGCCAGTCCCTTCAACCCTCCATTGGTTGCAGAGGCACCTGGGGGGGGGGCAGCGCGCCATCTACCAGCAGTGAGGTTTCGGTGGAGGGTCACGGCATCAGTGGGTTCCAGAAGTAGCCACTCTGGTTCGGGTCAATGGGTGGGCTGTGGCGGGGTGGTGGTGGGGGTTTACGGCACAGGTGGCCCACACAGAGGTCCCAGCAGGAACAAAAGAGCAGCCAGTGCAGAACTTGCGGCACTGGAGTGATGCGATCCGTCTATCATACCCCTGACAAGCTAAACAGCACAGATCCCCATGGCCAGATCATACTTTTAGGGGAATGACCACAGCTGACATACCAGCTGATGAAAGGCACTACATGCCACAGACAAGAGCTGGGGCTACAACTGTAGGCCAGAATCCAGCAGTACCCCCAAGCTACGAACCTGGGCCTTCAGTGGGAGTACAACCTCCTCCAGGACAGGCTGACTCCCTGACTCCTCAGTTCTTGAGCAGTTTTGTCACTGACCAGCAGCACCTCAGTCTTGTCTGCACTGGACTTGAGTTTATTGGCTGTCATCCATGCCATTACTATCACCAGGCACTTGTTCAGGATTTCCACAGACCATCCTGGCTCTGCTATTAAGGAGAAGCAGAGCTGGGTATCATATGCATATTGGTAGCACCTTACTCAAAATCCCCTAATGATCTCTCCGAGTGGTTTCATGTCGATGTTGAACAGCATGGGACTTAAGACGGAACCCTGCAGGACCCCACAGCATTAAGTGCAACGAGGCCAAGCAGCAGTCATGTGTTCACCATCTGATCTGACCTTGAGCATTTAAGCCATTGGCGTCAAACTCAATTGTAATGAGGGCCAGATATGACAGAAATGCCACTTGGTCGGGCCGGGCAATGCCTTGCCAGCTTAGATTTGGGGGGGGGGGCTGTCTTGGCTGGCTCGCGAGCTGGACAAGAACTCTCAAGGGGCCGGGGCCGGCCTGCGGACCTTATGTTTGACACCTGATTTAAGCCCTTTCACAGGGTCTTTTGTTTAAGACCAAAGACCATAAAGATGAAATTATGATAGTATTAGTTTAAGATTTGGTACAGTTCTTTAGCAGTTTCCTACCACACTGGAAATCCCAAGAGAATTCTTCTCTTCTTCGGTCTTGTAATCTTGAAGAATATAGTTACAAGTACCTTGAACTGTCAAGGTAACTCTCTTCAGGAAAGTTAGTTGTGTTCCATTGTTCATTTCTCCCATTATTCTGAACCTCCATGATCATTAGAGTTAACACCGCATGTGAAGTTCAATGGATCCAGGCCCCCAGGAGAATATAACTGTCTTCACTTTTGCAAGTAGGTAGTTTTTAGAAGTTTCTCTATGTGGTAGGTCACGGGCTCAGAGAATGAGACCCACACAAAATGTCAACACAAAGAATCCCTCATCTGTTATTTTGGGAAGGTTACATTTTCAATTTCAGCAGGTCAGGTTGAGACTATAGCTCTGTTGAAGGTGTGAAGCAAAATGATAAAATAGCAATAGGTAAAAGCTAACTTGGTTTCAACCACCTGAACAATAGTCCAAAGATAATGCCAGCCTGTCAAGCAGCGATTCCTTTGTCCATGCAATCTGAAAATTTGTATATGTATGTGAATATGAAGAAAGGCATTTCTTTGAAATGGAAATAAATGCCATTTTTAAAATGGTAATTTTCCAAAGAAAGCTGGACATGCCACTGAAATACCATTCAGTCAGTGATTTTAAGTGTAAACAAGATCAGTGTTCAGATTGATTCACAAAGTCCTAATTAGGAATCTGAAAAGAAATCATTATACATGGGAAACCGGTTTCCTTTCAGCATCTGGCACCAAGGGAACAAAATGACTCTTACTCGTGAGTATTTTCACTGCAGTAAGGAATAATTTAGTTCTACACCACATTTTAAACATGCCTTTTGGAAACACTGAAACACATTTTATCCACAACATATTATGTTAGCACTTGTTGACTTGTACACCACCTATAAATGGTTCTGCATTTTAAAAAGGGTTTCATGAGTCTTGTGAGATCCCTTTCAGGTCTGCCCACAGAGGAATTGGAGCTACCTGCTCCTGCGGTGATGTGACACTAGTGTGGTTTGCATATTAATACCAAAACCATGTGATAGGGTTTCTTTCACTCAAGAGTCATTGTACCTTCTGGTGATGTTCAGGAGCAGAAGACCCATGCAGCCAACCACACCTACAAAGCTAGGATATTCAAAACACATTATGCAGCAGCAAAGCATTTCCCATGCTGAGGCAAGGGAAGGAGGGATGGCTTATTTTCATGCAGTGAGGCTGTGCACTTATTCTTCCAGAAGTTCTGCTTGTACTTGAATCCTATTAACTGGTGGCTTAATTCTGCTGTCTGATGCATGCAGACAGGATTATGTTTATACCTACAAGTCCAAATCAGCAACACAGAGAATGGAAGTTTGCTAGATGCCATCCCATGCTATGAAATGCCCTCCTTGATCACAGTTCCTTCCATCCCAGGAAAAGATCTTTTGACTCTGTTCTTTGCGCACATGAAGCTCCTTCACTTAATGGCCATGATGTACTCCGTGCCCTTCTGTGGAGTTACTATCTATTCATATACCACTGAAATAAAACTGAGCAGTGAACATGCATGGTGTAGTGGTTAAGAGCAGTGGACTCTAACCTGGTGAACCGGGTTGGTTTCCCCACTCCTACACATGAAGCCAGCTGGGTGACCTTGGGCTAGTCTTCAAGCTCTCTCAGCCTCACCTACCTCACAAGGTGTCTGCTGTGGAGCGGGGGGGGGGAGGAGGAAAGGAGATTGTAAGCCAGTTTGATTCTCCTTAAAAAGGTAGAGAAAGTTGGCATATAAAAACCAACTCATTCTCTTTCTTCTTCTATCTTCCTGTTTTTCATAGGTTTGCAGCCATGCTTTATTAAACAAACACACTGGGGCAAACTAGAATCTAAATTCTAGAATCTAATTCTAAATTATTAAACAAGCACACTAGGGCAAACTAGAATCTAAATTCCGTGTGTAAACTGTCTACATTATGTTCACAAATGTTCCTACTTAAGTTATTTTTTGCTTTGGCTCTGATACATGGCTGTCAGGATCTACCATATATATGTGGTATTAGACACAGTGCCCATTACATCGTTCAGCAGTACACTACAATATAAACAATAGAATTAGCAGCACTGGGAAGCAGGCATGTCAAGAACTTTTTAATCACTTCTCTGTCCTCTGAAGATTAGACTGCAAGGTCTAAATAAGAACATGAACCTTAGTTCCTTTCCATGGTTATTTAGTGACCAGAAATACATTGCTTCCTTGTACAATTCATTCAAGTGACATTTCCTTGCCTTGTCACATCATCAGAGACAACCCCATCCATATACTTAAGGTCACATTTATGGCACCTAAAAGCCAAAAATTGCATTTTACTGTTCAAATGCCTTTAGGTCCTCTATCACCATTGACAAGGCAGTGCTAAAATGTAAAATTTCCAGCAAGGTAAACCAAATTTTATGCACAAAAAGTCAGATCTTGTATATAACAGTAGTTCTGCTGGATCAGACGAATACTGTTTTACCCAGCAGCCAGACAGATGCCCTTGGATGGCCTACATTAAAGTAAAGTAGTGGTCATCGCTATATTCTCTGGCAGTGAATTCCACAAGTTAATTACTCTTTGAGCTAAGAAGCATTTTCTTTTGTCTAACCTGAATCTACAGCTCATCAACTCCACTAGGTGTCTATAAGTTCTAGCATTATGGGAGAATCCATGCATAAATATTATAAACTATATGTCATTTCTTACTAATCTTTAAAATTAAAAAAAAAAAACCCAAATTTTAGCCTTTCTTTGTAGAAGAAGAGTTGGTTTTTTATGCCCTGCTTTTCTCTACCTTAAGGAGTTTTAAAGTTTTACAATCACAATCCCTTCCTCTCCCCACAACAGGTACCTTGTGAGGTAGGTGGGGATGAGAGAGTTTGGAGAGAACTATGACTAGCCCAAGATCACCCAGCAGACTTCATGTGGAGGAGTGAGGGAATCAAACCTGGTTCTCCAGATTAGAGTATACCGCTCTTAACTACTACACCACGCTGGCTCTGGAAGCGTTCCAATTTAGAGCAACCATAACTACATACAGTATTTCAGATTCAGCTGTACCACAGATCTCTACAAGGGCATTATATTAGCCATTTTGTTTTCAGTCCCTTTCCTAATAATCCTTAACCAGAATTTTTCCTTTTTCACCGCTGCCACATACTGAGTTGACATTTTCCTCAAGCTACCCGCTACTGCCTCAAGGTCTCTTTCCTGATCATTTGTCTATTCAGATGCCATCAGCATATAATTAAAATTAGGATTTCCCCCTCTAGTGTGCATCAATACACTACAGATTGAATCTCACTTGCCATGTTGTTGGCCACTCACCCAGTTTGCAGAGATCCGTTTGGGGGGGGGGTCCTCACAATCTGCTTTGGTTGTTTCAATCCTAAATAACTTTGTATAATTTGCAAAGCTGTCCACTCCCTCACCCCATCATGTACAGAAAAGTTAAATGGCACGAGCCCTACTACTCTCCAGAACAAGAACAGTCTATTTATTCCTGCTTTCTACTTACTGTTGTATAACCAGTTTCAAATCCTTGAGAGGACCTATAATCTTCTTATTCCATGACTGCTAAATTTACTCTGGAGCCTTTGAGAAACTCAAAAGCTTTTTGGAATTCCCTTTGTCTATATGTTGCTAACCCTCTCAAAGTTGGCAAGAAAGGCCTTCCCTTTGCAGAAACCACCCTAATCCTTCCTCAGCAGGGCTTGTTCTTCCATGTGCTTATTTTATTTTTAGTATCAGTTTACACCAATTTACCGGGTGCAGTTGTTAAACTAATTTACTTGTAACTTCCTGGATTTCCCTTTAAAAAAATACAAGTCACATTTACTGCCTTTGAAAACTGAACAAGGGAGGCAAATGTTACTAATAAGCTTTGTATGTGAGAGCCAGAGTGGTATAGTGGATAAGAGTAGTGGTTTGGAACTGTGGGCTCTGATCTGGAGAACCTGGGTTGATTCCCCACTCTTCCACATGAATGGCAGATGCTGAACTGGTGAACTGGATTTGTTTCCCCACTCCTCCACATGAAGCCAGCCGGGTGACCCTGGGCTAGTCACACGGTATTTCTCTCTGAACTCTCTCACCCCACCTACCTCTCAGACTCTGTTCTTGTTGAAAAAGGTAAAGGTACTCCCCTGTGCAAGCACCGGGTCATTACTGACCCATGGCGCCAATAATTTTACATCTGAGTTCTGTAAGAGCACTCAGGTAGTATTCCACAAAAAATATTTGCCCACTCACCATTGTTGAGGATGTCATTCATCCTGGTGAGTACCTTTTAAGGCAAAAGAACTTGTTGCACTGTGCCTTTAAGAGCTTCACCGCATGATGCTTGCAGATGACTTTCATCTTCAGTGAGGCTTTCTTGGGCTGCCCCTTCTGTTTCTCTTTCCCTGCTGATTTCAACTCAGCCAGAGGGGAAAGAGAGAGAGAATATAGCACTACTATAAAAAGAGCCAAAAGCAGGGGCAGAATTGGGTTATCTAGCAGTAAGAATAGTGAGTTCATTTTAAAAAACTGAAATAAGACTTGCCACTGGGAAAAAAAGGTTTCCATGTCCATTTTAAGAGTTTCAATGATGCTTACACCGAGCACACACCCATGACTTCTGTCCAGCAGGCAGACAGTCATACATGTGATACTCCATGTAGCACACTGGATAGCCCCCCGACTCTTGCTGGCTTTCTACCTTCATAACTGGTATTTTATTGATTTATTTTTGGCATGTTTACCCTGGAGATGAAAAGGGATACGTGCCTGCCCTCTGTGTCCTGTGTTTCTCCTGTACTCTGCCCCGATAACTCTCTTGGTTTACAACCCTTAAAACCTAGCCTTGTTTAGATGTTCTTTTGTTGCCTTAATAACTACAGCATGCTAGTAAGATGTAAGTTGCTACAGGATTCCCTCCCCACACTATACAGCTATATCACAGGGCCACTGTGAATGATGTAAGCTCAAATATGGTAATGGATATTTAAGTAAATAAAGCCCAGATGTTAATACATTATGGATTGGCCCAGATTGCTTCATCTTTGTTGCCCTCCTTCATCAGAAAACATACTTATTGTACAGCATTCAAGCATGTTGCAAAAATTATGTATTTGCAGACAAATGAAATCGATTTTTTTCAAGGGCAAACAGACCAAAAATTACAAAATAGAATCTTACAAGGTAAGCTTGAAGATGGTGAGCACTGAATGCTTTATTCTTCGTGAATACAGTTAGCGTTAAGGGCTGATCAATCTAGCAACTGTATTGTTACAGGTAATATTGTGGTGAGATTGGATTTTACAGAGGGCTAGTTGAAAATAACAGTTGGCTCCAAAGCCCAGCTACCCTAAGGTGTATGTCCTCTGGACCTGATAGACTGTAATGTGTCCCTCATCAGCTCTAGAACTTAATCTCTTAACCTTTATTGGAGACAGTGCATCCAGCACAGGGGTTCTAGCACAGGTAATCTGCCTCACATAGAATTATAGAGTTGAAAGGGACCACCACGGTCATCTAGTCCAACCCCCTGCACAATGCAGGAAATTCACAAAGACCTTCCCCCCCACACACCCCAAGTGACCTCTACTCCATGCCCAGAAGGTGGCCAAAATGCCCTCCCTCACATGATCTGCCTAAGGTCATAGAATCAGCATTGCTGACAGATGGCCATCTAGCCTCTGCTTAAAAACCTCCAGGGAAGGAGAGCTTACCACCTCCTGAGGAAGCCTGTTCCACTGAGGAACCGCTCTAACTGTTAGAAAATTATTCCTAATGTCTAGATGGAAACTCTTTTGATTGAATGTCAACCTGTTGGTTCTGGTCTGACCATCTGGGGCAACCGAAAACAACTTGGCACCATCCTCTATATGACAGCCCTTCAAATACTTGAAGATGGTTATCATATCCCCTCTCAGTCTCCTCCTCTGCAGGCTAAACATACCCAGCTCCTTCAATCTTTCCTGATGGGACTTGGTCTCCAAACCCCCTTACCATCCAGTTCACCTCTGGACATGTTCCAGCTCTGGACATGTTCTGCAGCAAAAAGGGATGCAAAGCATTAATTCAGGTTCTTTGAGTAAACTGTGCTCATATTTGCAAATCTGATTCCGCTACCCAGGGAACAGAAATAAGAGGTGTATGTGGAGCCCTGCAGTCTCACCACCGAAAAATCCTGCTCGGCTCCTCCCCTGCTTTGCATTTTCAGATATTGCTAACTATGCATTCTCAATTGACCGTCACAGCCATAAGAGTTACTAAGTTGCTTTCAAATGAAAGCTGAGATTCTCAATCTGTACACTTGTGCAGCCGTGGAAGGATGGGATCCACAGGGCCCTTGTTTCAGAGCTCAAACAAGTTTGCAAATTCACTGATTATTTTACATAGCAGACGTGTCTGCCAAAACAAAACATTATCTGGGAATATATTATGAGAGATAATCTGATTCAGAATGCATTACAGAACTGAAGCGTATATGGATCAAAATTGCCTTTGGGAGCAATTCCATCAGAACAACACTCCAAATTCAGCCTAAGAGAATTGATTGTTTTTGATGAAGCTCAGAGATGTTAGTTCCTGTGGTTATACTATAATTGGAGCATAAACGTAAAGAGGGTTTAAACTGGATTTAGAGTAAGTAATTGGGAAATGTTAGCTAGATAATTTCTGTATTTTACCATCTTTGTGGAATTAAATGCACAGTTTTAGAAGAGAATATGAAGGGATTTGTATAATGAAAACAATGGATATGAAACTGCAACACAGTGCGTTTTCCATATCTCACAGTACATTTGCAATAGCTTCATGGTGCATAATTAAAAAATTAGTTCCGTCTCTTTCTCCCAGCTCCCCAGTACAGCAGTGAAATTATAGCACCTTATTACATGTTATGTTGCTCTATTATTTGATAATGTTGTTGCTTAGTAACAAAATTTTATGGTATGTGTTAGGCAAAAAAACAAACAAAAAAACCCCTAGACTTATTAAGGAACTGAGGCTCCTGAATAAAAAATATTAGGAAAAGTAGGTAAAATTTTAGTCACAATATTTACAAGAAAGACATTGAAAAAGTAGTCCGTTTCCATATAACAGGCCAGAGATGTATTGTATCACAGTGCATGTTGTATCACAGTGCAAATTGTATCACAGTGCATGTTGTTTTGGTAAATCTAATAATCCATACTATTCCAGAGCAACTTTTATTAGTATCTATTACATGTTTATGATGACCCGTGTTTTGCAGAGCCAGACAAATTCAGTCTTACAGCCTATTCCTAAGGGGGGGGGAATAGACCAGCAGCAGCTGGAAGAGGGGTAGCTATGCCGTCTCCACAGAGGCTTCTTGGCTGCCGAAAATAAAATAAATCCTTATTCAGCAGGTAAGTTAAAGTATGCGACCCATTGAGGTATCTTTTTATATAAGGTCTTTGATAATTCCAAAGTTTGTTTCCAGGTTTCAGACAAAGTGAATACAACACAACTGGAACAAAGCCACAAAGGAGAGATACCAGGACGTGTCGTCTAGATTGGGACCATGTTTCGGTTATGGCTTTATCAGCTACCTGTATCAGGAATAAATATATAAATACCCTATTAGGTGACATCTAATGAGGACCGCAAATAGTTTGTATGTAGGTCTCATACAAACTATTTGCGGTCCTCATGAGACGTCACCTATTAGGGTATTTATATATTTATTCCTTTGGAATTATCAAAGACCTTATATAAAAAGATACCTCAATGGGTCGCATACTTTAACTTACCTGCTGAATTAGGATTTGTGATATCCTTTTAATGGTCATATTTACTGGATTGCATATTGTAAATTTTGTATCTTGTTGTACCTCCATTTTGTATATATTTGTATATAATTTTTTACTTTTTCACTATTACAAAATTCCCTTATTCTTTGCATAAGAAAACTATCATAGTGCTGTTTTGGGTTGCTCCAATTTATCCTTGCAGCACTGAGCCTTAATTTTGTGTGAAAATAAAATCAAAGCACGTTAAAAAATAAAAAAGGGAAAACGACTCCATAGCAGACAACGAGGCTACGCCACCAAAAAAGGTGGCGTGGCAATGCCGCAGCTTGAGGGGACGTTCCCGGGTCTAAAGGGGTTAGGAAGCTGCCTAAAAACAGCCCCACCCCCAGGAATGCCCTGGGAATGCTCCCCCATGCCGGTGTGGGCTCCCGCTTCTGGGATTTCACTGCCAGCTTAGCAGTGCCGGCGGAAGAGCCCCCCGCAGCAGCATGGCTTCCTGGCGCCCGAGTTTTTGCCCCTGCACCAGCATAGGTGCCGCTTTATTCCGTGATAAGGGGGCACCTATGCTGGCACAGGGTCCCGCCGGCTCCTAAAGAGCTTCAGCCCTCCCCCTTCAGGATTGCTGCCTTTGTCATTTCCATCGATAATTGTGTATTCATAAAGAAGGCCAAACAATGTAACCCAGACCACTGAAATAATGGAAGAAAGAACTGAAATCTATAGCTTGTTTCACATTCCTGTAATGAAAGCAGAATAAAGGCAGATTATGTTCTTCCTTTTGATAAAGGAGAACAACATCTACCACAGGAATGATCAAACTTAGCTGACCTGCTCCTCCATTCCACTTGTCTCTGGCATTTTATACTATTAATCCCAGTAGTTTAGAGAGAGAAGGAGGGAGGAAAGGCTAAAGCTGCAGGGTCCGCATGGATGCCAGAAAAAGCAGCGACTGATCAATTGTGAGGTTGGATAGTGATAGAAATGCCATTGATCTCAGACCTCTGGAAAAATACAAACAAATACAAATTTCAATGTTTTAAACATTTTTTGTCTAAAAGAAGTTGAGATTTAAGCCATAAAAGAGCATCAATTATAGGCTAGAACTACCACCAATCATGTCTCTATTTTACTTTCTTTCACACTTCTCTGCTGAAATGAAGATTACATGCAGAAAAGGATTCTGGACACACAGGGTTTTTTGTACCATGTCTTTGCATTCATAGCTGTGACTCCATGTCTGTTTCCAATATTGGATCCCTTTCCTCTTGGATCCCTTCCTTCTTATTGGATGGGGGAAAAGTAGAGACATAAAGGACTTGGCGGGGGGGGGGGGGGAAGAAAATTTCCCTGAACTGTTTTCTGAGGAAATTTGAGGAACACCGAAAACAACATTTTCAAGAAGCTGCCTTTTTGAAATGAGTGAAATGCTTTTTAAGACAAGATTTTATTCACCGATATGGGCATTATAAAAATGTTTATGTGGCACTACCCACAGCATTAGACAATAATTACTCCTGAGTAAATTATACAATGCTTTTAAGGACATTTATTATTTAAATATGACTAATTTTGTCTACAATTAGTAAATTATAATCTGTATGATGATAACAGTACACTATAGAGTTCATTGTTTTCAATGGTATAAATTTTACTAAAGTCCAAATACGCTGCTAATCTTATTACAACTGAGACTGTCTTTGTCCAAATAACACACTTTATTCTGTTGACTACAAATTTTATGTTTGGTTTTCAACTATTATATTTTCTCACCTTTCAGATTACAAAAACTAGAATGCATAGGAGTTTGCAGCTCTCTACTATTGGCTACATTTCCAATTTGTCCTGGAGAAAAATTAGACTTCTAAATTCCATAGATATGTCAAATAATATAATTTTGTCAACTAAATTATAAGGTATGTAATTGATGTTGTTAAAACAGTAAAGCAAATTACAGTTGATAAGAAACTATTCTTTATATTTTCCCCCCATTTTTCCATTTATTTTACCAGCCCAAAAAAAAAAAAAAATGGAGAAGAACCAGTCCTCCCCTCCCCACATAGCTTCGAAGTTTTATATTACTAACAGAAAGGAATGAAGTTCTCCCTTTATTTCTCCCAAATGGGAGACTGACATTATTACATCAGATGGTTTTCACCACCTGCTGGACTATAGGGTTTATATAAATACAAAACACTTTGCTGACAGTCTCACTGTATTCACACATTTCTGTATTAGGGCTCACCTAATATTTCGGCCAGTTTATATGAGCCTTCTAAAAAAAGAATAACTTCTAAAAATTGTATGATTATGAATTTGCAGTGGAAGTTAAACTTAGGTAAATAGACTGAATTGAAAGCATCCTCTTTGGCTTTTCATTTAATTTTTCACCCAATAAACTTCAATATAAATGCACACCGACTGTAGTATTTGCCACATGAAGCATAAATCTACTTATTTCTCAACTAAAATGCAATTTGAAATTCCAGTATTGCAAAACTGTCGATTGGATCTCTTTACTTAGAAGTGCTTCAAGTTTTACAGATCTCCTTTGCCATAAAAGCTGGATGCTATTTGCCATAAGATTAATTTTGTTATGGCTATTTTAACAGCTCTGGACAATCATGCTAGCCTATCTGTTTTACAGATGACCAGCTCACTAATGTGGTAAAGCTGCCACTCTGGATTTTTTAAAGCCACAAACAGAATATTATAATAACAATTCTCTCCTGTCAAGTTGCAGCCAACTCACGGTGACCCTAGGACCATGGGTATCTCAAAGCAAGAGATGAGCAGAGCAGTTTGCCATTGCCTTCCTCTGCATAACAACCCCAGCCTTTCTTGGTGGTCTCCAAGTGCTAACCGTGGCTGATACTGCTTAACTTGCAATCTCTGAGGAGATCAAGCTAGTCAGGCTGTTAAACAGAATGTAAGTGGTTATATTTACCTAACAAAAATGAAGCTGTTCTACAGAGAACTTTTTTATTTATTTTTTAAAAAGACAGAAAGAAAAGGGGAGGGGGAAAAATAAGGGAAAGCTAATAAGGAATTACACACAACACACTTTTCTCCTTTCTTCCTTGGCACCCAAAATATGTTGCGATAAACTCACTAATACATTAAAAACTATCCACTAAAAATAATATCAGATGTTTTCAACATTTCTTTGTCCTGTCTTCTTTCTTTTTCTTCTCTTCCTTTCTTCATTTCTCAATACACAAACTCAGTTATAACCCAGATTAAATTGTAATAAACATAATAGCACAGTAAGACATACCTATATATGTAAAATTGCAAGTTGAAATTTACGATATGATTTAAAATATGACTTACTATCAATATTAGTGTGTTACTATAAGCTCTAATATTTTAAAATAATCATAATAAAATCAATAATATTGATAAAACAGCTTCCATCTCTCTTGAAATAGTAGGTTTCATATTTACTTGATTTGTAACATTGGCCATTAAACCAAATTCATAAAGTTTATCCTTCCAAAATATTGTCGAATATTTTATTTATCCTTCCACTCTGATATTTTTGGTATTGTTGAGTTTCCAGTTTCTAGCAAAGATAACATTTGCATGAACTTTCTGAACTCTGTTTACCCATTCAGGCATAATTCCTCTACCTCACTCTTAGCCTACACACTCGTCATATTATTAGAATCAGCCCCAGAGCCAAGACATACTGCTAGCAGTTTCTTTCTGGAACATAAAGGTGGTCTGTGATAAATTCCATATCCCTGAACCAGGATAATATATGAACACTTAAAAACAAAACAGCAATAAAATCTTCTTAGATATTCTACACGTTTGATCAGGACCCAAAGAGAACTCGCATCAAGGGGGATTTGGGCTTGTGAGAGCTGCCTGTCTCTGCAGTGGCACTTGGCAAATCTTTGAGGGGAATTTTCAAAATAAATTTGATGTATGCTATAAGAAGATCTGCTTTTCAAAGAAATCACACTATAAATATATTTTTGAACCTCCGCAAAGGATTCTTAATGCACACCGAAGCGATTTTTTTTTTTTTTAGAAGAAAAAGGACGCAAGATGCTACAAGATGCCAATGACGTTTTGGAGATATACAGGACATAATATAGATGCAGTCACAGACTCTGGCGAAGTGATAAATAGAAGCACTTCAAATCTGCATTGAACTTATTTGGTTGATGCTAACATTAAAGAGGCAGCATGTTCGTTTCCATTAAAAGCTCACAGTCACAAAGCTTGAGGAACAAAAAGAAAAGAAAAAAGTAGCTACTCGGTGGCTACCAATATGAGCTGCAAAGCAATTGCATTTGGCTCCAGGCTTCCTTCTTACCAGGTACACATACTAGAATAGATTAAAAAGTAATACTATGGAAGGTTAGCCTAAACTATAAGTACATTAAATGGTTGGCAGGTGATGTTTCCAGATTGGCATTTTAAAAAGATTTATTTTCCCAAGGCTAGAATTACTTTTTCTAATTCCTATTTCTGATAATAGGAGGGGGGAAAGTCCCTGATGAAAGTGTGGTTTCAAAAAACCCTTCTCTTTCTCTCTGCCATCTTCTTCCCCGCATACTCTTGCAGGGGTGTGCCTCAGATTCACAAAGGGTAACTAAAATGCTTGTACATCAAACCATAAATCTTTACGTTTCCAAACAATTTGGTGAAGACAAATTAGAAGAACACTGTCGTAGCATTTTGAAAGTGGAGTATTCCATGTGTGCACTATATTTTAGTAAAGGTAACTTTCCAAACATGAAATTTGCAGTTGAATGGGGGGGGGGGGGTAAACTATAAAAATATATAATATAGTATCAGCTGGAGTTGTTAAGGGCAGTGGCCAATGTCAATCCCCATGTTGCCAGCACTGAAGAGGAAGTACTTCCTGTTAGGGAAGTGGTTGGAGTTAGAGAGGAGAGGCAGTTCTCCCAGGTGATGGGACCTGGCGTTAGGCGGAGAACTAGAATAGTCTGCCCAATTATGATGATTCTCTCACAGCCCTCCATACCTCTCTGAGCATGGGCAAAGAGGATAAAAAGCAGGCTTGCAGCTTGACTCCATTTCAGCAAACAAACCTCTGTCAAATAATGCCCTCTGTCTGGGAGTATTTCTTGTTAATGATTTCTAACACAATTCTCTTTAAATGAAATTGCCCATATTCCGGTTGCTAATTCACCAGGAAAAGTTCCAAATTGTATACAACTTAGATTTCAACTGTTTACATTTCTAAACGAAACAGAAAGCTTACAGATGACACATCACAGTTAATACAGTGGTAGTCCCAAACAAATATACAAAAAGCTAATTCAACAGGTAGTGTTCTGTGTTACAAATAGAGTTCTGTGTTGTACACACTCAAACCACAGGTCAAATAGCATATTTCAAAATAAATTCCAACTATAATGTACAGTCTTATCACAGTCAGTTCAAATTTCTGATTATACAAATTTAACCAATACTAAGTGGTGAGCTTATGCAGGTTGTAGTATCCGCATATGGTCTTCCTGGGTATAAACTTGTTTGGTACAGTGACTTCTTCAGTAAGTACTGTTTAATCCTTTTCAAATTCCTATATAGGTGATATCTAATAGCTCTTTCATAACGTTGCCTTCTGAGATAATTTCTTTAAGCAGTCCCTCTCATTCTATCTTCTTATAGCACATTATCCATTTTAGGGCTAGATCTTTTTGAATCCTGGTGGGAGGGCTGGCATCAGCATATCCTCAGGTGGGGCAGCTGCCAGGGCCCAGGGTTTCTGGTGGGGCCCACTGCTGCTGACCCCCCCCCACACACACACATGCCATTTCCCTGCCAGCTCATGTGTGAGTGCTTTGCCACCCATGCAACCAGCTGCGCACACTGCCTGGTGGCATCAGGGAAAGGGCTGCAGGCACTGCAGATGAGAGCTCGGGCAGTGGGAGGGCTTGTGAACAGGGTAGGGAGGGGTTGTGGCTCAGTGGTAGAGCATCTGCTTGGCATGCAGAAGCTCCCAGGTTCAACCCCCAGCATCTCCAGTTAAAGGGACTAGGCAGGTAGGTGATGTGAAAGACCCCTGACTGAGACCAGTCTGAGTAGACAATACTGACTTTGATTGACCAAGGGTCTGATTCAGTATAAGGCAGCTTCATGTGTTCATGTCAGGGATGCACAGGCAGGGAGTGAGATACGTGGGTGAGTGGATGGGAAGGGTGCCCCTGGGAACTCTCTGACCAGGCCCCCTGCAAAATCTGGAATCAGCCCTGCCTGGTGGTGCTTGCTGCTGCTGTTTGTGCCTTGAATTTCTGCTGCCAGCCTGGGAAGACTTTCTTGTTCTTCTGTTTGCCCACAGCGGGCTTTGTCTTAAAACACTAATTTCTCTGACAGAAGAGGGCTACACTAAATAAAATAATGCAACTGTGTTTTTCTGCAACTTCACACAAAAAGCTTCTGGAACCCCATTTGAAACTGGGTCCTGTGTGCCAAAAAATAGATTTCTATGTTTTTATATTTTCAGCGAACCTTCTTTGTTATGCTGCAGAAAAATGCAATAGTGCTCTTCTGCAACATAGTAATAAAAACAGATATGCTTTCAAAAGAGTTGTGCTTAGAAAAACATTTTTCAGCACACAAAGGGTTACATTTGAAATAGTTGTTATTCCTTTTTTTCTTTATGCATTCCAGAAAGATAACTCCAGAAGAACATTGGATCCAATATTCTGATTTCTGCTCCAGTATGTATTTCTGGTACTAAAACCTTAAAAATCTAAGGAGAAATTCAGCTGACGCAGATTCCTTAACTGCAAATTCATGATAGGCTGAATCATTCTAGGCATTTGGGAAAAGTTGCCATAGGTCATAAGAAAACAGAGTTGCACTTACCTGTAACTGCTGTTCATTGATGTCTTCGGTGCAGACACACATGTGGGACTGCGCCTGCGCGCAGGCCTGCCGCCGGAAAAAATTCAATAGCCTTAGTCCTCAACCGGGGATGCCCCTCCCTCACAGGCGGGGCCGGCCTTCGCGCCGTGCAGCCCGCATGCTACTGGGCGGGGCATCCCCTTCCCTCCTCAGTTCCTTCTCCGCCGCCGACCAAGACTGGCATACACGCACCAGCTATAACTTAATCCTTCTACTAATAAATTGTTTCTTTTGTTTCTAGGTCGACAGCGGGGTCGGAAGGGAGGGATGTGTGTCTGCACCGAAGACATCAATGAACAGCAGTTACAGGTAAGTGCAACTCTGTTTTCATCTTCTGTCTTCGGTGCAGCCCCACATGTGGGATATTAGCAAGCTTACCCAATAGGTGGTGGGGTCGACTCAGGAGAAAAGGGTCTGCAGAACTGCTCTACCCACTGCTGCATCCTTCCTGGCCTGCAGGTCCAGAGCGTAGTGCTTCACAAAGGTGTCTTCTGAAGACCACGTCGCCGCTCTACAGATGTCGCCCACAGGAACTTTTCTATGGAGAGCAGCAGAAGAACCCTGCGCCCTGGTGGAATGCGCCCTAATGCCCAAGGGGCATGTCACCTTCGCCTGTTTATAGGCTATTCTAACCGCCGTGACCACCCACCTCGCTATAGATTGGGCCGAGGCGGCTCTACCTTTCTTAGGACCTTGATAGCATACAAACAGGGATTTGGACCTTCTAAATTGTTTGGTACGGTCAATATAATATAGGAGAGCTCTTTTTACATCAAGGGTATGTAGTGTCCTCTCTGCCTGAGAGGAAGGATTGGGAAAAAACACTGGTAGAACTAAATCTTGGGCTAGGTGAAAGGAAGAGATCACCTTGGGTTTAAATCTAAAACTAGGGTGGAGGACCACCCTTTCATTATAAACCCTGAGAAAGGGGCTATCAATACGAAGGGCTGCCAGCTCCCCTACTCTCCTAGTTGATGTCACAGCCACCAGGAAAGCTATTTTAGCTGACAAGAATGACAGATGTACGTGAGCTAAAGGCTCAAAGGGTGCTAGCATCAGTTTGGCTAGGACCAGGGAGAGTGACCATTGGGGCGTTAGTATAGGAGTAGGAGGAAATAAATTATTAAGGCCCTTCAGAAAGCGTTTTGCAAGGGGATGGGAGAAAACTGTATAACCCTCCACCTTATCATGGAAGGCTGAAATCGCAGCCAAATGTACCCTTATGGATGAGACTGCCAGTCCCCTCTTGGTTAATTCCAACAAATAATCCAAAATGCTAGGAACAGGACAGGTAAAGGGAGAAAAACTTTTTTGATTTGCCCAAGCTAAAAATCTATCCCACTTCCTGTCATACGAATAACGAGTCGAGGGCCTTCTAGCTTGCAAAAGGACCTCCTGAACCGGCTGTGAACAACCCACTAGTGAGAGGGAAGGATTCTCCACGCCATGAGGTGTAGTCTCTGTACATCGTGGTGGGCCAGTTCCCCCCAGCGAAGTAGGTTCGGGTGGTCTGGAAGTGGCTTGTAATTCCCCCCCGCCAGGTGTGTAAGAAGGGTGAACCATATCTGTCTCGGCCATCGGGGTGCTATGAGAATGCAGTCGGTGTTGTCTGCAGCTATCTTCCCCAGAACCCGGGCAAGCAGGGGAAAAGGGGGGAAGGCGTAAAACAGGCGGTTCGACCAAGTGAGCTGGAACGCGTCTCCCAGGGACAAGGGGTCGCTCCCCGCGAGAGAGCAGAATTCTACCGCTTTCTTGTTGCCCCTGGTCGCAAACAGGTCTATCTGAGGAGTGCCCCATTCTTGGAAAATGGGGAGGATAAACTGATCCTGTAGTTCCCATTCGTGGTTTGTGGTAAAAACCCTGCTCAGGGAGTCCGCCCAGGTATTGTGGATCCCCGCAATATGCATGGCACGCAGGTCTATGTTGTGTCTCCCAGCTATTGCCCAGATCCTCTGGGCTTCCCTGGAGAGAGGAATGGAACCGGTGCCCCCCTGTTTGTTTACATAAAACACTGTGCAGGAGTTGTCCGATTGCAAAAGTGTTCTCGAGTTCTGGAGGATATCTGAGAATGAGGTAAGAACATAACGCACGGCTCTCAGCTCTAGAAAATTAATGTGCATAGACAACTCACTAGGAGACCATCTATCTTGAACATAGTGACTCCCGCAATGACCACCCCAACCCTCCATAGAGGCGTCTGTGGTGACTGTAAAACTCGGAGTCCAAAACCCCAGAGGGATCCCCTTAAGAAGATTAGGCTCAGAGAGCCACCATTGTAGTGATCGCAGAACAGGCCTAGGGATAGACAGTCTATACCACTTGGAGTGGCGAGAGCAGTCGTAGGACCGAATGAACCAATTTTGCAGTTCCCTCATTTTAAGCCTGGCTAGAGGGGTCACTGCAGTGGTCGATGCCATTAAGCCTAATAATCTCTGTATAGAGACTACTGGTTGGTGTCTATATCTCATAAAAAGCTGGACTAGCCTCTTAATGGAGGACACCCTCTCAGTGGGGAGGAATGCCCGACCTGTTGTGGAATCTAACACGGCACCAATAAACTGAGCTCTGGGAGAAGGGTTTAGTTTAGACTTTTTCAAGTTGACCATCAGTCCCAGTTTTGAACAGGTAGAGAGAACCAGCTGCAAATTGACGGAGAGAGACTCAGGGCTAGAAGCCGTGAGCAGCCAATCGTCAAGGTAGGGATAAATCGTGCATCCCTGGTCTCTGAGGAAGGACATAACTACCGCCATGCATTTCGTAAATACCCTGGGGGCCGTGGCAAGGCCGAAAGGGAGGACAGAATATTGAAAAAATTCAGACCCATAGCGAAACATTAAGAAGTGTCGATGTTCAGGGTGGATAGAAATATGGAAGTAAGCATCCTTCAGGTCCAAAACTGCGAACCATGTATGAGGTAAAATAAGTTCCATCACAGAGGGTAAAGAAACCATTCTGAACTTGGAAACTCGTAAATATTTATTCAAAAATCTAAGATCAATAATGGGTCTAGAGCCCCCATCCTTCTTATCAACTATAAAGATAGGAGAAAAGAATCCCAAACATGGGAGGTTAACTTTTTCAACAGCACCCTTCAGGAGAAGTTCACCTAGTTGGGGTGCAAATTCTGGGAGTGGGTTATCTGCCGCAGAACTGGCAGAGAAACAAGTAGGGGTGGATTTAAACTCCAGGTGGTAACCCTGGGAAATAACCCTGAGAACCAAGGTATCAGAACAGATAGCCTGCCAGGCCTCAGAAAACTTAGCCAACCTATTCAGGAACGGTAGCCCCTCCTCTGAGGGTTGCGGAAATAGTCAGAACTTTTGTGCGGATTGTCTCTGATCTTTGTTCTGGGGGTTAGGGTGAGAGCGTGGCTTAAAACCGTGTTTTGGTCTAGGTTGCTGATGTTGGAATTTATCCTGTTGAGGATACGGGTGAAACCTTTGAAATCTCTGGTATCTGTTGAAGGAGGGGCCGAAAGATTGCTGACGGTATTGAGGTTTGTCCCTCTGTTGTTGGTGAAAAGGAGGAGCCACCCCTAGAGAACGGGCGGTCTGGCGGTCCTTCTTGAGGTTCGTGAGAAATTCTGTGGTTGACGAAGCAAACAGGGTATCGCCTTCAAATGGGAGATCTTCGATAAGTGATCTCGTGTCCAACGGAAGGGCAGTAGAGCGAAGCCAGGAGTGGCGACGTAGAGTGATTGCTGAAGCCATCGTTCTAGCTGCACTATCTGCAGCGTGTTTGCCTGCGTTGATCTGCTGTCTCGATAAGCGAGTGGCCTCTGCTTGGATAAGACGCATGGCATTCTTAGACTCCTCTGGCAGCAGGTCGATATGAGGGGCAGCCTTCTCCCACAAGAAAAGCTGGTACCCCCCCATGATGGTTTGATAGTTGGATATACGGAAACTCAGGGCAGAGGAGGTGTATGTCCGTCTGCCCAGCTGATCAAGTCGTTTACTCTCTTTGTCGGCAGGGGTTGAATGTGGTCCCTGGCGCTGCCGAGATTGCATCTCCGTGGTCACTATGGAGGAGGGTGGAGGGTGAATTGTGAGGAATTCAGCCGACTCAGATTTTGTCCTATACAGGTTTTCTACCTTCTTGGAAGAAGCTGGTAAGGAAGCAGGTTTCTTCCAGAGAGATGTAGCTATCTCTGAGAGGCCCTCCAGTATGGGGAAGGCAGCAATGCCCGGTGTATCGGGGTATAGACGACTAAGGATCTTGTCCTTGGGCCTATTGTCCGTTGTGGAGATATTAATGTCCAATGCTTCAGCCATCCTTATCATTTGCTCCGTCCGGAGCCTGAGATCTTCAGATGGTGAAATAGCCTCTGTGTCCCCTACCAGTTCATCTGGTGAAGGTTCTGATACATCCTCAGAGCTTTCATCCCTTGACCCTGTTTCCTCAAGTTCGGATTCCGGTCTAGGAGTGCGCTGAGTCAGAGGGGTAAATGGAGAGGGTAGTTGAGGTGTATGAAGGACCACCGGTTCGCCTCTGATGGAGAGCCGTCTAAAGCGGCAGAATTCAATCCAGTCCTTGACCAACTCTGGGGAGATTGTGGGCCCAGAAGTGGAGGGAACTGGTTGGAAGATCTGTTGTGGTACCGAGGGGGTCGGTACCATGGAGGCTGGGTCTAGCGGGTCCGGATCCGCAATCAAGAGAGGGTCCTCGAGGGGATCCAGGTCTGCTTCAGAGAAGGAGTGGAACGGAGAGTCCAGGTGAGGCGAGGGCGTCCTCGGTACCGATGGTGGTACCGAGGGCGGTGCCGAGGGCGGTGCCGACGGTGGTACCGACGGTGGTACCGAGGGCGGCACCGAGATAGAGACGTCCGGTGCCAGAGGTCTTGGTGTCTCCGCAGGCCTCTTATGTACTGGATGGCCGGAGCTAGACGGCTTGTCAAGATGTTTCGTCTTGCGTTTGTGCTTCTTATGGCTCCGGGACGGATCCGAGGAGCTCGGATCCGAGGGTCTCGGTGTCGAACTGGTACCAGGGATCGGTACCGATCTAGTCGACTGCGTGTCTCCCGGGGTCCTAGAACCCGTCGAAGGGGAGGGAGCCGAGAGAGCCTTTTTCCACAATTCGGCGCTCAGCCGGTGCGCGCGAGCATTGCGAGACCGGGTAGAGAAGCCTTGGCATATGGAGCATTTAGACACGTTGTGACCTTCGCCTAAGCAAGTTAAGCAGAGTTCATGTTGATCTGAGTGCGGTATCTTGGCCGGGCACTTCTTACAGATCTTAAAGGGGGCCTTAGAGGCCATCACGTAGTCTATTTGTTAACGTCCTTTAGTTACTTATTTTATTTTTAAGTTTCTTTCTTCTTATCTTTTTTATCTTTTTTTTTTTTTTTTTTTTTTTGTAGGAAAGAGAAGGAGGGCCGGGGCGCGGCCCACAGAACTTACGAACTCGGAGAGGTAAGGCAAGGAGCTCCAATCCAGGCGGCGGCAAAAAAGGAACTGAGGAGGGAAGGGGATGCCCCGCCCAGTAGCATGCGGGCTGCACGGCGCGAAGGCCGGCCCCGCCTGTGAGGGAGGGGCATCCCCGGTTGAGGACTAAGGCTATTGAATTTTTTCCGGCGGCAGGCCTGCGCGCAGGCGCAGTCCCACATGTGGGGCTGCACCGAAGACAGAAGATGAAACACTATTTCCATCAGTTCCATTTAAACTTTTTTTTAAAAGTCTAAAAATAAAAATAGAGCATGCTGAAAGGGAAGGAAAAAAAAAAGAATAGTAGGATCATCAGGGAAGCAGTTATTTCCCATGTGTATGGTTCTAGATACACACTACAAAATAATAATACAAAATTGTGAATCTTTGCAAAATAAAGAAGACATTCGGGAGAACCCGTTTCAAGAAAACCTGGTTCTGTTTCTAACAAATGACAGTACAAGTTTTCCTAACCTTTGTTTCCCACATGCTTTATTACCATCTTTCAACATTTTTACAAAAGAACTGAAAATAGTACGGTTTATTTACTTCATTTATAACCTGCCTTTCTCTCCAGGGGCCCCCAAGCAGCTTATATCATTCTCCTCTCTCCACTGTACAGTTTACATTTGTTTTCAGACATGAACATTCAACAGAGAGCCCAATCCTTGCAAACTCAGATGCTATTAATACAGTTCAGCAGTACTGCCAATGGTAAAGGTACTGTATTCTGGTAATCTTCTTATCAACATTATTTCCTAACTTTGATATTTCTTTGAGCCCAACTGGTTGAGCCAGAATAATACTCTTGGCTTGGCCTGTCTTTAGTTCATGCCAACGGATAAGATGCCTCACTTTTTTCTCTAATCAGATCCATGCACTATTGACTAAGTTTACATTTGTGCTCCATGGAATTGCTATGGAATAACATTTGGCTCCTAAACTAGGCTTGATGCCTCCATAGAGGCTGTGTTGATTGGATTTTTCTCTGAACACAGCTCTTGCCTATCAGTCAACTGTCAGTTGTAACGGACTAAGATTAAGTAGTGGCTGATACGAACCCACATAGCATACAAGTGAATGGACAAGAGAATACACAGGACTTTATTTTTAAAATCTGAAATCAATGTTTCTGATGCTGTGTTGTATTCCAGAAATCTCTCTACTGTGAGAAACAAGTAGAGTTAATACAAAAGACACACTCAGACTAAAAATCCTTCTTCAGAGCTTTACATATAACAAACTGCTTTAAGTAGTTTATGCTAAGATGCATTACTAATCCTAAATAGAAAATATTCATTAAAATCTACAACAGTCACAAAATATAAAACCAATTAACTGATGCACAGAAAAAGTAATGCAGCAAAGCAAGTCTGAATGCAGGCTCCAATAAATTCTCTCTTCATCCCCTATGATTCTAGAGAAGCACTGGTAATACTGAATTACTGTCCAAGAAGAAAGAAGAAGAGTTGGCTTTTATATGCCAACTTTCTCTACCTTTTAAGGAGAATCAGACTGGTTTACAATCTCCTTCCCTTCCTCTCCCCACAACAGACACCTCGTAAGGTAGGTGGGGCTGAGAGAGTTCAGAGAACTGTGACTAACCCAAGGTCACCCAGCTGGCTTCATGTGTAGGAGTGGGGAAACCAACCTGGTTCACCAGATTAGAGTCTGCTGCTCATGTGGAGGAGTGGGGAATCAAATCCTGTTCTCCAGATTAGAGTCCACTGCTCTTAACCATTACACCACACTGACTCGCAATGATCAGTGACCCAGTGCCCACAGTTTATTAACTAAGTACTGTTATCAAGACAACATGAAAGTGGGGAGTATTTCTGTCCTGTGCATATGTGTTTAGCAAGTGTTAGATCGACTACACCTCTTGAAGATTCAGGCTTGTAGCCTGGGCATACTCGAGGCACAACCCTTGCTCCTGGACGTGCAGGTGGTAGGTGCAAAGATCATTTTCAGTAGCCCTTCTCTGTTGTACCCATTTGGTTCAGTAGACAGCTATGACAGACAGGGCCCTCAGTTATGGCACCAAAGCATGTGGCATCCCCTCTCCTGAAAGACACACATCTACCAACAGCAGAAGGGCAGGACGGGGAAGTTATGTTAAAGAGAGTCTCAAAGGTCTAGCTTCACAGGGTACAGAAGTGTTGCACAACCTTGCATATGAAAACAAGATCCAGTCAAAAGACTAAATGATCAATTAATTCTGCCCCTTCTTTGATGGTACCCTGGATTAAGCCTGAATTTTTGACAGCGCTTAAGAAGACCCTGACAAGTTTTTACTGGATACATCTCTGCTGCTTCTAAGTTCATTTGGCTGATTATTTTTGTATTTTATTTATTTCTAGCTATCGGTGAGCTACTTTGTGGACTGTTTCAGTAAAAGGGAGTATGAACAAATAATGTAATAAGATAAATGTAGTATTTTTAAAACATGTATACTTGTTTGATGGATAACAGATGCATCCAAAACCAAAGTATCTGGAGCAAGCAAATTTAGTTCCTAAAGCAACAGATGCAATCCTGAACATGTCCAGCACATACCTGTAGTTGTGCGCTTCACTCCCATTGATTCTGGATGTCCTTAAGACTCCTGACATCCTGAATTGTACCGATTAGGAGTAAATCATCTTAAATCTCATGACTTTAGTTCAATTGGGTTGTGCTTGGCAATAAAAGGCCACATGTTCAATTTCTCACACTTAATGATGCTGAATGCAGGAACTGATCTGAAACATTATACAGTGTAGTACTTTGGGATATCAAAGGTTATGTTATCAATTTAATGATGTAGAGCAACATTCACCACAGCCCCAAAATAGATTAAGTCTACGCTGAGAAAGATGGTTGCATTTAGGCCCTTGTGTTTACAAGGAATTCTTGTACAATGCATCAAGGTGGGTTTTTTTTCTTTTTACAAGCACTCTCTTTTCTGTACCATTCTGCAAACACCTAATGTCTCTTCAAAACAAGACGGAGTAAAGAAAAATTCCAAGAATTTTGAACAGAGCCCTGTGACCTTTAAACTTAAATTGGAACGAGGGACTGAATTATAGCTATAAGACCATGTGTATTACACCTACATAAACAACACTAGGAACTGAATAACTTTAAATACTGAGTTTCAGTCCAATTTTAATTAATAGTCCAGAATTTTAACACATTCATAAATTGACTTTATAATAGATAATGTAACAAGGAAGACCTCCAGCTGTATGAAATCCATGGGGTACTATATAATTAAAGTATGAAAAGTTTTAGGTATGACAAATAATTCTGCTGACACTGATACACCTGAACACTGAAGTAAGGGAATACAGAATGAAAACCTAAATTAGACAGATCAGCATTTGTACTTTTGTAACTCTGGATATGTGCTTTTCCAGTCTCTCAAATATCTTGGTGTTAGTCACTGGGTATGCATGTAGTAGAAGACACCTAAAACAAATGCTGAACACTTGATAAGTAACTGTGATAGGAGTTGTTGTACAACTGGACTATGGAGAGGGGTCATGGCTCAGTGAAAGAGCATCTGCTTGGCATGCTGAAGGTCATAGGTTCAATCCCCTGCATCTTCAAGTAAAAGGATGAGAAGCAGATGATTTTAAAGACCTGTACCTGAGATCCTGGAAAGCCACTGCCAGTCTCAGTAGATGATACTGAACTTGATAGACCAAGGATCTGAGTCAGTATAAGGTAACTTCATATGTTATAGTGACAAATTCTTCCAGATGCATGCAGGCATGTAAACGCTCACTGTGAATTGGACTGTACACATGCATCTCCATGGTTGCAAGTCCTCTGAAATGAATGCCAAAATGGACTGTGAGTGGAAATCTATTTATATGAGCATCTTGTCACAACTGAATGAATTTGACAGTGGGAACCAACACACAGGGCACTGCAAGAAAGAAAATTCTCCAGTCTCCTTGCTATCATTAATGTGCCAAAATATGGATGAGTGGATATCACTATTTATGGATCTTTCTGACTCAGTTACTGGGATGGATGTTGACAGTATCTCAGGGATCTGTGAAGGCCACCACTTTGTGCTCTGGATCCTTTTCCATACTGATTGCTGAAATCATGTAAGGATCACAATAACGACTCCTTGATGTCCATCATTGAATCAGGCACTGTTGCAGGATGCTTTTCCTCAGCCATTCAAAGAGGCAGTTATTAATTAAAAAAGGTAAAGGTCTCCTGTGCAAGCACCGGGTCATTCCTGACCCATGGAGTGATGTCACATCCCAACGTTTACTAGGCAGACTTTGTTTACCGGGTGGTTTGTCATTGCCTTCCCCAGTCATCTTCCCTTTACCCCCAGCAAGCTGGGTACTCATTTTACTGACCTAGGAAGGATGGAAGGCTGAGTCAACCTTGAGCCGGCTACCTGAAACCACCTTCTGTCGGGATCGAACTCTGGTTGTGAGCAGAGCTTGGACTGCAGTACTGCAGCTTACCACTCTGCGCCATGGGGCTCATTAATGAATTACTTAAAAATCTAGTGTGGCCAAGTAATGCGCCGTGTCTAATTTGCTATTTCTGAGCAAGATGATGGTGCAGTTGCAAACAACTACAAGTCTTCCTGGATGATTCACCTGCACTAGACCCCTTTCTGTCTGGTTTCAGAGTATGCTATAGGACAGAGAAAGCACTGATGGCTTCCGTTGATGATCTCTATTTGAATGTAGAAGGAGAAGAAGAGTTGGTTTTTATATGCTGACTTTCTCTACCACTTAAGGAAGAATCAAACCGGTTTACAATCTCCTTCTCTTCCTCTCCCCACAACAGACACCCTGTGAGATGGGGGTGCTGCAAGAGCTCTAAGAGAGCTGTGACTAGCCCAAGGTCACCCAGCTGGCTTTGTGCATAGGAGTGGGGAAACCAACCCAGTTAACCAGATTAGTCTCCTCAGCTCATGTGGAGGAGTGGGGAATCAAATCCGGTTCTCCAAATTAGAGTCCACCGCTCCAAACCACCACTCTTAACCACTACACCACACTGGCTCTCAATGTAGACAGACTGTACCTCTTTGTTGTACCTCTTAATGGATTTATCAGCAGCCTCTTAATGGATTTATCAGCAGCCTTTGATACTGTGAACCATGCCAACTTTTTGGAGGCTGAAGTAAGGATTAATGGAAGTGCTTTGGATTGGTTTAAATTGTTCCTTATGGACCAGGCTCAGAGGGTGGCTGCTGGAGACCAGCTGTCATTAGTGTGGGTTCTGCAGGGCTCTGTTTTATCCCCCATGCTATTTAATCTCTATGTAAAGCCACTGGGAGACATCATTCATAGTTTTGGAGTAGGTTGTCATCCATATGCTGATGACCTAGCTCTAATTTTCTTAATCCAAATCCCCCAATGATGCAGTAGAGTTCTGAGCCATTGCCTGACTGCTGTGGTTAAACATCTAAAGGTTAACAAGTTGAAATGGAATCCTGACAATATGGAGGCGATGGTGGCTGCGAATGCCCAGGTCTTCTCCATCATCGTACCAAACTGGCCAGGACTGATTTTAGAAATTTTTGCCTTGGTATAGGATATATATACCCATAAAGCTTTAAATTTGTTAATAAAATTTAACTTTCATTAACGCTTGTCATCTGGTCATTTTTTTTTTTTTTGTAACGGCCATTGGCCATATGCAATAAAAACCGAACTGGTATAAGATATAATAGGCAGTCCAACAAATAGTGGCACTAGAGGTACCAACACATTACATATATTTGGTACTGTCATAGCAGAAATTGCACACAACAAAATAGTATTGAAGTATTTTATGTGACGACTCAAGTGAGAAAAATAAAAAACACTACAAACATGGACAATGACAGGAATATTGTAGAAAGATAATGCAGTAATTTCTAATACATTAATTTTAAATGCAAATGGCTGCATTGTATAGGACCATGAATGAAATGGGTTTACAGAGGGATTTCTGCTCTATCCCCCATCTTCCTGCATCCCCCCCAAATGCTCCTGAGCACCAAGTGCTGTCAAAAACAAGAGTGTAAAAGAGGGAAGAATGGTTCCTTCCAATCCCTTCTTTATTCCCTTCATAAAATTTCAGAGGGTCCCCCTGAAACCTAAGAGTGGCGTTCAGGGGAGTTCAGGAAGCTGCCATTGGAAAAGAGAAGCTGCAATCATCCCCTTTGTGAAGTTGTTTGGTTTTATTTGAAGAATTAGTATGGCCAAAGGTTTGAATTATGCTCCTAGGTAGCAATCTCAATTTTAATAGTTACTCTGAACACTTAAGGAGAACTGTGATTGGGTATCTCTAATTACCACTATTGTGCATTTGAGTGCACAACTTCCATACATTAGCTACATGTTTTTTGGCAAAATATGTTGAGACCTGGTTGATAGAATTGCAAACTTTTTTTTTAAATTCTAACAAAACGAGTACGTTGCCATTGCACTTTTAATGAGTATACTATAAGTAGAACACATTTATTTACGCTTAAAATTTACAAGTGATGAAAAGGAATTTGCCTTAAAAAATAGGTCAGCAGCAGACACCTGACCAAAGGCAATTAATAATAAAGCTAAACTAGTATAGAAAAACACAGAATCAATGGTAGTCAAAGCATCAATTTTGTATTTAGATTGTGCAAACCTTATATCATAGCGGCTGATCTTGCCTGTGGTAAGAATGGAAGAGAAAATATATTGATTATCTATGCGTTTCCAGCATTTATTTATTGTGAGTTGTTTTGGTACACCTTCCTTTCATTGCATAAGGAGAAAATCCCAAGAGTCTGTTTAACCTAACCTGTTCTTCTATTTCAGTTCATTGTCAGCGGGCTTTTGCTATAAACTCTGAAGTCCACAAACTCTCTATTTTAGGTGCTGCCTGTTGTGTTGCTTCCAGAATCAGTTTAACATACACACAATTAATTATTTAGAGCATTTATATACC
Organism: Euleptes europaea; assembly: GCF_029931775.1. Lineage (NCBI taxonomy): Eukaryota > Metazoa > Chordata > Lepidosauria > Squamata > Sphaerodactylidae > Euleptes > Euleptes europaea. The sequence continues at coordinate 79,238,969 of NC_079316.1, forward strand.
AAGGCAACAACAGCCAATACTATACAAAAATCAATGATCTCTTAAAATCATTGAAACACATCATTAAACAGATACTGATTTGCAGAGCCTCCATCTATAACTTTACAGCAGTCCTATCAGATATCTCAAATAGCTTTGCTTTACGGTCCCACTGGAAGGCCTCAAGGGTGGACACTTGCCCCATTCCCTCAGGGCCTGTGAAGAACCACAACAGAAAAGGCCCCTGCCTGGGCTATAACAGATCATATTCTCAGGAGGGAGGGGACTGCTAGGAACCCTGTTGTGAGGAACGCAATTGCCATGCGGGTTCATACCATAAGAGATGGTTGTCGGGCCGTAGCTCTGTGGCAGAGCATCTGCTTGACATGCATAAAGTCCCAGGTTCAATCCTCAGCATCTCCAGATAAAGGGATTAGGCAAGTAGGTGATGCAAAAGACCCCTGCCTGAGACCCTGCTGCCGGTCTGAGTAGTCAATACTGACTTTGATGGATCAAGGGTTTGATTCAGTATAAGGTAGCTTCATGTGTTCTGCCGGGAGCAGAAAGCAGAAAGAGAACTAGGAGTACACAACAACTGAGACTCCATAAAAAGATAAGCAAAACCAGGAAACTGGATTAAGAAATGACACTTACCTGGACTTACAGAGCAGCAGTTATTAGGAACATGTTGAAACGACTGATAGTTTTTCCAGCAGCAGTACTGCTACAAGTGCTTACATTGTCCCTTGCAGTAATGTTTCTTTTTTGTATGTAAAAAGACCTGTAACAAAAACATACCCATATAAAAACATATAATGGGGAAAAAAAACCTTTATCTTGCAGGTGAATTCTTGGATTTCAGGGAACAACCCATGCAGCCTTAACATATATTGTCTTATGACCAAGTGAATCAAGATAAAATATGCCATAGAAATGGAGGCAGAATAAAATTTTGCATTGCTAAATGTTCCATCTCTGAAGAATGTTCAAAATGTTACTCTCTGGGCATTTTCACACATACCGAACAATGCACATTCAATCTACTTTCAATGCACTTTGCGGCTGGATTTTACTGTGTGAAACGGCAAAATCCACTTGCAAACTATCATTAAAGTGCATTGAAAATGGATTGAAAGTGCATTATTCAGGATGTGTGAAAGTGCCGTCTTTAGTGTGTGAATTTTTTAAAAGTTCATACACGTTTTTATATGATAATATGTACTGCATAATTTTATTATTATATACTGAAATGTATAGTCATACATTGCCTGCCTCTTTGCCATTGCCTGCCTCTTTGCAGCGACCCTGGTACCATATATACCGGTGTATAAGCCGACCCGCGTATAAGCCGAGGTGCCTAATTTCTCCCCAAAAATGGGGAAAAATTAGGCACCCGAGTATAAGCCGAGGGTCAGCTTATAACCCCTTCCTCCCCCGCAGACTTACCTTCTGGGCTCCCGGCGGCGGGAAGTGGCGGATCCGGTGGAGGTGGCCTTCCTGCAGCTGCAGGAGCCCCCCCCCCAGGCCGCTCCTGGCGGCAGGAAGTGGTGCGGCCCGGTGGGGGCGGCTGAGCGCCCTCCCTGCGGCTGCAGGGGGGCTCTGGAGGCCGCTCCCGGCCGGGAAAAGGCGGTGGGGGCGGCTGAGTGCCCTCCCTGTGGGGCAGGGGGGCTCTGGAGGCCGCTCCCAGCTGGGAAAAGGCGGTGGGGGCGGCTGAGCGCCCTCCCTGCGGGGCAGGGGGGCTCTGGAGGCCGCTCCCGGCCGGGAGAAGGCGGCTGAGCGCCCTCCCTGCAGCTGCAGGGGGGCTCTGGAGGCCGCTCCCGGCCGGGAAAAGGCGGTGGGGGCGGCTGAGCGCCCTCCCTGCGGCGGCAGGGGGGCTCTGGAGGCCGCTCCCAGCCGGGAAAAGGCGGTGGGGGCGGCTGAGCGCCCTCCCTGCGGCGGCAGGGGGCTCTGGAGGCCGCTCCCGGCCTGGAAAAGATGGCGGCAGTAAGTTCCCCCCTCCCTCCTCCCTCTACAGTATTGACCCACGTATAAGCCGAGGCCGGCTTTTTCAGCCCTTTTTTTGGGCTGAAAAACTCGGCTTATACGCGAGTATATACGGTATTTCTTGTCGGTCTCCCATCCAAACACTAACAGGGCCAAACCAGCTTAGCTTCCGAGATCGGTCTAGCTTGGACTATACAGGCCAGGGTATTAACATATTATATATCCACATATTATACAATTGTATCACCTTCTGAAATGTCTGTCTATACAGCATTATATTATCATTTCTAATAATCTGGAATAGCTAAAATATGGGGAGAAAGTTTTCCCTCCTGCCCATGAAAAAGTTTTAGTAGGCCAATTATGATTTCATCTGAGTCAGGCAGGAAATATTCTTGCTGCTATGGGGAAATGATGGCTTCAAGGGTGCAGCTGCGATGCATAAAGAATCATCTGCACAACAGCAAGGTTATAAATATATATTTTCCCAGAATTGTTCAATAGACATTTCTTTTTATACTTCTAGGGAGTTTCCTGGAAATTACTGCTTTTTTAAATACTTGCAATTTCGAAGTACTGACAACATGGGGTTGATAGGATATTTTTGCAAACACAGCTGGAACATTAGTAATAGATTCCAGCAATTCTCTAACTGCATCTCCAGAAAAAGTTGCAGTCTAATATACAAAGCTGAAATCCTCCTGAGATGTTGAAGAGAACATGTTTTTCTGCTGCTTTAAGCACACCAGTAGTCATCTGAAGAGTTTACATGGCTTTCTTGTCAATACCTGCTGGTCACAGTAGGTGGAGAAGCAGATTCTCTTATGATGTGGTTCGTAATTAAGAATGGTGATAGCCGTAGCCATTTATGATGAAAATTTTCAGCACCCCCATGCAGGAAAAAAAAAAACCCTATCAGGAACAAGAAACATCAAATATACCCTCAAAAAAGAGTCTGCTCTTTGAGAGGAGGCCTGCTTTCTATCCTTGTTGAAACTTAAAAGAAAACATTTATGAGCATAATGCACATACTGCATGACTTTGTTGCTGAGTTGGAACATGGCCGGGCTTTTCCTAGAAGGCTAAAGTCCAGAGAATCTAAAAAGCAGGAACATTTCAAAGGTTTCAAAAGCTTTCAATGGCAGCCTTTCCTCCCTGGAAGCTTGTACTACAATATTGGCACAACTATTTATGTGTAGCTATGATAATCCCCCTCCTGTTTCCCCGTTTGTGCTGAGGGAGAGAGAGGGACTGCTTGGTCGTTTGCCAGAATGATTATGTGGCGTTTTAATTTTACTCCTTCTTAGTCCACCTTACTTATTTTGCCTCAGAAGGAAATGAGTCGCCAGAGGCTTTTTCAGGTTAACAAACAAGAAACAGAAATTTACTGAACAATGTACCAGGGAAGGATTTGGAGGGGAAACTGTATGCAGGAAAGAGCATAGAACCGTGTTGGTGAACCTATGGCATGCGTGCCGCAGCCGGCACGCCGAGCCCTCTCTGTGGGCACGCGTGGACCCGTTGCGTCTGCCTAGGGCTGTGCCGTGTTGCCGTGGTGAGGGCGGTGCTCCTTCTCCCCAAGCCCATGCTCCCCAAGCCTGTGCTGGCACCCTCCCTCTCCTTGCACCCGGGGCAAGCCTCTCCCTCTCTCTCAGCTGTTTGTTGGGGCGCCCCGCCTGTCTTCAGTTTGGACCCGGAGGCTGTGGCCGAGCACCTTGCCACGCCCCCCTCAGCTGAGCTGCGGGGCAGCTCAGCTGTTTGTCGGGGGGCCCGCCCATCTTCAGTTTGCCCATCTAAAAAAGCATTTAGAAAATTCTACAACATTTGCAGACAATCCTACAAGCCATCAGGAAATCTACAAGGAATTTTCTAGCATTGTAGCAGCTGCAAAGGTGAATTTTAGTAACAGATTTTTACAGTTCCGTAAGATGGAGACAACCCTGTGTTTTCTTACTTCCCCAGAGAAAGCCAAATTTGAAGAACTTGATCTTTCCTGCCTACACTGGTTAGATTTAGAAAATCTGGAAATGGAGCTAATAGAATTTCAAGAAAGCTCTATCTGGAAAAATAAATTCTATGACCTGCATGAAACACTTGAGAAGATAGAAGGGATGCCAAAGGACAGCACAGTTCTGAAAATAAAATCCTTAAAGTGTGGAATTCTCTGCCAAATAATTTTAAGTCAATAAAAGCACTTGGGATTGCTTTCCTTACTTTATTTGGATCATCTTATGCTTGTGAGAAGCTGTTTTCAGCTTTGAATTATATCAAATCTGACACCAGAAACAGGCTAACAGATGACCTGAGTGCTGCATGTGTTGCTCTCAAACTAACAAAGTATGAGCCAAGGGTAGACAAATTATCAGCATGCACACAACAGCAAAAATCACATTAATTGTTCAAAAAATTTGATGATGTCACAAAAATGGTGAATTACATCATGGCTTGTGCTCTGAATTGTCGACAGCTTCAAGCACTTCTTGAGGAGGTTCAGGCACAGTATAATTGTTTACTTATGTACAATGTACAATAATGTCCGGTGGCTGAGCAGAGGACGAGTCCTGGAGAGATGCGTGCCAAATGCAAACTTTTACCTTTCAATAAAAAGTTGTATCATTGAAAGCTCTAGTCAAAAAGGGCAAGAGTCCAGTAGCACCTTAAAGACTAACAAAAATATTTTCTGGTAGGGTATGAGCTTTCGTGAGCCACAGCTCACTTCTTCAGATACAGCTAGAATGTGAATCCATCGGTCTTTAAGTAGAGGAACAGTATGTAAATGTGAACAGCAGGCTTGATGGGATTAAGTGTGATATGCAGAAGAGTCTGTGATGTCCAGGGGAGAGATGGGTGTGGAGAAATCAGCATTGTGAATTGAAAGCTCTGTTATTGTGTTTTTCTTTTAACGCAAAATATGTGAATGTATGAGTTGTTTTTTCTAAACTAAAACCTCAGTATTCAGGTTAAATTGCCGTATTGGCACTTGGCGATAAATAAGTGGGTTTTGGGTTGCAGTTTGGGCACTCGGTCTCTAAAAGGTTCGCCATCACTGGCACAGAATCAGAGCTAGGTTCATGACACTTCAGAGAAGGCATAGATCTTGGATGGTACAGAATTACAGGTCTTAGTTTCAATTCACTACTTCAGTTCAGTTTACAAATTCTTCTTATTGATGTTAAAAATCAGACTCTGCTGCCTAGCTATCAGGAAAGGTAGAGATTAACCAACCTTTCTTTCCCAGAGAATCCAGAAGTATGGAGATTCCTCCTCGAATCTCTCTTCCTGTTCTCACTATAGAACTACCCCACTCCAGTGGCAGTAATCCCCCAAACAAAACCCTGTATTTGGAATATCTCCTTCCCAGAGTCTATTCCCTCTTAGTGACCAGAGAAAGGGCCATTTTCCTCCCAATCTCCTCCTGTCACTCCTCAAGATTTGCTTTTCACCAGCTTAGGCCAAACTGAACCCTCAGGTTCTCAGAGTCAATCACAGCTTCTACACACGCGGGTTACCAAAGTCGGAAACCTTTCTTTCCCTCAGAACGAAGAGAGTGAGCTCCTCAGCTCTTCCCGCTCCCTGTCTCTGAGCTTCCCTTAGAGATTAACTCTTTGTCCATCACAGTAGCACATGAATGAGATGCTGTTTCAATGACATCTATGTCAAATGTAAGATTGTGGGAACCAACATATAAAGTTTTGTAAGCAAACCTACACCCACTGTGCTATTTGTTGAGCTTAGCTGAAGCTATTAGCATGTAAATCTTTTTTCGGAGTATTTCATACATCATTTAGATAGGAACACTCAAACTGGCCTTAAGGCAGCCCATAACCCACACATGAATTCTTGCTTAATATTGCCTCTGACAACCTGACTTCTGGATGATTACAAAAGCGCAGTCCAATATTATCAGACTATTAAGCACTATATTACCCAGCTATCTCACCTGAATCCCTGTACAGCATGGTTTATAGTGAAATTGGTCCCATTTAATACAAGGTAATATATTACATTTACAATATTTCACCACACAGAGACAGTGCAATGCAAATAAGTATGGGACTATGTGAGGCTAGCAGATTCTTACTTGCTTAATTTGAAGAGCAACCTTTCTTCTTCTTGTACCAAGGGGCAAATCACTTTTTTCACTTACAGAGAATTGTTCAAGCAGTCTCAAATGCGGGGTCTGCTGTTCAAAGTCACTATAGGGTACATGCCATGCCCTATCCAAGCATTCATAGGAACTCTCCGTAAGCCAGATTTTCTACACATATGATGGAGCTGCAGTAGAGCCCAAACATACTGGATGAAAGCGATTGAAATAATATCCAGCGGCCTTGAAATGGTTATTCCAGTAAGACCGGAAACAATTTTCTTAAATAATTTTCCAGATAAACCAAAGGATATTCGAGTTATGTTTCCCCATATGCTAACAGTTACTAGAACAAATCTTGCGAGATATTGGAAAAGCAATAAATTCCATGAATTAAATAATTGGCTTGATAAGGTTAAAGAAACTTATGCTTTAATTAAGTTGACGTATAACGACAAAAATACGGAAGAAATGGACGCTCGCTGGAATTTAACAATTTCAGGGATGGAAAAAACACTCCAATGTGTAAATTGCAGAGAGATAGCGATGTAATAATCATGCAGATTTTATATAAATATTGTATTGCTTGGTTCACTGTTATGGGTATTTAGTTATATTAGCAGCATGGTTTTAGTTTCTTTTCAAGAATTTGTATTATGAGTATTTTTGTAATGTTATATATCTATTTTCTTTTATCGTTATGTTGTCCTTTTCTCTTAATAAAAATTAAAAAAAGGAACTTTCAGTAAGCCTATGATGTTCCAAATGTATTTACTTCTGTTATTTATAGTTAAGTCTGCCTTTCTTACTGAGAGTCAAGGTGCATTACACACTGTAAGTCAAGGCAATCAGCAGGACGAGACATCTAATAAGCAATGTAATAGACCTAGGATCACAGACATCTGAAAACAAAGCATAAGGACTAGACAACATATGCTAAACAATGCAGAAAATGGAATTATCTAAGTAGAAAACAAGGCAATGGGAGCAGAATAATACATACTATACACAATAGTATAGTCTACAGTCCTGGTCCCTTTATTAAAGCATCTCCCTGAATGATTTTGTTATAATATAGCACTTTATAAAAATGCCATTCTGAACTATTCTGTTTTACATAGATAGCAAAATGACAGCAGTGTGGAACCTTCTTCACATCCTAAGGCAGGCCATTCCACACAATGGGGGGACCCACAACAGAGAATGGCTGTGTACAGGCATTTGTTGATTTTGCCCAGTTGCAGGGTAGAAGTTGCAGGAGGCCCTGATCAGATAAGCAAAGCTGTTGTGACAGAACACAGGAGAGACTGTCCTGCATATTTTAGGGTCTAAGGCCTTGAAAGGCTTTGTGCAAAATGCCAGCACTTGATATGAACCCAGTAACTGATGGGCAGCCAATAAAGTGACTGAAGAATGGATGGAATATGCATACTTCACCTGGCTCCTGCTAATAACCCAGCTGTGGCATCCTGTACCAACTGGAGTATACCAGCTGACGGTAAGAGTAGACCCATGTAGAGTGCATTCCAATAGTCTAGTCTCGATGTTACTACAGCACGAATTCATGTGTCCAGATCAGCTGAGTCAAGACTGGGGACCAACTTCCAGGGTAAACAAAGTTGGAAGAAAGTGTTTTTAAAATTTGTACTTTGAAGAAGAGTTGGTTTTTATATGCCGACTTTCTCTACCTTTCAAGGAGAATCAAACCGGCTTACAGTCTCCTTCCCTTCCTTTCCCCACAACAGCCATCTTGTGAGGCAGGTGGGGCTGAGAAAGTTCAGAGAGAACTGTGACGAGCCCAGGGTCACCCAGAAGGCTTCATGTGTAGGAATGGGGAAACCAACCTGGTTCACCAGATTAGAGCCCGCTGCTCTTAACTACTACACCACGCCTTACCTACTTTGCAGGGTTTTTATGAAGATAAAATGAAGGAAAGGGAAAGAATGCAAACTGCTTGGGGTCTCCACTGGGGAGAAAGGCCAGGTATAAATGAAGTAAATAACAAGTAATTCCAACTTCAAAAAGTTTGAGGCTCCTTGGCTTAATCTTCCAGAAGAAGAGTTGGTTTTTATATTCCGATTTTCTCTACCTTTCAAGGAGAATCAGACCGGCTTACAATCTCCTTCCCTTCCTCACCCCACAACAAAACCTTGTGAGGTAGGTGAGGCTGAGAGAGCTCGAAGAGAACTGTGAGTAGCCCAAGGTCACCCCGTAGGCTTCATGTGGAGGGGTGGGGAGTTGCAGCTGCATTAACTGGCTTCTCCAGCAGTAATGCTGGGTTCAGTATTGCTCTTAACCCTAAACAATACTGGCTTTCCTTGGAAGCTGTCCATGGTCCTGAAAAGCCTGCATTACCGGATTTCTACAACAAATCAATTTTCTTCCAGGTTTACTCAGTGCCCTACAGGTGTCCTATCGCTGTATCATGTCAAAAGTGTTTACTTGTTTTGCTTCTTTCCCCACAGCAAGCCACATCTAAGTGCCAAATGTGAAACAGTGAACATGAGGTTCTCACAAAGTTCTTAAGAACTGGGAAATCATGGGAATTGCACCGTACACTTCTTTTATAGGACTATAACTCCTCAAAATACTGACTCTGAAGTTTTATCCATGATTTACACTTTTTCTGCATCTGAGGTAACAGAGGTTAGTGTGTTTTTGAACTAGTAAACTCTCACATGCATTGTGAAGGGGTATAACACAGCACAACATGACCAAAAATATTTATACTGGCTATAAGCACTTAAGAGTTGAAACCTGACATAAACGGCTACTCTTATGCTGAGAATTTGCAACACTGCAAAGTGTTACCAAAGGTTCCAAATAAATTAGCAAGCTCTGGTTGTAGAAAAGCTGATTACTGGGGCTTTTTTATTTATCTGTTATGCACATTATACACAACTTAGAAGTGCAAATGCAAGCATCATAGTTATGAAAAACTGGGGCAGATAACAAAAAGCGTAAAAATTACCAAATTAATTGTAAAATTGAAATTTTCTGAAACAGATAAATTTATGAAAGCAATGACTTTTAAATCAGAAATAACAATAAGCCCTGCTTTTTATTAGAAACACCTCGAGGGGGTAGCTGCAAGTATCCTAAATTTTGTATGATGGGTGGTGGTGCCAGGGAGGCTTTTTTTCTTGGGTGGCTCACAAATGCCATGAAAGGATGGGTGGCCCCATGCCACAGGATTTATTTATTTATTTTCAAATTTGACTATCGGGTTCCATGAAGGCAGATTTGGAAACGTGGAGTAATATTCTGAGTTATTTAATGGGATCTCATCCTGGAGACGAGAACTTTTAGCTGAGGCTGACCTGGAAGTACATTCTTGTGCAGCAGGGGATAAAGGCTTTGGAGTATATTTTAGGGGTAGCTGGGGCACACAGCAGTGGTGCACAGCAGAACTGGGTCAATGAAGGAATTGTCAAGAGTTTTCACATTCCTAGAGTCCCCCCACCCCATCATGCTAGTAGTGCATTTGTGGGCAGATCAGTTTCAGAGCACAACAGCCTGTTTTTGGTGTGGCAATCAAGCAGCATATTCATGTTGTGAAGTTCCAAACTTCCAAGTTACCCAGCGGGATGAGGTTGGTTTGGGATTTCGCACTCCGTTGTTTGAAATGTAACATAACTGTTTGCTGCCAGACATTCCCTGGGTTGCATAACGGCATCACAGATGTCTTGTCTCATTCCAGGGCATCTGTAGCTCCCAGCACCAGGGCTTCTTACTGTAGAAACATCAGGGGATTTGATACGTTTTGGCCTAGGCAAGGAGTAGGAGAGACATGGCCAATTCAAAAAGAGCATTTAATGCAATTTTGGTGCATTTTAGGGAAAAGGACTGGCCATCAAACCACTCAAGGGTTATCTGGCAGCATTTTAATTCCAGTTATTTCAAGGTCATGATTTCTGGCTGCCAATATTTTAGAACCCCCTCACCGCAATGTCCCTGAAATGAATTTCTGTATTGGCACTCCCCAACCTCTACAATAATAAAAACCATGCCCTTCCCAAAATCCAGAATCAAAATTAAAATGAAAACATTACAATGAACCGCACACCTCTATTAGCTAAGATAGAGGAGCAAGCTTGGTTAGGGTATAGTATGATTTCATTAATTTTTTTGATGTGAAATGATTAATATGGTTTTCTCATTCAGTTTACTTACTTTACAATATACATAGTAGTATTAAGATTTGTACATCTGATTAAAGATGTTTATATGTTGAAATTTTCATTTGTGATTAAGAAAGCTGATTTGAGTTTCGTGTGTGTGTGAGCAAGCAGATAAAATATTTTTTAAGAAATAATTCTATGAAGCTAGACTTATGGCTCAATACAGCAGGAGATTCTATGTGTCATAATCTCTGGATTAACAGAAACTCTATAGTCCTGTTCCAGGCAATTAAAAAAATAAAACTGGATCAGTGCATATTTGCCAGAATCAGAGGTTGGACCAGCAATGTCAAAATACTTTGGCTTTCACTTTGGCCAAAATTTGCATACATAAGAATTGCAATAGATTTCTAAATTCCACGCTGGTGCTTGTACTCAGAAGCTGAAAACTACTGTAGATCCTCTCTCTGCTCATGTTGCTAAATGTGAATGTTACTGCGGGACAGAATGCACAGAAAAGAAAAGAAATATATTCCGTTAGCCAATTGGTCTCAGAGTCTAATACGTCTCTATACTGAGCAGAGAGATTTCAAACTTCCACTCAACTCCTATGAGTCTGTTATCTCAAATAGCTTAAAACAGGTGGCAGATGGCTTAATGCTGAATTCCAGAAACTAAATTCAATATTCTTAAACAAAGATACCTATTTCCAGTGAGAGAGAAGCAGAGTCAGACACATATGAAAATAAAACACAAAATGCACAATGGCTCGTAACTGCCCTGTCAGTTTCCGGCTCACAAAACGGTTAGAACAGAGGTGGAAAACAACAGCAGTTACACAGATGGGACTTGGTTTGTCTTTGACATAAACATATGCTGCAGTTTGCTAGAAGGATGACAAAGGAAAGGGGAGTCCTGCCACAACACTCTATTTTCAGGTAAAATAATTACAAAACATACAAACAGATGAGTCTGGGCCAAGTGAACCCAAACCCCAGGTGGTTATGTGGGCCAATTGGCAAGTATTCTTGGTCTAAAAATATTATATAGAAGGAATTAAAAGGGCAAGAAGAAGAGCACTTGTTTTATTTCCACTTGCAGAATCTTTGCAAGGAATTATCTTAGCCAGGTCTGTTATGTATGCAGCGGAAAGCTGTATCTCCGCTGAGCTTGGAGTTTCTCCAGGCTCCTGAGCTGCGTGTTCTTATTGGTTGTAAGGACTGTAGATGTCCAATCACAGACTCTAGCGCTTGTGTGTCCTCATTGGCTGCGAGGGCTGCAGCCGCCCAATCGCGGACTGGGGGTTGTGTGGCCTGCGGGGCTGAGCAGGCATATAAGCAAGGTGCATTACTTAGTTCTCTAGTTCGAATCTCAATAAAGCGCTATCGTTTGAACTCCGCCTCTGACTCATGTATCGCCCACGCGATTTAACAAGGTCCATACTATAGAGGATGAAGAATTTTTTAAAAATATTGTCAATGATCCAATGCCAATGCAAAACTGAATGTTCAATGCCAAGTGCAGAGAAAACTAACAGCTAGCTTATGGCAGAATAGAACTGTTTAAGTATGACATGTGCTTTTTGTAGCTGTCAAGGAGGGCAGAAGATTTATTTGCATGATCCCAACAATCAGCAAGAGCTCTTTCTCTTCCCAAACAGCTTGAAACTGAAATATTTAGCACTATGCTTCACATGCACTGTCAGGAATTCTAATACAGCTATAAGATAGGTCAGTCTGTTGTTATCTCCACAATGCTGATGGGTGGTGAGGGGAGAGCAGACAAAAGTACCTTAACACCACCTAAAGCAGGGGTATCAAACAAAAGGCCCAAGGGCCACATTGAGCCCCTTGAGAGCTCTTATCCAGCCGGCGAGCCAGGCGAGGAAGCCATTCTCAATCTGGGCTGGCGAGGCATGGCCCGGCCCTACCAAGTGACATTTATGTCATATCCGGCCCTCGTAACAATTGACAATCTTGACCTAACAGATAACCTAAGAATTGAACTAGAGTTCTCCCAGCTACCATATTACATCTCTGGAATAGAAAGAACATATTAATAGTCACATGTTTCACATTATTTAACAAAACAAGATATTCCCTTCACAGAGATCTGCGTTACAGAACTTTAAATTCAGAGTTGAGATAAACGGGAACTGACAAAGTTCTAACGAAGGATTTGTATATTGGTATGAAACATTTGCCATAATGAAGGTAGTAAATACTGAGCTTGAAAGCACATGATGCTGCAAACTGTAGTTAGTTAATTAGTTTAAACATAGTTAATTTAGACAGTGGCAAGTTATAATACATAATATATGCCATTCCGCCTGTGAAAAGTATTTTGTAAATGGGCATTCACAATGTCCCTTGATTGCATCTCAATTGGGATATTATCCTGTTGATTACTATTGTTGCTCTTTGCAGAACATGCATCAGAAAATAAGAACAAACAAAAGTATTGCATTTTACCCCTATCTGCATTCACATTATATGATGATTACCAATATCATTATGAGTTGGAAGCAAAAATGATTTCAGCAGGCTCAGTCTGGAGAAATTCTACAAAGGAGTGCACTGTAATTTTTGTGTATAAGTATTGGATTATTAGCAATTGTTTTGGAGAAATATTGAAAACCCATTTAATACTATCACATGGATCTACTAGAATGTTTCTGCAGCTTTCTTACCTCTCCCCCTGGAGGGGAGAAGCAACATTTGGAGGGGCATTTTGGGTTGCAAAGGGAGGGAAGAGGTGAGAAAGTTGTGTTTCCTGGATGAAAAACCTGTCTGTGGAAATGCTCTAGCAGATGCAAGACTATGATCCAATGTGCAATGGTGAATGTGTGGAAATAGAAATAGTTTGTGGAGAGAACTCAAAGTAATTGACTGTCAAGGCCATTCATTTTTGCTTTAAATTTCGTTTCTTTTTTAAAAGGTTGATATTAAAAGACAATAGAGTACACATTATCCATATAGTTTCCATCAGCTCTCGCAGAACACTAGATAGTAATTAGTCTTGCCAAATCATCTCATCAATCTCCGATTGTAATAGGAGAGTCCCAGCTTTAAGGTATATGTTTCCATGCCAGAATGGTCTAAGTCGCAGTTGACTGCAAAACCAACAGGTGAAGTTTAAAAAAAAATAGTGAAATACTAAATCAGGAGTAAAAATCCCTTTTTGGCCTCAAGTATCAAAAAATGCAACATTTATCTGTGAAGATGTCAGTGTGCCAGCAAAAAAGAGTACAGGGCAGAAGACAAGACCAGATATGCATTCACACACCCTGCACATGCAGTGTGTATCTTTATTTATTTAACTATTGCATGGGAATAAAGGAAACAAATAAGGTTGCTTTAGAAATGTATGGTAAGTAAGGAACATCTCTGGCTTACTTTTGATGTGCACACTTAGGAATGTGATTTCAATGGATGAAAATAACACTTGCCTGAGCCTAAAAGATGATTTTGTGAGTAAAGTCCTAGTAGGGAAAAAGGGCAACATTGACTTTTTTAAAACCCAAACGAATGTGATAGCAGAACAGTTCTTGAACCAGGTAGCCAAGCTTCAGTGCCGTAGCCCTTACATCACTGTCAGCCCATTCCTGACCTCTGAGGACGAAAGTCCTCAGGAGGCCAGGAAGGGGTTGTACCGGCGTTGGGGGCCCACGCGCCAGCATCCAGGCTACTTATGCTGTCATGAGTGGCCCCAATGCCGGCAGGGAGGCCCAGACACTGGTCTCCCGGTGCTGCTGCAGCAGCACCACCCAGGGATGCCAGCTATGGCCCAGTTGTGTGGTGCCAGCTACTGGCGAAGGCTCACTTGCATGGTAGTGAATCCTCAAGGACTTAGGAGGGCACTACACTTTCCCCTGTATCTCCCTCCCGGTGCTATTTCTTCTTTCCCTCCTCTTGGCAACTCTCATTTCCTCTCCTACTTCCCTGTCTCATTCTTTCCTTCTCAACCATTCACTAACCTATCTTTTATCTGCCTCCCATCTTCAGCTATACTTACTATTCATTTATTTCATTTATACCCCGCTGTTCTCCAGGGTGGGTACCAAAGCAGCTTACATTATTCCCCTCTCCTCTTTTTTATCCACACAACAATTCTGTGAGGTAGATTAGGATGAAACTATATGACTGGTCTAAAACCACTCAGTGAGCTTCCATGGGGACTCAAACCTGGGTCCCTTAGACATTACTCTAATGTTCTAATGGCTACATCACACTGGATTTCATAGGGTGCCTGCTGTTGAACAGCCACAAACATCCAGGCCTAGGTGAGTCATGTAAATCAGGTGGTATCAAGTCACCCAGTGGTTCCTGCCAGGTCTAGGGTTGCCAATGTCCAGGTGTCAATCTCCAGGTAGATATCTCTCAAAATTATAAGGGATCTCCAGATGACAAAGATCCCCCTGCAGAGAATGACTGCTTTGAAGGATGAACTTTACTGCATTATATCTGGCTGAGGCCCACCCCCACCCTCCCCAAACTCTACCCCAGAATCTCCAGGAATTTCCCAACCTGGAGCCGGCAACTCTAGCCCCTGGCCTGGCCCCAGTGAGTCCTCCCTCAAAGGCCAAAACAGCCTTGCCCCTGCTTTTTCTCTCTGCTTTTTACTCATAGAAACTCCAAGCCTGGAATGCTGTAGTTGCCTAGCAACAGCCACTAAGGAAATATGTTTCTTAAAGCCACAGGTGCTCCTTATACCATTTTGGGGGTTTTCAACCCACCCCCATGTCTGTTTTAATTTCACTAAATTTTTCTGCAAACCTGGGGTATTGTTCCGGTTTGAAGAAAGATGTGTCTTACCTGTTCACAGCTCCAATCACTGGATTTAAATATCCTCAGATTTGGCAGACTTGGCTATTAGTATATAGATGGAAATGAGTTGGCAAAGATTGGAATAATTTGCACATGGATCTTTCCTGAAAAATTAATATATGGTTAACCATTTTCATATTAAACTTTTTCACATTTATTCTTCGGAATACTTCCAAAAGCAACCCTATGGGGGAAACATTATGCTGGAATCATCCTGAAAATCTTTAAATCGTGTTGGTTTCCTTGTCACAGTCTTAGAGGCTATCATTTTAACAGTTGCCTTGGTGAATAAGGTTGCAACTCTTCTCAGTCCATTTCAATTTAGATCACAATTTAACAGCATTTAACTCCTTGCAAAGAACAATATTTTATACAGGACATCTGACGACAGCATTGATGTTTGTTGCTAGCAATGTGGAATATTGTTCCAGGCATCAAATAAACAGAATGTTACTGACATTTCTGGGGACTGGGCAATGTAGCTTCCTGCTTTATGTGGTGCAGTCTAACATGGTTCCCTGATGCATACCTGTATGACATATGTCTAGATAACTGTGTCTCCCTTGAACATGCTCATTTTTAAAATATGTACATGTAAAATATTAGTTTGTATACTATGTAGGCATTACATTTTAATGTGTGAAACAGCCATAAATGTCCTCCCACTGTCAACCTAGACAACCTGCCACAGTACGAAGATGAGGAACCTTCTGTACCTGTGGAATATGGGCAGAAAAATAAGTGTGATTTAAGCATCTTATGATGTGAGGCTCAACACAGAAGCTCTAGGTCTTTGATCAGCAACTAAATGGAAGACTACAGTGAGGATACGCAAGTGGGTGACAGACCTGGGTCTCTCTTCTCCTCCCAAAATAGATTGCTGACACACACTGTAGCCACCCACTCCACATTTAGATCATGACACTCCTTGAGAACAGCAGTGGCTAATCTCTTCCTTATTAATTACAATCCAACAGTGAAGGAAACAGTAAATGAGATCATGCTTAGACTCCAATGTTCGGATTATATTTTGTATTGTCTATTTTCTGTATCGAATGGATGGTTATATTTTACAAATAAGCTGTCAATTAATAGATATGCTTAGTACTTTGAAATACATTTTACAGTGTTTTTATAATGTTATGTGAACACATACTTTGATGCTTGCTTATGTGTTTTTTTTAAAAAATAAGTTATTTCAAAAACGATTAGTTTCTTTCAGTGATCAAAATTGGGGGGAAAAATAAGGGCACCTGGGCTATTTTGAAAGTATAGATATGTTCCTAGCTGTCTCTTCAATCCTGTTTCCTGAAATATTAATATTGTTATAGTATGGAGAAGTTTCAAGTCCTATTTTCTAAAATTTATGTTTCAAAAACTTTTTTCAAACTTATAATGTGAAGGGCTTTCTTCATAAATTGGAGGTTGCCTAAAGCATGTGAAGAGAACTTCCCAAAGTCAAATTTTCTGTATCCTCAACGCTCATGTATTTAAAATGTTTATGTTCTGCCAAAACAGGGCTCAAAGTAGCTTAGAAAACAGCACTGAAATCCCTAAACAATATCTGTAAGATAAGAACCTCCCTCTCTTCCTCTGACAACCAGCAAAGGAAAAACTGACAATCCTGAGCTGAGAAATGACAACAAGCAGAAAATATAAGGTATGTAGCTGGCCCACTGGAGTCTTTTACATATGCCCTTTACTTTGTTCTGTCCAGATATTCCATATACTGTTATGAGAAAGACCTTATGTCAAGGGACAGAGGTCAACATGGCCTATGTATTGTAAACGTTGTAATTCATGTGTACCAAGTTCCAGCAATTTATCTGTTGGGGAAGTACCTTAATTTTGATACCTATCAGGTCATAAATCTGTGATGCCAAAGCAGTGTTAGCTACACCGATGACAATATGTTCCAAATTTCACCTCTTATAACTTGGCAAGTATTATGAATCACACATAGAATGGCAAAATGGCAGTTGAACCTTTTGAACAGATGCCCAGTTTTCCTATGATCACAATCCCAGTGTTTGAGCATTGTTATTCAACATTGCTCTCCTGCAGAATATAAACATTCAACTCATGAACACAATTCAATGTTAGCAACTTCCAAAAGAAGTTAGGAACTCCCAAATTACAGGTGTTATTACTGGAAGTATATACTGCCAAAAGTAGTTCCCACTTACGGTTTTTCTCACTTTCCATCCTCAGTGAACATATAGCATTATTTTACCCTTTTTTAAAGTTGCTTCTCCTTAAATTTCTTATTTTTCAAGACTGTGAACCTGCAAGCCAGGACTTGTGCATTTTATTTACATATATGGTATATTTTAGGCACTTTTATAAATAATAAATGATTACAATGATGGGCTATAAAATTCCACTGGACAGACCCAACTCATGAACACATGAAGCTGCCTTATACTGAATCAGACCATTGTTCCATCAAAGTCAGTATTGTCTGCTCAGACCAGCAGTGGCTCTCCAGGGTCTCAGGCAGGGGTCTTTCACATCACCTACCTGCCTAGTCCCTTTAATTGGAGATGCTGGGGATTGAACCTGGGACCATCTGCATGCCAAGTAGAGGCTCAACCACTGAGCCACAGCCCCTCCCCTAAGTGTGAAAGCAGAGCAGAATCTGAAATATTCTGGAGCGGGCCAGGTAAGAAAGGCAGTTCTGCCATCCTCTCTACATACCACAGGGGCAACAACTGTCCTCCCCACCCTCACCCCCCAGTTATGGCCCTGGGGCCAAGATAGTTTAGGATCTCCAACATCAAACACTAACATTGCTGGTTTACAAGTCTACATGCACATCACTCCGATATTCAACACTTGAGACGACTGACTGTAGGGTTTGATATGACTGATTCACATGTGCATGCTACCAACGGAAGCTTCAGTCAACAAGAAACCAAGATGGGAACTATTATTACATCGGATGCAGTCTCCTGAGAAATATAATTTTGTTAATGGTATTTTCAATGTTCATTAACAGTGAGAAAATTATAGCAAAAATTAGAGGGGAAATTGTGACAGTCATAAAGTCACAATTTCTATTCAAATAATTGTTCACAAAAGCCAGCGATAATATTCACAAGAATCACAGGCATCTTAACAGTATATCTTTTCCCGGCAAGTATCAATGCTGAGTACATTTTAATTCTTACATGAATAATGGTCTAGAAAGATCCCATCACCATAGCAGTGACCTACAGGTACAACTACAGAAACAGAAAGATTCTTAATGACTGATAAAATCAAGCTTGGCTCTTTTCCTTTCAGCGCACATATCCATGGTTGTAACCTGGACACATACAGAATAAGACCCAGACAATAACAACATTCCTTCTAATTTTACAACAACTATACCACCATCATTTCTCTATTATTAAATGCAAGAGGCATGGCTCAGTGGTACAGCATTTGCCTTGCATGCCAAAGGTCCTGGGTTTAATCCTTGATGTTTCCAGTTTTATTTATTTATTTTATTCATACCTCGCCCTCTACAGCCAAAGGCCGGGCTCAGAGGATCAGGTGGCAACAGGAAAGAACTTTTCTTGAGACCCTGGAGAGGTACTGCCGATCATTGTAGACAATACTGACATTGATAGGTCTGGCTCAGTATAAGGCAAGGCAGTTTGATGTGTATTACCAAGCTATAAGGGCATATGGCTTGCTCATATACTCAGGTGCATAGCGAATTTCAATAAAGCAAGGTATGATCTGAGATTAAGGATTAAAACAATGAAAGGAAAAGAAAAGTAGAATTTTGTAGCATACCTAGATTTAATTTCAGATGCAGATTACTTGGCTTTAGGATAGGCAATCCAGATACACTAGTGAATCAGCTTATATTTTTGAATTGTATCAGTTTTCTAGCTCGTATGTGATATTTTAAGGAGACTTACAGAGAAAATTTCCTCTCTAGTCCTCTAAACTTAATTGGCTCAGTGGTGTGCTGGGTTTCTGAGTAGATGTTCATTATCGAAGGGGGAATAGTGATTTGCAGACGATGCAACCAGTGCAACTCTACAATTATTATTTTTCCTTAGGACTGATCATGCATACATTGCCGCACAGTAAATAAAGTCTATATATCAGGTAAAAAGAAATTGTGACCTTAAAAACACCATGGGGAAGGGCATTGCACAAATGTACATAGCTACTCGATGCTCTGACAAAATATTCATATCCCCTAAAGGAAACAGTGACTGGCATTATTGCTTTGACCAGAGAGGCAGCTTCGTGTACAGGCCAAATTTCATGATTTTAGTTAGCCTAAAGGAAAATAAAAGGTCAGAGCTAACATAATTCTTAATGGCGGCAGCAGATTAACAGTCTGCAACCTTGTTGGCCAACTAATCAAGGATTAGACACTTCTTTTCTGAAAGGGGATTTTTTTTCATTGCTTCTCTGATTATATGCCCACAAAACATGGGCCCTGTAACGCTGTTGCAGGCACATTTCCCTGGAAGCAGGGAGCTTTGACAATCTGCTTTCAAAAACCTGTATTTTGGAACGAATCCTTGCCAGTAGACGAGCTATCATCCAAAAGTCCTGCCGAAGCTGTGCTGGGTCAGAGTATATCTTTTCATACCTTATAACGTGAATGAAAGCCTCCGCTAACCTGATTTCAGCACGGAGACTCAACAGTTGAGATGTCCTTCAATTTTGCTTCTTATCCTTTAAGCCAAGAAAGTGAGTATATAGCAGCCAGCAACAGCTCTCCAGAATAAGAACTTTTCTGCTCTTATGCTCGACCCTTCTCAAAGGTGCATCTTGTTCAACAAAAGAACTCTGGAGAATTTCATTTAGTCACTATAACAGTGAAGGGAGACATTACTCCTACTATTTAATATGCATTTAAACAGAGAACATTAAAAATGCTATATTCACAGAAGCGATACAAACCCTATTCGGAGGAGTTACAATCCTAAAAAACAGCTTTCAAGGGACTGACAAAATGAGCAGCAGAGATGGGATTGGGTGGCAAGCAATAGTAGAGGTTAGGGTTGCCAGCTCCAGGTTGGGAAATACCTGGAGATTTTTGGGGCAGAACCTGAGGAGGGCAGGGTTTGGGGATGGGAGGGACTTCAATGCCATAGAGCCCAATTCCCAAAGCGGCTATTTTCTCCAGGTGAACTGATCTCTATAGGCTGGAGATCAGTTGTAATAGCAGGAGATCTCCAGCTAGTTCCTGGAGGTTGGCAACCCTAGTACAGGTGCATCTGAAACAAACTAGGGCAATGAGAAAAAACTTTGATTAAAAGATGGGCTTTTACAGTGGGGCTTAAAACAGGAAATATAAGGGTGCATGGACCTTCACTGTAATAGATAGATAATTTATTTGCGGCCCTTAGCAAGATAAAACAAGATAAAACAGAAAACATGGACTTTCACTGTAGTAAGATTGATCAGAAGGTAAAAAAGTCAGAGTTAGAAAAACAGGTTTGACAGTCATTAACATAAGGTTGGTTTCAAAAATCATGAAATGTATCAAGATTGCCAGGGGACAGGGAGGAACATATGCATGCATAGATTTTTAAAAAAACATTTTAAAGTCAAGACTGTAGAGAGTTGTGGGGGAGGGAGAGAATTTTCAGAACATAGGGGGTTACCGCACTTGTATTCCCAGCGATGTATTAAGAGTTTGAAAATGTTATAAAACATACTGTTTGCACTTTCTGTGTATTCCCACCGATGTATTAAGAGTTTGAAAACGTTATAACAAATACTGTTCGCACTTTGTTTGGCCCCTTTAGCTGTGAAGACGTCTTCCAACCATATATAAGCCGTGGTATCCAAAAACCCTTTTAAAGAGGTGTTTTTTATAACATTTTCAAACTCTTAATACATTGCTGGGAATACAAAGTGCAGTAACCCCCATAGTTCTGAAAGTCTGGCTGCTGCCCAAGCATTTTCTTTTGCACATGTCATAGTGAGGTAAGACTTGCACTAAGGGTAGAGAAGTGAGGTTATGGGCCATTAAGAAAGTTGCAGCTATAACAGCAGGAGCCTGAAAAGAGGTAACCACTTCAAAGAGAAAAGCCCTTCATCAGATTTGAATAAGGAGAAAGCCAGTCTGATCATCTGGAAGTACACAGATAATTCACTTTTAACCTGGTGTTAATCCACTTGGGTTGAGGGCAAATTCAAGGCAGGATCCTAGCATACAGGAATACAAGCAAAACCTTTATTAATGGAAACTCCAGCAAATCACTGAAACCTCCAATTAATCTTTTAATTAATCAATTCAATTAACCAAAGTGGCTTAGAAAAAGCAAGATGCTCTTGTTTGTGGTGTATCTGATACCCAGCTCATGCCTGTTTATAATGCAGACATGTCCATAGATAGTCCCTACAGATTTAAGGAGCTATTAAGTTATTATCCTCTTTATCTCGTGTTACATCACTCCTGTGTAAATGGGATTGCTGTTTGCCCACTGTAGCAGAATTATTCAAAGCAGAAGCTGAACTAATTGTGGATAATGGACTGCACAGATATACCAAATGTGGAAGTGGGAGCCAGTGGAAAATTCATCCTACATGTCTGGATCTTAGACGAGAAAAGGAACCCTCAGATGTATCTGTAAGCTGAATGCCCTCAAGGTTGTTTAGATGAATGAGGTTGCCGCATAGTCAGAGGGCTCAAACGGGCCTAATGCTTTTATATGAAAGAGGATTAGCACCATGCCAGGCTTACGTCTATCTAGAAATGATAAATGAAAAGATAGCGAAATCCTAACACATCCACACGAAACAGGAATCATACTGAAAATATGACAATTTAATATGTTTCATATGGGTATCAGTGAAAGAGGGGCTTACAAAATGCAAGGGATGTTTATCAAAGGACAATGAAGTCATGTCAACCAATCCTAATTAATGTAGTGAGCTTGGTAGAGCTACTCAAATTAAGAGTTAATTTGTTTCAAATATCTTCCACAATTAGTTCCTGAATATAGAAGATGGGTATTAACAGGCCACCCCATGGTAATGAATCACTTGAAATACTAGAGGGTTTGGCATTCCATTTGGTTGTTGTAGAGGCTGAGTATATGACATACTGCTTTGGACCTCAACAAATGGAGCTCAGGTTGGATGTTACGCTGAAAGAACCCTGTGCACGATTTTGGCCTTACTGGTTTTGAGGAAGAACTGGGGACAGAGTTCTCAGAGTATCATGATTTGAAATTTTGCTTTCATTTGCAATTATCTGAGATGGTGAAACAAGTACTAGTATGAGTTATTCACTGTAAAAATATTTCTGCAAATTGTACCCTTTTGAATGGTTACACTTTATGCTTGTGGCATATTTTTATCAGGATATGTAGGGAAAAGTTAAGTGTGGGAGGAGCTCAGCTACACTCATGTATTAGGACTAAATTGTATTCTGTATCTTTTATATCTCCTCCTTCCTATGAGTTAAAATGTGCATGCTTTATTTGGCTGTTATCCTCAAAGAAGGTGCCCAAAATATAGGTCATTTCTGCATGGAAGTTTTACCTGAGGTTCATTGCTCGCTGGACCCACACCTTCCTGTTGGGAATCTGGAGGTTGGCAACCCTATGACCAATGCAGTGTACAGTGGGACTATGACATATTGTGATTTGGATGTTTGCCTCTGTTGATACACCCCAAGATCGCATTAGCCTTTTTTGTCACTGCATCACACTGGCTGCTCATATTTAACTTATAGTCCCACCCGTACCCCAAGATATTGTTCACACACAATGCTAACCAGAAGCGTACCCCCCATCCAGAATGTGTGTCCCTTATTTTTGTTACCCAGATGTACAACTCGGCACTTATGCTTGTTGAATTGCATCTTGTTCACATCTGCTCACTTTTCCAGTGTGTTCAGATCTCGTTGGATTCTATCTCTATCTTCCGGTGTGTTCGCTGCTCTTCCAAATTTGGTGTCATCTGCAAATTTAATGAGTAGTCCCTCCATACCCTCATCCAGATCATTTATAAAAATTCAAAAAAGTACCGAACCCTGTGGCACACCACTGGACACCTCTATCCATTCAGATGAAACGCCATTGACAACTACTCTTTGAGTATGCTCTGCAACCAGTTTCCTATCCACCTATCCTAAAGTCCAGTCCACAGTTGTCTAGTTTACCCATCTGAACATCAGAAAGATCCCTTTGAGTAGCACCCCCATGTAATTGAAGTATAGATTCCCTAGTAACGTGGGATTATGCCACTGGGAAGCTACTCTTATTGTGTGTGGGTGAAGAGAGGTCCTAGTATAGAGGAAAAGAGAGACTGATTACCAGACACTGCTTAGCCAGCCCCTCAGCCCTTCTGATGATTTTAGCTTCTACTCTCTAAAGAAACACACAAACATGTGAAGCTGTCTTAAACTGAATTAGTATAAGGCAAAGTCCATATTGTCTACTCTGAATGACAGCAGCACTCCAGGATCTCAGGCAAAGGCCTTTCACATCTCCTACTCCCTGATTCTTTTAACTGGAGATACCAAGGATTAAACCTGGGACCTTCTACATGCAAAACAGATGCCCACATAGTGCTTCAACATTAGTGTTAGTTCTTCAGCAGGTTAAGTATGCATTTAGGGGCAGAACAGCTGATGTTGAAGACACATATCAGAAGAATTTAGGTTGCTCTTGCATAACAGGCAGGAACATCTCAGATCTGTTAACGTAGGTGGTACTGAAGGAGGACAAAAAATGTAGCTGCTAGAACTGGGCTATGATCTCTGTCAGTTTTTATTCTGCACACTGCATGTGTGTGGGAAGATCAAATTACTTCTAAGTTGGCTTTAAAAACATCTCTTGTTCATGTCTAATTTTATTTAATTTCCCTTTCACTCTCTGCACCCAAACAATGTTACACTAATGGAAGAGTCATCATTATCTCATAAATGAGTTAATTCCATTGTACTGCTCTTCTGATACACAAGAGAAGTAGAAAACACAGAGCTCTTAACTCTCTAAAAATTCAGCATTCTTCACATTAGGAAGAAGAAAGAATGGAAGGCTTGTTTTGTAGCACCACATTTATAGACAGAGGTTTTATCATTCTTATCTTGAATTCTAAACATTTGTACAATTTTAATGTATGAATTGAACTGCTCCCTTGAATTTAGCTTTGCAACAAAACCTCATCTCTTTTCATGGCCACCAAACAACATACAGGCTAAATTTTTGCTTTCCCGATGGAGCCCTAGCTATTCAGACTGGGATTCACAAATTAATAGGATCAGCTGAAGCTCATAAGATTGCCATTGAACTAGGCAGGCTCTTAAATCTGTTTGTCTTTGCTAAGACAGAAATGTAGAAAGCAAAATCAAAAAGATGCCTGGCAGAAATTATATGGTCATCATAGGTTCAGAAAAAAATATATTACTGGGACTATTGTATTCTGAACTTAATGGGTTCTCACTTCTCCACAACTTCTGCATTAGGACTATCATTGCCAGTGCTTGCTGTTGCACTCGATCCATTCCTTACCCTGCAAATGTACATGGTTTTACAAGGGTTCTATGTGTCAATTCTGCTCATTTTCCAAAGAAAAGGCACCTATGGCATTTCATTGCTTGAAGAAAAGAGAGTAAAAATATTATTAAGCTCTCCTTATTTCCCTGAACAACAGAAAGCTTCATGGCAGCAAAGTTTACCCATTACTACAGGGTCAATTTCTCTTTGAGAAGAGAATACTAGAGATTTATGGTAGTTTAGTACTACTGGATGAGTTTAGCAGTATGGTTTAGTATTTTAGTAGCATTGGTTTAGTTTAGCAGATGGGAGGAAGAGGTCAGGCACCCAGTCTTAATCTTGAGATATCATCATACACACACACACACACACAAGACAATAGTACATTAATACTGCTCCCCATAGCTGTTTATTGCCCACCCACTCAAAACCTTCGTCTTCTTTACAGCCCAGCAGCAGAATCCTTTCAATTGAGCTGAACCAAGTAGCCATTTTTCAGCCAAATTAGATAAGGATTAGGACCCCCCTCCAACATTTTTTTTTTTTGCGTAACTCAATGCAGGGGTCATAGGAACATAAAAAACACTTGCACAGTCATTTGTGACTTTCATTGTTCCATCGGTAGTCTTGCACTCACAAAAAAAAGGCTTTCATGCCTATAAGAGCAGGTGTATAAGGGGAAAGCGGCAAATCAGCCTGGCTCTGTTTCATCCTACCAAGAATTGAAAATGACCCACACTTGCTGTGAAACTGACCAAATAAGCAGCCTTAGTATTCCAGCATTATTCTCTCACTAGTGCACTCAATAATAGCTTCGAGGGGAGGGATTTGATGAGGGGGACAGACACGTGGGAGGGAGAAGCAAGAATGGGCATGGGGAGAAAACCCTTAAGTGACAAATATGCACAGGACTAGCTTTCAATTTGGGATCGAGGCAGACTTTAAACTCGGGGTAAAACAGCATCCTGGAAATGCGGGGGGAGTGAGGTGACTTCTGAAGATCAGAAAACACATGCATAATTAAAACGAAGCACTGAAGTAGTTGGGGGTGACCACGAAGGGAAAAACCTGTGCATAAAAAGCTCTAATCTCCATGAGGGGAGCATGCATGGCTTTCTTTGCTCAACAGTTGCATGTTTTCTGTTGTCCTTTGGACCTGACTTGTGGTTAGGGGTATGCATATGAGTATGCTGATTATAAAAAAAACATACACCAAAAAACCACCTTTTCAGTATTTTTTTTTGGGGGGGGGGCTTTACCGGCGAAAAATGGCAGCAATAAATGGGGGCCGAAAAAGAAGTCCCCGAATAATGCCAAATTTATTCGAGGCTGCTATAGACCTGCCACTATTTTTGATCTCTCCCTCCATCTCCCTTACTTACCTGCGCTTAGCTTCGGCTTGGCAGTAGAGCTCTGCTGCTGTGCTGAAGGACTGGAGGTGGGGCTGGCTGGGGGCTCCCAGTCAGCCCCACCACCAGTTTGCTTCGCTCTCATTCGGCTTGGCAACAGAGCTCTGAAGCTAGTGCTAGACGCAGCCTGGATTTCTTTCAGTTCCATCCCCCCCCCCAGCCTTCTCCGGACCCCTAAGATGGCCAGCAGGCAGGTGACAGAAATCCCTGCTGAGTCCGCTTCTCCAGAGTCCGGAGAAGAGGCACAGTGTGGATTGCTTTCAGATCCCCTCCCCCAGACTTCTCAGGACTCTGGAGAAAACCAGCGGGGCAAATCTGAAAGATTCAGGTTTTTTTCTGGAATTTTTCAGGTTTGGGTTTTTCCCCGTTTTTTTTTAAATTCCAGGTTTGATAGCCCCAAACTCAAAAAACACCAGAAAAAAATTGTGCACAGCCCTACTTGTGTTTGACGGTTTAACTTCTCCCTCAAATCACTGACACATATACCCTCAGACTGGGTAAAAAGATGCTTATTGCCCTACCTTGCTGGAGGCAGAGAAAATATCAGGAGGCGGAACAGAAACGCACCAAAGCCTCAGCATAGATATTTTAAATCCGCATGAAAAAAACTGGGTGTTCCCCCCTCTCAGAAATAAGCTGAGTCTGGGGAGGGTGGGGTAAAATACCATAGAGAGCATCCTCCAAAGCAGTCATTTTATCCAGGGGAACTGATCTGTGTCATCTGGAGGTCAGCTGTAATTCCAGGAGATTTCTAGGCTCCACCTGGAAACTGGCAACCCTAATTTTATATGTTTCCATAGTTTCCTTAAGAGTAATATAGATGTCAAGGGTATCTAGTCTCCTTATGACATCAATAGATTACACTAAAAGTGCATAGATCGTATCAAGCTTATGGTAATATCAACTATTAGTGCAGATACTTAGTAGAAACATGCCACACGTGCAATAGATCCCAACAGATTGGGCTGATTTTTTTTTTTACTGATTTCCAATACAAGCAGAAAGACTGTTCAATAGAGATATTTTTACAATTCTTTATATTTCTCTTCAGGTCAAATGTAATCCTATACAGTTTAGTACATATTTCATTTTTAATCTTTACCTTGAGACCCATTATGTTTTAAAGTACACCTGACAGTTAAGTTCTTTAACACAAAATGTGACTACATTGTTCCTTGTAATTTAGTATAATTTACCAAACTGGTGGAAGTCTTCCATTCAATTCCACAAGCAAACACCATAAAAAAGACCAAAAGCTCTCGCTGTGTACATTCTGTGGCATCTTCCTCCCTACCTAAAAAAGAAAGTATACTATTGTCAGTCACAAAGTTTTCTTTTTGATATATCCATGCCACCCAGGGCTACCTTGGAGCCTGGAGACCACCAGCTTTTACAACTGATTTCCAGACTACAGAGATTGGTTCCCCTGGAGAAAATGGCTGCTTTGGAGGGTGGACTCTATGGCATTATTGCCGGCTGAGGTCCTTCCCCTCCCCATACCTGTCCTCCTCAGGAGTCAGCCCCAAAATCTCCAGGTATTTCCCAATTCAGAGCTGGCAACTCTAACACCACCTCCTTAAATCCTCTCTTGGTTTCTCCACTATACACATTAACCAGGAAGTCTACATGCAAAACCACTAAACCCTCTCAATTCTTCTATCAAAAATCTCAAATTCTGTGTCTGGATACACTAAGCAAATTCCCTGTCAGTGACTCCAGATACATCAAATGGGAAGGGTATCTGCAAGGCACAGCGGCAAGCCAGAGCAATCAACAGAAATCATGTCAGAAGCAGGAGAGTCGATCCAAAAGGTCAACCCACAGAAGTCATAAGACTACTTGCAAAAAAACAAAACAAAAACAGAGGCACAGCAAGTTAAAGGAGAGAGAGAGAGACCGAGACCATGACTCCAACAGCCATTAAAAAGCCCTGATGACCAGAACCTGATGAAAGAACAACAGCAAAAAGAATAACAGTGCAATGCTATGCAGATTTACTGAACTAGCTCTGCACAGGACTGCATTGAGAGCCAGAGTGGTGTAGTGGTTAAGAATGGTGGACTCTGATTTGGTGAACCGGGTTGGTTTCCCCACTCCTCCACATGAAGCCTGCTGGGTAACCTTGGGCTAGTCACTAGGGTTACCAGGTCCCTCTTCGCCACCGGCGGGAGGTTTTTGGGGTGGAGCCTGAGGAGGGCGGGGTTTGGGAAGGGGAGGGACTTCAAGGCCATAGAGTCCAATTGCCAAAGCGGCCATTTTCTCCAGGTGAATTGATCTCTATAGGCTGGAGATCAGTTGTAATAGCGGGAGATCTCCAGCAGTAGGCAACCCTACTAGTCACAGTTCTCTCCGAACTCTCTCAGCCCTACCTACATCATAAGGTGTCTGTTGTGGGGAGAGGAAGGGAAGGCGACTATAAGCAGGTTTGAGACTCCTTAAAGGCAGAGAAACTCGGGGTATAAAAACCAACTCTTTTTCTCCTTCATTGTCAATTACAATCCAGAAGGAGAGGAAGGAAGATTTGGAATGCTACCATGAACAAAATCTGGAAACAAGGAAGAACAAGGAAACTAGAGGTTCTTAGTGCAACAAGCTCTCCTAACATTACACACACACAAGAATGCAACCTGAGCTGTAAATGATAGCAGTAGCTCACGTCAAGGAAATTCAAGTTTCTGGCACAAAACCTATTTCTTCCAATCCTTCATATCAGGCATAGGAAAAGCTCTGTTCCCAACGTGTAGGGTTTTTTCAGGACCAGTAGTACTGCTGAGGTGGTAGCTCAAAGAAACTAACCAGCTGTGTTTCTGCAAACACAACTGAACACAAACAAGGCAAGACACCATCATTTCTAGATTCACAATTGTTTCTTTTGTGCAGCACAATTATAAAACATCTAGTTTGTTTCAAAAAATTAAATTTATTGCACAGTACACAAGGGACTATTACAGCTTTTGCTGATGCATCATGATAGGTAAATGTGTGGAAAGAGCAACGAGGTAGAGTCTGGAGGATTTCAAATCTTGCTTGTTGATTTCGCTGATTTGTTTTGAAAGTCCGGATGGATTGATTTTGTATGAACTGCCTTGGCCTCAACAGGGAAAAGTCTGGCTATCATTTTTTAAATTATTAATACATAAATTTTGGATTTTGCAATCCCCTGTGATATGAAAGTAGCCTTAGATACCAAGTGGTACGCACACCTGCTGTTCTGAAAAAGTGCACATTTGTTCAGTTAATACCTCCATAACAAATTATACTTTTTTAAAATTCTGCAAGAACATTTGTTAGTAGTTGAATTTCTGGGAGGGAACATTTTATATGTTACACATGTCTGATAAAAATTGCTTTTACTGCATTTCCTGGTGGCACACAACTGAATTAATCCAAATATATCCCACTGGGCAAATAAAACCATGTTAGACGTTCTCGTATCCTCATTGGCTTTCACTTGATTAAAGGAAACTGCTTCATTATAGGAGCAAAGTAGAACAATTCCCTACAGGACTGAAGGACAATTTTCTTAGTGCATTGCCATGCAAGTATGAGAAAGGTACAATAGCATTTCCTAAATAGTCATCAAAATTGGATTGTATTGATATTTTGATGAGGGTTAGAATGATTGGCTCATTATCTAGGAATATTCAGATTTCAGGGACCTCTTAACAACAACAAAAGACAATACTGAATTCTAATTTCTTCTTTCTCTGTTTTCCTGAAGGGAAGTATATAAAGCTTTGAAATTTCTGTTTTAGTACCAATCACATAGCATTAAATTATCGCTATACAGATGTGCTAAACAGGCATGAATGCAGAAAGCACTAATTCAAATGACTGTATTAGATTTCTTGAGTAATTTGATCGGATTGGCTGTGGCATTACTAAAATTACATTCAGATTTCAGAGTTTCTCCAGTGCAAAAAGTACTGAGTCTCAAAGCCAAGTTTCTAGATGTCAGAGTTAAACAAAGACACAGACGAATACCAAAATAATAAGCCTATCATTGTTTTATTGCATGTTCAGCTCTGAACACAGATGTCTTTATAAGGGCACAAGGCTATACATTGTACAGAGATGTGAATTCAGATATCAACTTAGGGAAGGGGACATGATATGTGGTAGACATATGCCTTATTTATTTTATTGGATTTTTATCCCACTCTATCCCTACCAGGTAGGGTAGCAGACTAGCTTACACACAGACAATCTCAGGCACACTCTTTCATATTTCCAGGACCTTAACCTAGGAGACCTATCATGGCAATTTTCTTCAGTAACAAAACCAACGATAGGTCTGCCTTTCCCAAGTGACTGGAATCACATTGTTGGCTCGCTGGCTTAGTGAGGGCTTTGATTCAATATAAGCACTGGCTCTTATTTGTTCAAGGTATTTGATCATCCGCCTGCTAGCAACTGGGGCAAATGTTTGGCTTGTACACCCTGGCATATTGTGGAAAGGAGACCCTGTTGCCAGCTTGGAAGCTCTGCCATCCAACGAGCAGGATCGGGGGTGGGGGGGAGTTCTATCAGGCAGACATCAGGAAAAGCCAGCTGCAGGGCAGGCCTCTTCTTAGCCTACTGTGCCCCACAGCGGTCCCAGCCCCAGTCTCTGAGAATCCTGCTCACACATATAAACTGTGTGGCAGACTGCAGGAACATAGGCTAATGATACCTTCATCCCCAATCCCAGATATAGATGTCAGCCGTCCACTCTCCACAATATGCACATTGCAATTATTTACACACAGACACCTCTGTGCCCCAACAGATGTGGCTCCAAGTAAACACTCAAACAAGCCTTGACTGGGATTACATAATATATAGCTCTGCCCTTAGGAAAAGGGAACAGGGGTGGTGGTGGTGGTGGGGAAATGACAGACTAATGTCAAAGAGTGACCAGAGGTGGTAGCTTTGCAAGTAGCGCCCTCACCCAAACCCTGTTTGCTGAGTGCAAACATAGTTCTCAATTCCATTCAGCAGTGATGTCTGCCCAACAGAAGTTATTGTTTGCAACTGCTTTTGCCACACAACCTGCTTTTCTTGTTGCCAAATGCAATGTATAACCAAAACATGGCTTTAATAACAAACAATGAAACCAACTCAAGGTTTTATTAAAAAACAAAAACAAAATGAATTGATCCTAAAAAAAAAGCAAAAAGCAAAAGTGAATATCCTAATTTAGAGAGCTTTTCTTAATGTTCAGGGAGGTAGAAGAGGAAAAAGAAAAAAAATTAGAGGCCAAATTCTGTAATGTTCAATGCATAGATCAGTGTGATGGCCACGAGTTAACAGTCATGGGCTCATTTGTTGAAGAAGGAGAAGGGAAACCTCCATATCCTTCCTAGAGTATGTATGCTTGTGGTATTCCAAAATGCAAAATTTCACACGCATGTCACACGGTTCACCATCGATCTTTGACTCTACTAAAACTATTTGTCTAAAATATTTTTTAGAGCACCTTTTCCCATGGCACACTCAGAGCAGATTACAGCAAGGACAAAGCACAGCCAATAAAACAAAGCAAAACAACCCATCAAAATGCAACTAACAACAATTTAAAACTTGTGCACTATTAACAAACAGCAGGATAAGGTCAACAATGTAAAGTCAGTAGGAAGCTCTTCAGAATACAGTCTACAAGATTTCAGGCAAGTAAGGAAGAGGCCATCTTCACTTTCACTGCCACCAAATGGGCTGTCACTGGCCAAACCTTAGTATGGGAAGAGATAGTGAGGAAGCTATGGTGTGAAGAACAAAGGTAGTGCACAGGTTCATACTGGGATGTGTGCCCTTCACAGGGACCAGGCTGTGAAAGCCTTTAAAAGTTATAACTAAATAGTACCTTACATTGGGCACAGAAACATACTGGCATCCAGTGCAGACGTTCTAAGGCATAATGGGACACATGTGGTGTGTTTTATTTAAAAGGTGACCCTCTGCATTGTGAACGAACTGAACTTCCTCGTCTTAAAAGGCAGCAGTAATCACATTACAGTAATTCAGCCCCAAAGCTACGTTGTTAGTGTGGATCAGCCTCGCTAGAGCAGCTGATTCTAAGAAAGGAGTTAATCTACGCATCAGATGTAATTAGTAGAAGGCGCATTTAGAAACAAGCCCGACTTGGAAAATTACCCACAATGCCTAAATCTCCCTCTCCAAAATTATATAAGTTCTTAGGGGCTTGAAATACTCCTCTGAGGAAATCTTAAGACTGCTAAAAGTGAGTTTAAGGTTTCTGAGGGCAGTAGCTTTCAGAAGTCTCTGTGATCCTTGGTTCAGCATTTTTATAATGATGTGTCCTCAGAATGCTGTTATGGGCTGGATGAAAAGGAAGAGAGCCCAATAAGGCATGCTAGCCAAGTATAGCCCCTCCAGAAGTGTCTGCTTGTGTTTTTCTTTCATACTGCCTGGTTTCCATGGCAGCATGCCACCTGTTTGCACATACAATTCACATTTGCCCTAGCCAGAGTTATTTCCCCTACTGGGGGTGAAAGATGCCCCTCCTCCAGCCACCATCGCTGCCGCCAATCAGCTGGCCTGCAGGAGGACTTAGGAGCAGTAGGGGAGGCCTAGCCCCACATGGCAATGGCATCATTGGCAACAGCACGCATCGGATGTGGCATCATTGTGTCACCAGCAACAAAACTCTATGGTAAAAATGGCTTCTACCATAGAGTTTTTGCTTAAGTACTAGAGAGTCTCGCATCACTGCCAACATGATGACATCAGTTCTGGTGCATGACAGAAGTGATGTTATGTCCTGGATAGTGGCAGGTCTGAGGGCCAGAGGCATGAAGCATGGTCAGGGACGGTCCAAGTTGAATGCCCGGTTGTCTCTAAGTTCAGGTTCCAAACAACAGTACCAAAAGCGTCATCCAAGCGCAGGGTCAGGGTCCGGTCCAGAGTCAGAGTCATATGGGTCTCAGAAGTAGCCAGAGTCTGCAGCCAACACGGAGTGGTTGCAACAAGTTGTTTCCACACTGAGTCAGACCCAGTTGCCCTCATAAACAGACCTGAAGTGGATCAGCTGCTGCACGTTACCCTGTCTCAGCATTCTCTGCCTTGTGGGGCCCTGGCAGCCCTATATGGAGGTCAACACAGAATTTTTGGAAAACTAAAGGAAAGGGTTTTCCCAGTATGCAGAAACCTACCTCCCTTTTATGGATGGATATTAGAGGATATGATGATAATTGCTGAGAGAATAGACTGATATACTTGAAAACAAATAATATGCACCATCTTGTATCTTTAGCACTCATCTTAACTGAACTAAAAAAAAACCAAGCTTAATTCTGTTCTCAAGCCTAGATAATACTGAAGAATGGAGAAGAAGAAGATGACGAAGACGAAGAGGAGGAGGAGTTGGTTTTTATATGCCGACTTTCTCTGCCAGTTAAGGGAGACTCAAATCGGCTTACAATCACCTTCCCTTCCCCTCCCCACAACAGACACCCTGTGAGGGAGGTGGGGCTGAGAGAGCTGTGACTTGCCGAAGGTCACCCAGCTGACTTCTTGTGTAGGAGCAGGGAAACAAATCCAGTTCACCAGATTAGCCTCCACCGCTCATGTGGAGGAGTGGGGCATCAAACCCGGTTCTCCAGATCAGACTCCACTGCTCTAAACCACCGCTCTTAACCACTACACCATGCTGGCTCTGCACGTTACCCTGAGATCAGGGAATGGATTAAGACATCCTTTACAGTCAAAAACCTCTTCTCTGTAAATTAAAAAAAAAAAAACAAATGGATGGGATGAATAAAAAGAATAATTAACTCTATCAGAAAAATGTGTATTTCATATAAGAATCAGGATGGCATAAGAGCTCACAGAAGATAGCAGAATTTAATACTAGGAATGGGGGAAGGCCTGGGGAGATTTACAGCAGATTTGCTTCGAAACAGCCAGAACCACCACTGTCATCAGTAAAGGACAGCCATTCCTACCCTCTCGAGGTTATAACTGCCATAAAGCATGACACCCTGGAAACACTTGCTCTTTCTCCTGTGGCCAATGCAGAGGTGATGCAAAAAGTTAGTAGCCCTCTAGAGTGGCTTTCGGGAATGGCTGACAGGCATACAAGCAAGGGAGTCTCTTGATTCATTGTCTGGTGGGACAGTTACATGTGGAAAGACCACCACGTGGCTGAGACATAAAACAACTGTGTTCAAATACACTGACAAGCTGACTTGAACACCTAAAATATGAAAGACAGGATATAAATATTTGACACAAATAAATAATAAATAGTCCATGCAGAGAAGAAGTGAAGAAAAAGTGTGGCAGGGATAACAATGAAAAATACTAAGGGAAGAAGGAAGGGAGGGGAAAATAAACACTAGCCATTTGAAAATCATTGATAAAGTATACACATCTGGAGAGTAACCATTGCTTAAAGTTAGAAAAGAAACTAAAGGAACAAGTTTTGCTGCCCATTTTCTCCATACAAAAGGTCTATCTCCAATTTTTATTGGTGTTTATTCTGCCGGATGGGGGGACAATCATGGAAAAGCGAACAACCAAGAAAAAAAACCTAAACCGATTAATGTCCACTGAACAAAAATAAGCATCACTGTAGAACACAGAAGTGTGATAGGGTTCATCCAGAGTATGGCTAGAAGGGTACCCTGGATACTTACCGTGAGGGTCCTTTCTCCTCTGAGGTTAAGGTCATCTTGTTGGGTGATTCACGCCGCTTGCCAGGGAAGGCAGGAAGCCGCTTTGTTTTCCTGTCCCTTTTGGAGGGAATCTCCCACCTCTCCTCAGTTTTCACTCTTGCTGAGTTTCCAAGGACAGGAACCATCTAAAAACTCTGTTAACAATTGTACTAACAAGGAAAACCTCTTAACAACTTAACATAACATAAGATAAGAACAGATGGACATAACAGATGTCCTAACTGAAAAAATGGCTTATTTTTAACCACTCTATTTTCTTTTTAAACTGTTTGACCCCTGAAGGAGTAGATGCCTTTTTTACGTATTCTATTTGCTCTATTTAAGAGTTTCTGCTTTTATTTTATAGGATTTAACTGGGCGGGCCAAGATGACCTTATCCTCAGAGGAGAAAGGACCCTCACGGTAAGTATCCAGGGTACCCTTCTCCCTCTGAGGAAAGGTCATCTTGTTGGGACCTCCTAGAGCTGTCCGTTAATTGGGGGGGGGGATATTAGGAGTCCTCTACTACGTGCTGCAGCACCCTTCTGCCAAAAGCCGCTTCTGCGGAAGAAAATGTGTTTAACCTATAGTGTCTGAAAAAGGTTGATGCCGAAGACCACGTAGCTGCTCTACAGATCTCTTCCACCGAGGCTTGTCTGGAGAAGGCTGCCGAGGTAGCTGCCCTTCTCACAGAGTGTGCTGTGATGCCCGCAGGAACTGGAGTGTCACTAGCTTTGTACGCCTCAGTGATACAGCAACTTACCACAGAGCTGATGATGGCTTTTGACAATTTCTCCCCTTTTCTTGGCCCAGACACAGAGATGAACATGGCCTCTGTCTTTCTTATCTGCGCTGTGCATCTGATATATATACGGAGGGCCCTGCGCAGGTCTAACCTATGCCATTCTTTTTCCTTCTCACACTGTAGTAGGTCCAGGCGGAGAGGGATTCGACAGGGGTCCTGGATTGAGAGCTCCTTCAGGGTTGGGTACCAAGGTCTCCTGGGCCAATCCAGTGCCACCAGGATTACCAACGCACGTTCTCTGCGTATTTTCTTGAGAACCCTGGGTAGTAGAGGGAGAGGGGGAAAAGCATAGAGGAGACCCTTTGGCCAGGGTGCCAACAGGGCATCCATCTGTTCTGCTTCCGGGTGACGGAACCTGGTGTAGAAGCGGTTCAGCTGGTGGTTCTTGTGGGAGGTGAAAAGATCCACGGTTGGGGTGCCGAACCAGTGGACAATTTTCTTAAAGGCTGTTCTTGCGAGAGACCACTCCCCTTCTTCCACTTGCTGCCTGCTTAGCCAATCCACATGCACGTTCTGTGCTCCCTGGATGTATTCCACCTTCAGGGATCGAAGATTTCTCTCTGCCCACTGCAGGATGCACAGGGTCTACTGAGTTAATTTTGAAGACCGTGAGCCCCCCTGCTTGTTGATGTGAGCTTTGGCGGTAGTGTTGTCTGTCCTTATCAACACATGTTTTTCGAAGACCAGTGGGCCGAGTGCCTTGAAGGCCATCCAAATGGCTCTGATCTCTAACTGATTGATGTGCAGGCCTCGTTCCTATGGTGACCACTGACCCTGCGCTAGCTGGTCCAGCAGTGTGGCTCTCCAGCCTTCCAGACTGGCGTCTGTGAAGATCTGTACTGGATCCTCGTGTATGTAGTTCTGTCCCCTGGTTAGATTGGCTGGAGATGACCACCATCGTAGACTCTTGCGCACCTGAGTCGAGATACGAACCAGAAGATTCTCCTTGGCCAGGATCTGGTTCTGGAAGGGGCGTAGTAGCCACTGCAAGGGGCGGGCGTGTAGTCTGGCATGTGTAGTCATTGCCTCCATCATGGCTAGGGCTTCCATAGTTTGGTTAAGAAAAATAGTACAACTGGCATGTAGTCATTGTACGCATCCCAAGCAGGAGATCATCAATCCTTGGAGAGCTGCCAGGGACATCAGTTTCGCGGACCTGGAACTTGCAATCTCGCTGGCAAACGGGGCCAATCTTTGTGGTTTGTCTGGTGGTAGCATCACTGAGTTGGTGGACGTGTCCAAGATCACTCCTAGGTGTAATAGACGTTGCTGTGGATCGACATTGCTCTTTTGCCAGTTCACTAGGAAACCGTACCTCTCTAGACACTGAATCACCTTGTGGGTGTGAACTAGGGATAATTCCTTGGACGGAGCACATATTAAAATATCGTCCAAGTACAGGTGGATTTGTATCCCCTCCATTCGGAGGTGAGCTATTAGCGTTACTAGGACTTTTGAGAAGACACGGGGGTGCGGAAGCCAATCCAAAAGGAAGGGCCCTGAATTGTAGGTGCTCCCCCAAATATGCAAACCAGAGAAATTTTCGGTGCGCAGCATGAATAGGGACATGTAGGTAGGCCTCCGTGAGGTCTATAGTTAAGAATGTAGCCGGATGGAGAGCCTCTATGATTGAACGAACCGTCTCCATCCAAAACTTTTTGCGGAGGACAAAACGGTTTAGAAATTTTTGATCTAAGATGGCTCTCCATCTGTGAAAAATATTGAATAAACCCATGAGTGGCGTTCCTGCAGAGGTACCTCTTCTATTGCCCCTATCTGCTTGAGGTGATTTATGGCCCTCATTGTGCGAAGGTGTTTTTCCGGTCTGCGGGAGGCCGGGGATTGCAAAAATCGGTTTGGTGGGAGGCGTTTGAATTCTATACAGTAGCCCTAGTGGATTGTTTGATGAACCCAGGCATCCGGCTCCAGCGCATCCCAAAAAGACCTGAAGGCTTGGAGGCGTCCTCCCACCTGTAGGGGCCTGGTGTCACTGTTTTCCCTGCTTGGCGTTCTTGTCTGCCTTGTCCAATCTGTAGGCGAAGGAGGAGGGCTTGTTAAATCTACCTCCTCGCATGTTGGATGTTCCTGTTGGACCAGGATCCCCTTCAGGAGTCCAAACCCTGCCTGTGTAGGGTGTGGTAGGAATGAAAGGAAGGAAAGGAGGACTGTTTTCCTTCCTTCCTTGTTTTGGTAAGGCCTTCTTTTTATCCCGTGTTTCTACTAGGATCTTTTCCAAGGAATCTCCCCCTGAAAAGGGTAGGAGATGACGACAGATTTTGAACCATGGCCTGCCTGCCAGGAGCAAAGCCATAGTGCCCTCCTGGTGGCAACAGAAGCAGCCATGGCCCGGGCAGAGAAGGTCATGGCGTATAGGGAGGCATCCGCAAGGAAGCTGGAGGCCTTCATAACCCTGGTCAGTCCTTCAGCCACTCTTCTATTTTCATTAGGAATGAGTTGTACTATTTTTCTTAACCAAACTATGGAAGCCCTAGCCATGATGGAGGCAGTTGCTGAAGCTTGAATGGCGAGGGCGGTGGCCTCATTGGTTTTCTTACATGTGAAGTCCACCTTCCTATCTAAGGAGTCATTGATTGTACCCATACCATCCTCCGAAACCAATTCCGAGGATTGGAGGGCTGCTACGGGGGCATCCACCAATGGTACCTTTAGCATGTCCATAGTTGAACGTGCCAAGGTATACAGCTTTTTGACCTGAACTGGGAACTGCTTGTTTGCTGCAGGTTTTTCCCATTCTGCCCGTATCAGGCGTTTAAAGTAGGCTGGGAAGGGAACTGCCCTGTTCTTGCCCTTATGAAAGGGGGAAAACTCTTTATCCCCTGTAGTTTTTGATTTAATCTTTGGATCCTCTAAGGGAACCAGCTCTTCAGTTAGATTTAGGGCTGCAATGGCCTTGGCCAGCAGGCTTTGAAATTCCTCACTGGGAAAAAGTCTAGGCTGATGGTCAGGGGCATCAGAAACCTCTTCATCAGAAGAAAACTCCTTCTTCCCTTTCGTCCTCCTCCTCAGAATGAGGAGGAAGGGAGGGGGACCCCTGTAGGTGCTCTTGAACAGGCTGCTGTTTTCTCGCTGCCTTAGTGAGCCAGGGGGTATGGCTATCAATGAGGGAGCGCGCCTACGACTGCCGCAGCGACTTGGGAGTGCTGCTGGGCGCCGAAAATGAGCCCGCAGTCGTCCAAGTCCCCGTCGGAGAGAAGGGGATCTTCCCGCTTTTTTCCCCCGTCGGCCATCTTGGCTTCGCTCCCACTCGCGATTGCGGGGGAGGGGGGGAAGTTGGGAATTAGAAGAGAAAAAGAATAAAAGGAAAAGAAGAATAAATTAACTAAGCGGAAAAATATAAAGGAGGAGGAGAAAAGATAGGTAGACTAAACAATCCTACTCTAAAGACGTTGGAGAGCCTTCTCCAACCAACCTTCCCTGATTAGGCAGGAAGTAAAAACTGAGGAGAGGTGGGAGATTCCCGCCAAAAGGGACAGGAAAACAAAGCGACTTCCTGCCTTCCTCGGCAAGTGGCGTGAATCACCCAACAAGATGACCTTTCCTCAGAGGGAGAATACACAGTATGCATTTATGCATTAGGAACCACCTTTCCTCAAACTAATATAATCAGTTTTGGTATAGGCAGTTTGATAAATGTGTTTTGAAACTGCTTCGCCACATATCTCAGGTGTGAAAAGAAGAAGCATTATTACATATAATGTCAACACAATGGAAAGGTCACTGTCCCTTTAGCACAGTGCCTAAGATTTTACAAAACCTCTTAACTGGAAAATATCCCGGTTCACAGATTTTTCTTAAATAATATCCACCAGTTTAACAGTGCAATGGAATAACTCCATTTAGGTTTGCCACCATGGGCTCCTTGTAGAAATGGTTGAATAGAGATGTAGTCAGTGAATAAATGAATCTCTGCTGTATTTGTGGGACTCGAGATTGATCCGGAAGCTCCAGCTGGTACAAAAGGAAGCGAGGGTCCTTGCTGGGACCCTGCTGAGAGCTCTTGATTCAGCCAGTGCTTCGACAACTGCACTGGCTCCAGGTGGAATATTGGATCAGGTTCAAGGTGCTGAGTTTAACCTTTAAAGCCCTAACCAGTTTGGGACCTTCGTATCTGCGGGA
Source organism: Euleptes europaea (assembly GCF_029931775.1). Classification (NCBI taxonomy): domain Eukaryota; kingdom Metazoa; phylum Chordata; class Lepidosauria; order Squamata; family Sphaerodactylidae; genus Euleptes; species Euleptes europaea. The sequence goes on from NC_079316.1 coordinate 79,278,440, forward strand.
CTGCTTCTCCTGGGACACACCGTGGAGAGCCTCACCCTCTGCAGTCAGGGACCCTGGGAGCAGGATCTGATGAGAGGATATTAACCGGTTGGCTGGATAGTGTGGAATGGTCCTTCAAGCACCCCAGGCCCAAGCTATTCAGATCCTTAAGAAACAGTACTTTGAATTGAGCCTACACACAGATGAGCAGCCAGTGCAAAGTTTCTGTATTCTCAAGTGACTTTCATGTACACCTGGGGTGTCAAACATAGGGCCCAGGGGCTGAATCTGCCCCCTTGAGAGCTCTTAACTGGCCAGCAAGCCAGCTGAGGCAGCCACCTTCCCATTCTGGGCTAGCGAGGCCTGGCCCGGCCCGACCAAATGACATTTATGTCATATCCGGCCCTCCTAACAAATGAGTTTGACACCCCTGATGTACACCATGCAACTTGTTCCCCTGGTCCTAACCATGTCCTAATTGTTTTTATTTTTGAGGTCTGTAGAATTTACTAGAACTGGCTTTGTCTTGTACCTTAAGGCTAATCATATTTTGACTGCTTCTAGCGGGTGAAGTACAAAAACACAGCCCCCTGCCAAGGCGGCAGGAACACACAGCCCTCCCTGTTCCCATGCTGCCTGCTGTGTTCCCACCCCATGCTGCATTGCTTCCTGTTGTGCCAGAGTATTGTGCCACCCACAACCTGCCACTGCCCTATAAAGCCCTTTAAAGGGGTTTCTCTCTTTTCCCCAGCTGTGCTGTAATGCTAAAGCATGCAGAGAAGGGGGAAATGCGGAGTTTAGCTCTGCTTCCCGATGGTGGCTACAGAAGAGTACTGAGATGAACATTACACACAGAGCTACCTGAATTTTATATTTTGCTCCAGGTAAAATGAGGTTTATACATTTTTCAGAGTAAAGGGAAGAAAAACCGGGAGCTGGATGACCTATGCTCAGATTGGACACCATGTCACCCTGGATGGTCCCCCTTTACTGTGAAGGTTTCCTGCTGTTCACGTGGGAAAAAATTCCCTGTGTGGAAGCAGCCTGACTTTAAAATAAGCTGTAATTTTCTCAATGCAATTTACTTCCAAATAAACATGTTTGCGACTAGAGCTGTGGAGAAATCCAATATGGTCAACAGCTAAAAGTAGTGAAGAAAACAATATCAGATTTAAAAGGGCAGTTTATTTAGTGCTTTTCTTAATCAGTGTTCCCACTTTGTAATTAATAGCTACAGTTTCTCTTTTGAGTTGAATAATATAATTAGATTACATAATTTCCACATTTCCTTCCTGGGGCATCTCCAACAGTCTTGCCTGTAGCCCTACCTGTATTAAAGCCTTATAAATACACAAGAAGTCCTCTGCTGCACCCTATACTCAACTTCTCTATGCTCCTTTGCTCTGAAATTCTTGCTCTCCATGCAGATTTTTCCTCCCTTCCTTCCTTTTCCCCAAGGAGGCGACAACTGCCCCCAATTGTAGTATAGAGGTTAATCTGTTTGTTTATTGCATGTTGTATTATTTATAAGGCTTGTCACTATTACAGATGTTTTAGTTAATTAAACATAAACGTTTTAATTAATGTACCTATTTTAGATGTGTTACAGTGACATCCTAGGAGCACTTTCCTAGGAGTAAACTTCACTAAATAGACTTCAGTAAGAGTCCTGAGTAGATCCATTCAGGATTGTTCGCTAAACCTACAGAAATCTGCATATGAACAAAGTCAGTAGCTTTGAAGGAAAATGTATTCTTTCTGTGTTTTTATATGATAAACACATGTGGTAGTAAGTGTCCTCTTAGAAGATGCATCCTAAGCATGAGAGAAGAGGGAATACTTCTTCTAAGATGGCATCTGTCACCTGTGATTTTTGTAAGTATTTGTATTGAAAATAATTAACTGTTATAAAAAAATCCTGCTAGCCAATTAAGCTGGAGCACCTTTTAATCAAACCAATGAGTTCCTAATCTCATCTAACTGGTTAATCAACTAAACATTGCAACCATAATTGTTCAAAAATTAAAAATGAATACAATTCAATAAAACAAATTCTAAAAACTGGTTTACATTTATTTCAGTTAGACTTGCTTCTAATTATGTTTAGAACTGCCACCCAAGTAACATTTATCGACTTGAAAGCTTACTCATTTGCTATAAGTAATAAACCTATTTCACTTGTTTCTACAGGATACACAATTTATGAAAGGTGAAGTGACAGCTGTAAAGTTAATCTTGCAAATACAGAAACAGCATTGCCTTCCTGGGTTTGCAGAACAAGGATACTTTCACCTCTGTTCCAAGTTCACAGCTCTTTTTTTCCTGGAGCAACAGAATAAGAGCTGGAAGAGATTATTGTTTCACCTGCTGTCATACAAAAATCTATCAAACTAGCGAACCACTTTCAGTGCAACAAGAAGGCTGAGACCAGGTGCAGCAGTGGGCGAGACTTTAAAAAGCAGCAATGGAGGTATAATACTCATTCTTGCAAGACCCAAAACTCTACTTTCTATAATAATCTCATAGAAGCCAATGGAAACTATTTGGCAATAGTAAATAGTGTAAAAGCACAATTGCTGAAACTTGCACTAGCGAGCTTCTGTTAAAACTGCTTAAAAGTGGGTCACACCCAGGGCCGGTGCTACCATTAGGCGAACTAGGCTGTCGCCTAGGGCGCAGACCTCAGAGGGGCACAGAACTGGCCTGAGGAGCACAGTTTTAAAAATATTAGTTTCTTGAAAAAAATCCAACTGACAATTTATATTTTTATTTTAATATAAGTACCACAACTGTGCTATGGAATGTAATTAATTACAACATCTTATAAAAAGTTTTGTGTCCTACAAGACATCTGTTTTTGAAAATTGGTTAGCAATGGGGACGGCACAAGTAGTTAGCCTTGCCTAGGGCTCAAAGATGACTGGCACTGGCCCTGGTCACACCAGAAAATTCCAGGAATGTCCATGATTACTAATTTGTCCTCTTTTACTCCACCACTCAGTATTGTCCTAAGAATTGTATCTTGTAATGCCTTGACCTACATTCAAGCCAAGCAGAAGGCATGTCCACCAGGTGGGAGTGCCCATTCCCCTCCCCATCTGATATTGCCTGTGTCCCATGAGAACTGGTTCCAGATGGTCAGGGGACTCTCTGGAGAAGTATTTCTGGTGGCATGGTGGATACCAAATACGAGGGGACAGAAACGAGTGCTCTCCTCATTTGGGCATGTGGAAGCACTTCTGGGTTGCAGGATATGATCTTTGGATCCAAGCCGCTTACGTTGAGGGCCACTGGCATTCAAATTGCAGTAACTGGGAGGCAATGGGAATTCAGTCTTTTGCTTTTGAAAACAGACACAGCGAGTTAAAGTCCCTGCCTTATGTTTTGAAAGCCACAGGTCTGGAAATGTTTCATAGGCAGTACTCCATGAAAAAAACATGGATAATTTCCTTATGAATGGCAGAGAAAAGAACAGTAAAATATTTGGAAGTGATACTTGTAACACCAGGGGGTTATTATTTTAACTTCACTGTAAATAAGTATTTGTTATGGCATTTCTAAAACTGCTTCAGTTCTAAAGTCATTTGCCTCTGGAGAAGAATGACTGCTTGATTAAATCTAGAGCTGTAAATACTGTTCCTATATGCAATGTGTTATTTGCTTAGGAACAACTTATATAGCTTACTAATACATGCTTAAGTAGTAACCAAACCTCAAAGGCGTGTTACAGAGAATCCACCTTGTATAATAAATTCTGCCAAGTTGAGAACTTCTGGATAGATTTACAGATTTTATGTACTGCTTTTGAAATTTAGGTTTTTAAAAAGAATTTCAACCTTTCATAAAAACTCAATAATAGCATGACAAAACAACATCAGCAATTTTTAAAATGTTTCTTATATGGTGTGTGTGTGTGAGCCAGATTTGGTTCAGGACCACATGAAATCATGAAAAGAGTGAAAGGGAAGATCATGAAAACAATGAAAGGGAAGGCATAAAGGGGAGTTCTTAAAAGGGGCCAATTTAGATCATGAAAACAGTGAAAGGGAAGGCCCAACAGCCCCCTTTTTGCCACAGACTCAATCCAAATTACGCTGTCGCATGCCTGGCAAGAGACTTTAAAAACACTGGGAATTCCTGACACAAAATTTCCTACATATTGCCTAGTTAAGGCCCTAAAGTCTTCCGTCCCCTGGAAGCCCATTCCAATTTCATTTCAAGATGCTTGTCATCTTCAGGCTAAAATCAGTCGGTTTGAAGTCATCATATTGATTCTTCCATTGCACATGTGATCAACACATCATTTCACTTCACAGGAGACCAAGTACAATGGCAGATTATCCCCTCCTTAGTACGATCACTGTACCCAGAGAGCCAGCATGGTGCAGTGGTTAAGAGTGGTGGTTTGGAGCGGTGGACTCTGATCTGGAGAACCGGGTTCAATTCCCCACTCCTCCACATGAGCGGTGGAGGCTAATCTGGTGAACCAGATTGGTTTCCCCACTCCTACACACGAAGCCAGCTGGGTGACCTTGGACAAGTCACAGCTCTCTTAGAGCTCTCTCAGCTCCACCTACCTCACAGGGTGTCTGTTGTGGGGAAGGGAAGGTGATTGTAAGCCGGTTTGAGTCTCCCTTAAGTGGTAGAGAAAGTTGGCATATAAAAACCAACTCTTCTTCTTCTTCTACCCTGCAGCCAGAAGCTACAACTGTGTTTGGCAGAATGTTAGTCAGTTATGAATGGGAATGTTCTACTTTGTAGAAGCAATGAGATTTTGTGTTTTTACCCTTAGATCTCAACAGTTGAAATAGATTGTGGATGTTCATTCACTTGTACTACACGTTTCAAAAGTGTTTTCTCTTGGACACATCTGGGAGCCTGCTGGCCTGCAACACTCACAGACTCCATATATTTCCTAAATCATGTTTGCTGTAGCGGACAACTTCATTTTGCATCATGAGTCGAAACACTTGCTCCAACTTGTAAGACAGTAAAAGAAAGGCTATCAAGGAGTAAATGGCTCGGCTAAGAAAGCCTCAACTGTCAGGTTTGCAGTCTGAAGACAGATGATGCCATCAAATAAGGTTCTGTGTGAATAATTCTTTTTTGTTAAAGAAAAAGTATGCCTGGAACTTGACCCCTTAGAAACATCTTTCTGACATGTTAATCTCTATACATACTGATACACAATTTATGACACCAACACCAGTGAATAATATTCATTGCAAGAACAAGCAAAGAGGAAAGTGCTCACATCATCTCCGATATAGACTGGCAGTCATAGAATGAATTATATGTCATTTACAGTATGTTGAGCAATGGAGCAGACAGTTCTGCCCTGCTCAGCGACTTTTAAACTATGTATCATCAAGAAACATGCACCACAAATGCTTTTGAGATGTTAGGGGGGAAAGAACCCAAATCATTGCATGTCATCCTGTTGCAAGAGCTGGAAAAATCAGTTGGGGCTGTCTTTGATGCCCATCATTAGGAACTAGGTCAACTGGTATTGGTATGGTTTGAGTCAGAAAGGGAAAAGGGATGCATCCAAGACTGAGGGTTGACCAGTGGTTTCTTACCATCATGGAAAACTCAGGAAAGACAGAGGACACAGAAATGTGAGGCAAGCTTTGAATTTGATGTGATAATTTAGGCAACACGTTAGTTACAGTAACAGAGCACAAAAAAGCACAAACTTGTTTTCCACCCCCTCTTTATGGAGCATTTTGAGGTCCACTGTATTTCTCCTTCCATCTTGTTAGCACAGTAAGTGCCAATCATATCCAACAAGACTAAGTTTCAGTGTCTTGCAAGCATCAATGGCTCCAAAGTTTTCAACTTTTCTCACAGCTAACTTCTGCGAGGATGAAAAAAATAATAATGGCACAATCCTTTCAAAACTATAAACAATACAAAATAAAGATGAGTCAGCTACCTGAGCGCCTCCTCAACTCAGACATTAGGGCAGGGGAATCAATGGAAAAGGAGACAAAATGTTGGGCAGGAACCATAAAAGGCAAGTAAATACCTAAATGGGAAAAAAGGAAAAGATCGGTTTGAAAACATGAACACAAGAGGCTGCCTTATACTGAATCAGACCCTTGGTCCATCAAAGTCAATACTGTCTACTCAGACTGGCAGTGGCTGTCCAGGGTCTCAGGCAGAGGTCTTTTCACATCACGTACTTGCCTTGTCCCTTTAACTGGAGATGCCGGAGATCGAACCTGGGGCCTTGTGCATGCCAAGCAGATGCTTTACCACTGAGCCATGGCCCCTCCCATGATCTATCCTGGGGCTAGAGTTGGAAAACTGTGGATAGTTCTTGTTGCTACATCTCAAAAAGGGTATGAAAAGGTCTAGAAAAGGGCCACCAAAATGGCCAAGGGATTGGAGAACTTTCACTATGAGGAACAGCTTAGTAATTTTTCAGTTTAGAAAAAAGATGAGCATGGAGCGGACAGGATAGTTGTTTGAAAAATTATACATGATATGGAGAAACTGGATATAACTTTTTATCCTTCTCCCATAATATTATTACTCAGGGTCAGCCAGTTAAGACGATGGGCAGTAGATTCAGAACAGTCAAAAACTAGTAATACTTCTCTCAACAAGAATTTATAGAATGATGTAATGATGGCCACTAGGTGGCTTTAGTAAAGAGTTAGATAAATTCATGAAGGCTAGATAGGTCCATCAATGTATATTAGCCACAACAAAGGGAACCTCCACCTTGAACACATGAAGCTGCCTTATACTGAATCAGACTCTTGGTCTGTCAATGTCAGTATTGTCTACTCCGTCTGGTAGCAGCTCTCTAGGGTCTCAGGCAGAGGTCTTTCAGAGGGAGGTGACATAAGTGTCATCATGTCACAACTGACTTATGGTGACCTCAGCAAGTGGCTTTCAAGGCAATTGAGATGCATAGATGGTTTGCCATTGCCTTCCTCTGCAGAGTCTTCCTTGGTGGTCTCCCATCCAAGTATCAACTCTGCTTAGTTTCTGAGATCTGACGAGAATGGGCTATACAATGCTGCCTTCCCTCCCCATCACAGACGCCCTGCCATTGAGGCATGGTCCCTCCATCTTCAGAGGTAGTAAACCAGTCTTGAGAGGAAACAATTTTTGGCATTTTTTGGAGCCCATAGACATTCTGGTTGGCCACTGTGAGAAACAGGATGCTGGACTAGATGGACTATTGATCTGATCAAGCAGGGATACTCTTGATGTCTTTACATTATGAAGCCCATGCTCTCACAATTTTTCTGTCTTATTTGAGGAAATAAAATGTGAGGAAATCTGCTGGAAAACTGATGGTGCAATCCTTGGTGCCTTAGAGGAATTCTGCTTCCTCCTCACCAACTGTGCAATCCTAAACAGAATTACACCCTTTTATGCCCACTGAAGTCAATGGGATTAGAAGGGTGCAATTCTGTTTAGGATTGCACTGTAAGCACCCTGAGATGATAGGGCTATACCACAAGATGGATTTTAAATGCACAAACCAGGACAAAGAGTAATGGAGTTCAGGATTAACAATTATACATCTGTATACTGCTAAGGGTATTCCTAAATCTCTGGCGATTTAAAGTTGGGAATGAAAGAGATTTATTTTTTCAAAGCATTTAAATCCTGCATCTCAGCAAAAGTTAAAGTGGCTCACAAAAATACAATATAACCAATATAATTCACAACAGTCATTAAAATATAGACCTATCAGCAGTAAAATTTCATCAATAAAAATGAATACATATCAACAACTGCAAACACAGATGGGGAAAAAAGGAGAGCAATATAACTTATAAAAATATTGCCAAATGCAGGGAAAGTGAGAAAGTTTTCACCAAACACCTAAAATTTAAGAGTAGACATAGTCCTGATCTGGATAGCCCAGGCTATCCTGATCTGGTCAGATCTCAGGTAGGGTCAGATCTCAGATCTAAGTAGGGTTGACCCTGGCTAGTATTTGGATGGGAGATCTCTAAGGAATGCCAGGGTTGTGATGTGGAGGCGGGCAATGGCAAACCATGTCTGAATGGCTCTTGCCTGGAAAACTCCATGGGGTCACCATTAAGTCAGTTGTGACTTGACAGCAAAAAACAACTACCAGGCAATTAGATGTAGGCCAGAAAATTCTACAGTCAACGTAACATAGCAGCAAAAGCCCAATCCAAGTTGCCATCCATCTTACTCCATAAGACTGCGGGGAAGCACGGGGCCTCTGGCAAAGATCTCAACAGTTGGGGAGAGGGCTGTAGTTCAGGTGAAGAGGATCTGTTTTACATGCAGGTTTCAAAGTTCAACCTTCAACATTTCCTATTATAGGGATCAGGTGGAAAGATCTCAACCCAGAAAGGACAATGGTCTGACTCAGAATAAAACAGTTTTGTGTGTTCATGCAAATAGAGGGTGGGGGAGTGAGAAATGGAGAGGATAGCTTTTTATATTTTTTAGTATTTTTCTACCCTTCCTCCAAGGAACTCAGGGCAGCATACATGTCCCCTCCTTTTATCCTCCCTCACAACAACTTTGTTCTTTTATCCTCCCTCATCACAAATCCTGATTTATCCTCCCTCACAACAACCTCGTTGTGAGGTACATTGGGCTGAGGGTGTGTGATTGGCCCAATTCTATGGCTGAATTGGGATTTGAACCTGGGTCTCCCTGATCCCACTCTGACCCTCTAATTGTTACAAAACACAGGTGCAATAGATGAGCATACAATTGCATTCTCCCAGGTATAAAATGCAGAACACCCACTGTTGAGGAAACATGATGTCTCTCCTTCATGAGGACATCCTCAGGAGAGGGATTCTGCCCTCAATGAATAGGCAATAACTTCCTATTTAATGCACTACCTGAAAAGGTCCTTTGGGAAAAATTAGTCGTAATTTAGCCTCTAACTGAAGTCTAGAAGTAAACAGCTGATAAACTGACTACGAAGATACAACTTCCACTTCGGTTTAGTCTTGTATGATAAATTATGCAGCCTGATCCTATCCACATTTACTTGGGCGCAAGTTCCATTCATTCAAAGGGACTTGCTTCCAGGGAAGTACACTTAAATTGCCTGTAATACTGAATTGTCTTAGTCTATCCTGCATCCCTTTCAGAAATTGCCACAACTAAGTGACCTATCAGGTGGATGATATCAAGAAGTTTTTTTCTTAAGAAACCAGAAGATGAGTTTTGCTGCGATGCCAAGGATTTGGCCATAACATTCAGTACTTGGATAAGGCCGATCTGTGAGGAGAGCACTTTCAGTCTTCCTTTCCCCGGGTCTTGCCATTAATATTGCATATTATATTCAGCTGCACAAACTGCTTAAACCGACACTGCCCATTCCCACTGGTTTTGAAATGGCTGAAGTGCAAGCACAATGCCTTAAATGCTTGGCAGAGCGCTCCGTCGATTGCATCGCTGGCAACGCAACAGTTATGATGATGTCCAATGCCACCCCCATCAATCAATATTTTAGACATCTGTACAATGCAAAACCGAAGAGCCCCGTGGTGCAGAGTGGTAAGCTGCAGTCTAAAGCTCTGCTCACGACCTGAGTTCGATCCCAACGGAAGTTGGTTTCAGGTAGCCGGCTCAAGGTTGACTCAGCCTTCCATCCTTCCGAGGTCGGGAAAATGAGTACCCAGCTTGCCGGGGGTAAAGGGAAGATGACTGGGGAAGGCACTGGCAAACCACTCCATAAACAAAAGTCTGCCTAGTAAACGTTAGGATGTGACGTCACCCCATGGGTCAGGAATGACCCAGTGCTTGCACAGGGGACCTTTACCTTTACAATGCAAAACCAGGTTGGTTGGTTAGTTTTGAATGGAATGGCCAGGTACACAAGATGTTCCAGCTTAGCAGCAGTTCGGTCCTGATTTTTTTTTTTTAAATACACTGCATGGTCAATTTCCTGCATTTTAACTCCATCACCAACTAAACTAGCACTACGTGATGAAACTACATGAGCAGTGTATTAAAAATTTAACGGACTGAAGTACGAAGTTGAGCAGTACGGGTAAATCGCAGATTTATATGCAAGTTCTTCTAGAAGAAATTTACAGTGCCCACAAGTTCTGCCAGTCAATGTCATGCTTGCTTGAGACCCTGAATGTGCATGATTCCTCAAAGATCCAAGAGAAATCCAGCACTCACTGCCAAAAACAGTGACAATCACTCTATAATTTAAATCTGAAGAGATTTCACTGTGAAAAGAAAAGTCGAGTTAACATTGGCCATTGTGTGAAAATCACAGCTTAATGTGGGCCATTGCTCAGCTACGAGGATGGTTTTCAATGCCAGGGCTTAAATTCTGGAAAGTGAGAAGTAATAATTTGGACTTTGCTGCCTCTGCATACGTGCAAAGTGCATTTCCCACACCACATGAACAGCACAACCAGCCACTCACACTTCTGGGAGCGGAGGGCTAATTTTCAAGGTCAGAGTTTGAACCCTAGTAGCGGCTGCCTTAGCAAAAATTAAGCCACTAATGTCAGCGATCAGCGTATGGATTCAAAAGATCTCTCCAGGATTACAACGCAGGACTGCAGCTTACTGTAAACCAAATTAGCTACCCTGTAACTGACACCAGTTTAAGACGGCATCAGCCCTTCCCCAAGTGGGAAATTTAAATTCAGCATTTTGGCAACACAACAATACAACACACGTCGGAGCCAAGAATCAATACGAGATGCATTTAGTGGATAGGGATGACAGAACACCACCGAGAAGATGCCAAGGGGAGGTACGTACCGGCACTCCCCTTTCTCTTCCAAATATATGTAAATTCGTTAGCAACCCTTCATTCCTCTTGTGTAAGAAAGACAAGATGAAGTCAGCGCCTCAGCTGCGCTCAGTATTCCAGTTTTCTCCCCCACCCCGCTCAAGTGACCGGCAAGTTTGAGTCGATTATTTGTAAAGTCACAATGCTCCCCCCCCTTTTTCTTTTACACAGTGCCAAAGAAGCCAAAACGCCACCTGAGCAGCAAAGACAGCCTTGAAACTACCTTATGGGTGATCTGAGGGATTCAGAGGGCGTAAGATGAACCCACCTGATCCTTTTTCCAACAGAGCCGTCCCTCAGTGGAACAGGCTTCCTCGGGAGGTAGTAAGCACTCCTTCCCTGGAGATAATGCACAGTGGGTAGCCGTGTTAGTCTGTCTGCAGTAGTAGAAAAGGGCAAGAGCCCAGTAGCACCTTCAAGACTAACAAAAATATTTTCTGGTAGGGCGTGAGCTTTCGTGAGCCACAGCTCACTTCTTCAGAAAGCTCATACCCTACCAGAAAATATTTTTGTTAGTCTTTAAGGTGATACTGGACTCTTGTCCTTCCCTGGAGGCTTTTAAGAAGAGGTTAGACGGCCATCTGTCAGCAACGCTGATTCTATGACCTTAAGCAGATGATGAGAGGGAGGGCATCTTGGCCATCTTCTGGGCATGGAGCAGGGGTCACTGGGTGTGTGTGTGTGGGGGGGAGGTGGTTGTGAATTTCCTGCATTGTGCAGGGGGTTGGACTAGATGACCCTGGTGGTCCCTTCCAACTGTATGGCTTTTAAGGGGGGGCTCATTCCACACTGCCCTGACCTGGATGGCCCGGGCTAGTCTGATCTCATCAAATCTCAGAAGCTAAGCAGGGTTAGTATTTGGATGGGAGACCACCGAGGAAGTCCAGGGTTGCTGTGCAGAGGGAGGCACTGGCAAACCACCTCTGTTAGCCTTGCCATGAAAACCCCAAAAGGGGTCGCCATAAGTCGGCTGCGACTTGACGGCACTTTACACACACCTTCCACACTCCCTGACCTCAGGCAACCAAAAGCAGACCCCACCGAGCCCCCCCTCCAATTCCAAGGGGTTTCACATCTCCCCCCTCCCCTTTTACAAAAACTGCTGCCTTTCCCGGTTGTGGCTGGAAGGCGAAGAGCTGCTCTCCCCCCCCCCCCCATGCAAAGCCGTCAAGCCTTCTTACCTCTTTAGGAGCCATGGGGTTCCTCGGCAGGAGGCTCTCTGCCCACTCCGGCGGGATGCAGCGGGGGTCGGCTGGCAGGCGGGGCCGGAGGGGCGGGGCGCTCCCCGGGCTTCACCCCGCGCCGCTCCCGCCCAAGGCTGCCCCAGATAAATGCATGAAGAGCCGCCGCCTCATGATTCATTCATCGGTCCCAGTGACCAGGACCGCGGCACGCGGAGGGGGGAGGGGGGGGAGCCCGGAGCGAGCCAGGAGCGAGCCAGGCTGCGCGCGCCGCCCGGGCCAGGCGGCACGCGACCCTCCTTCGGCCCCGACTGCCGGCCGGCCGGCTGGGCGCGCGGAGGGGAGAGGGGGAGGAGCTTAGGGAGCAGGTGACACTCCCCCCCCTCCTCCTCCGCGCCGCGTGCGAGCTCCAGGCGGAGGGGGTGGCGCGCGCTTTTGGGCTTTCCCCGGACGGTTCTAAGGGGCGGGCGCGGAGTCCGGGACCGGAGCGGCTTCTCCGCGGGGCGTCCTGGCCCTGTCACGGGTCAGGCCTGGCCGTTTATGCATGGGATAAATGGGATACATTTTATGCATGGGATAAATGGGATGTTTATATCCCATATTTATAAATGGGATAAATGCATGGCCTGGCCGTTTATGCATGGGATAAATGCATGGGATAAATGGGATGTTTATATCCCATATTTATAAATGGGATAAATGCATGGCCTGGCCGTTTATGCATGGGATAAATGCATGGGATAAATGGGATGTTTATATCCCATATTTATAAATGGGATAAATGCATGGCCTGGCCGTTTATGCATGGGATAAATGCATGGGATAAATGGGATGTTTACATCCCATATTTATGCATAGGATAAATGCATGGCCTGGCCGTTTATGCATGGGATAAATGCATGGGATAAATGGGATATTTATTTCCCATATTTATAAATGGGATAAATGCATGGCCTGGCCGTTAATGCATTGGATAAATGGGATGTTTATATCCCATATTTATGCATGGGATAAATGTATGGCCTGGCCGTTTATGCATGCATTGTTAGTCTTGAAGGTGCTACTGGGCTCTTGCCGTTTTCTACTACTGCAGACTAACACGGCTACCCACTGTGAATTATGCATGGGATGTGGTTGCTTTTTAATGCCTCGCGTTTGCCGCTCTCCCAATGCACGCTTCCCCCCATCCGAATTCTCAGAACTCTGCACGGGGGCTTATTTTGCAGTTCATTTATTAGCGGCACATCCAAGGCTATGGCCATTTGTGCACGGGAGGTTTTGCTGCTCCCTGGGTTCACATTTTCCCCATCCGAATTCTCAAAACTCTGCCATTACGCCTGGGAGGTTTCGCCTTGGATTTGCTGCTCTCTAGATGCACTTTTCCCCCATCCATATTCTCAAAACTCAACAATAAGCCCCCACGCAGAGTTTTGAAAATTCGGATGGGGAAAATGCGCACCTAAAAAGTGGCAAATCCAAGGCAAAACCTCCCATGAAGAAATGGCCTGCATGGGGGCTTATTGTTGAGTTTTGAGAATTCGGGTGGGGAAAATGCATCTAGTGGCAAATCCAAGGCAAAACCTCCCAGGCGTAAATGGCCAGGGTTTCAGCCCGTGCAAAAAAATAAAAAATGAGCGGGAGTGGGCGGGACGACCTGTGATGTTGGAGAAGGCCTATCTGGAGCCGGTGGAACAAAGGTCCCGATCCGGTGCAGGTTTGCTCTGCGGTCAAGCCCGTCCAATTCACGGAGGCGTACTCCACGGAAAATAAAAGCGCCCGTTTTAAACCTACGCTATACGTATTTGCCTGGCGGGGGGGGGGGAAGCCCGCTAAACGCAAGGGAACGGTAAATGTGCATACTAGGAAGTGCAGGCCGGTGTACTTGTGTATCCTGAATATTGCACATTCAATGCACTTTGCAGCTGGATTTTACTGTGTGAAACGGCAAAATCCACTTGCAAACCATCATTAAAGTGCATTGAAAGTGCATTATTCAGGATGTGTGAAAGCGCCCCTTGTCTTGTTCTTAAACCCAGACGGTAGAAAAGAGCAAAGAGTCCAGCAGCACCTTAAAGACTAACAAAATTTCTGGCAGGGGATGAGCTTTTGTGAGCCACAGCTCGCTTCTTCAGATACCAGACAGTAAACCCAGACAGTAATTGCAAGAGTTTTTTTAAAAAAAAAATCAAATATTAGTCAATGTAGTGTTTGAGTTCATCTATAAAACGCAATTTTAAAATAGAGTCGGAAGCCATCTGCGCTCAGATGCCATCTCCTGTTTGGGGAAACCTTATCTCAGATCAGTCTAAAACTTTAGGCAACAGGGCTGGAGAAAGGGGGAAAGATTCGGGGAGGGGAGAGACATAGCCCTGAATTAGGAGAAATGGATTTCCATGGAGGCCTTCGTATTGTGGCCAGCCTTTGGAGTCAGACGGAAATTACAGTAGGCAAGGCCATCAGCTTGACCTCCACAAAGGAGAGATGGAATGTCATACTTAGCTTTGGCATCCTTTAATGCCATCCTTAGCTTTGAAGATGCTTAGAAGCAACGGGAAGTCTCTTTCATGTAGTGCGCTCTTGAAGCTCAGCATGGCCTTCGGAGACCCTCTTTTCAAATGATTTTCCAGAAGGGCAGGAGCTCTTTGACCACAAGAGGAACTCAGGGACCTTGGTGCTTTCCCAAGTGCCTTGCAAAGACCAACATCAGGTCAGGGACAAATCCCTGCCTGCCTCTAGCCAACAGCTAGGGTTGCCAACCTTCAGGTAGTAGCTGGAGACCTCCTGCTATTACAACTGATCTCCAGCCAATAGAGATCAGTTCCCCTGGAGAAAATGGACACTTTGGCATTTGGCCTCTATGGCATTGAAGCCCCTCCCCAAACCCTCCCTCCTCAGGCTCTGCCCCCAAAACCTCCCACCGGTGGCAAAGAGGGACCTGGCAACCCTAACAGCACAGCTAAAAAATGTACTTGCTATGTGTAAGTGTGCTCATTCCTACAGCTTCATGGTTGAGCTATAATTTGAACTGTGTTCTCCGCCATCTCACACTATCTGCTATTAGTGGTCGCTTCTAGTAGCACATGCTGTTTTTCCCTTGGTGCAAGAAACTTTTGGGATAAGCGAGGCTGGGCAATAGTGACCAGGGTCCTAGTGAGGCAGATGGTTTGCTAGCGATTTTGAACTCAGGTCAGCCAGGTCCAACAATATGACTTCTACACCAAACAGGATCTCACCCTACTGTTGGATCATGCATGAAGTTGTCACAGGGGAGAAAAGGCTCTCAAAAGGAATGTTTTTCACTGACGTATATGGAGACAATGGAATATGGCACATTGGAACATAAAGAGGGTGAAGGTGAGACACCAGTCAGTAGGAGAAAGATAAATGGAGATATCCAGTGCTGCAGAGTTCCATGTCCCTCTTTACTTTCTGTTCCCCCTTGAGAAAGCAAACTTTTAGTGACAAGAAGAGGCAGAGAGAAGATATTTATTTATAAGGTTTATATCCCGCCTTTCTGCCCTGACAAGGGCTGCCACTGATGGAGCTTGGAATGGAGAGTGCCTTCAAGTCACAGCTAACGTATGGTGACCTCCATAGAGGTTTCACGGCAAGAGACCAACAGAGGTAATTTCCATTGCCTTCCTGTGCGTAGCAACCCTGGACTTGCTTGGTGGTCTCCCATCTAAGTACGAACCAGGGCTGACCCTGCTTAGTTTCTGAGATCTGATGAGATACGGCTAGCCCAGGCTCTTGGGGTTAGGTGAGTGGAGCTTACTGCATTGCTGTTGAGCTAAAGAAGCGGCCAATCACCTTTATTGCCTCCTTCTGTCTACAACTACTAAGCTAGTAGGTGTAACATTTATATTTTTATTTCCATAACTCATATACCACCTGTCTGCGTCAGCTGTTCTTGGCAGTGTCTACAAAAATGATGTCTTTATAATAAAATCTTTTTTAAAAAAACCCACCTAAAACAAGATAACAAGACTTAAAACCTGATAGCAGAAAACCAAACTCAGACAGTGGGATAACCGTTTTAAAACGGAAGTTGTTGCTTGGTCTTATGTAAAAGAAATCCCACAGAGCTCAAATATGTACGTAGAGGACTGCTGTCTTAAAAGGGGGTTGGAGATTATTAGAGAGATATCCCATGGTATCACTCCCTGTAGTGAAAGGACCCTCTGCCGTGGGAGAATGTTTATTGCTTAATTGGTAATCAACCTATGCCACATTTTGTCTCCTACATCCTATATTTTTCTATCCCCTATTCCCCTCTATATCTCTTTTTGCCTGCAACAATCTTCCAACAAACTAGTCCTCTCCTTTCCTTTTGAAGGCGGTGTATTCTATTTTTATCTTCTCTTTTACCATGCTCCTCTTGTCTTTGTGCATCCTATTATGGCTCTATTTTGGCTCTGCTGCTCTACATATGCATCCATCAAATGAACTATTTGTTCAAATGCAGGTTCTGTGAGCTTTAGGAAAGGAAGCATTGTAAATGGGAACTACACCCATAAACTGGCAGAATGGGAAGTTGTGGTATTCTGAAGGGCAACCAGTTAATTTGTTTTGATCTTGGTGGATAAGAGACAGGACCAAAAATGGTTATTATATAGCCCATCTCCAATGAGGGCCTGAAGTATTTACATAAAAAGAGAAGGCATTGTACAGAAGTATAACTGTGCTTTTCTTTTTAAAGAACCATTGAATTATGGGCTCTGCTGCACCTTTTTAAAAAGGATGTTAAACAGATAGTAATGAGGCACATGCAGCACTGGGTATCTCCATTTATTCATCTTTGCCCCTACTGACTGTTGTCTCATTTTCATTTCCCTTATGTTCCAGTGTGCCATTGTGTCATCATCCCTAAGACCTTTTAGACTACATTCATATACATCAGTGGAAGCCATTCCTTTGGAGATGTGCTACTCAAATCTAGTATAGGAGAGAGTGCTGCTTTACCACTTATTTATTTATTTATATTTCTAACCCACCCTCAATCCCCGCCAGGCTGGGCTCAAACACATGAAGCTGCCTTATACTGAATCAGACCCTTGGTCCATCAAAGTCAGTATTGTCCTCAGACCGGTAGTGGCTCTCCAGGGTCTCAGGTGGAGGTCTTTTCCCATCACCTACTTGCCTAGTCCCTTTAACTGGAGATGCCAGGGATTGAACCTGGGACCTTCTGCTTGCCAAGCAGATGCTCTACAAACCGAGCCACAGCCCCTCCCCTAAGGGCAGGTAACAACAGGATAATAGCAGTAAACAATAAAACTTTAATACATCTACAGTTAAAACTATTAAAACCACACAACAAATATTACTTAAAATACCAGATGGTGCTTGAGAGCCAGTGTGGTGTAGTGGTTAAGAGCGGTGGTTTGGAGCAGTGGACTCTGATCTGAAGAACCTGGGTTGATTCCCCACTCCTCCACATGAGCGGCGGAGGCTAATCTGGTGAACTGGATTTGTTTCCCCACTCCTACACACGAAGCCAGCTGGGTGCCCTTGGGCAAGTTACAGTTCTACTAAGAGCTCTCTCAGCCCCACCTAGCTCACAAGGTGTCTGTTGTGGGGAAGGGAAGGGAAGGTGATTGTAAGCCGGTTTGATTCTCCCTTAAGTGGTAGAGAAAGTCGGCATATAAAAACCAACTCTTCTTCTTAAAAGCATAGTCGCCGCTGAGGGACCCGGCACAGCAGTCAGTGTCCCCACAAAAAGGTAGGGGTGGTGGTAGGGAGGCCAGCATAGATGACAACCTGTGGCTGTCCTCAATTGTAGACCCGGTGGAATAGTTCCGTCTTACAGGCCCTGTGGAACTCTTTAAGGTCCCTCAGGGCCCTGATGTCACTAGGAAGGGAATTCCACCAGGCTGGGGCAGGGCTGAAAAGGCCCTGGCCCTTGTCGAGGACAGCCACACACTCCTTGGGCTGGGGACCGCCAACAAGTTGTTATGCAGCTAGCTCTTATGCTGTTAGGCTGGTTTTGCCTCTATTCTACTGAACGAAGGAGCTAGCCTCTGTTCAGCCTTCAAGAATGAGGTAGGCAGGAATGCAAGCTGGAATTACGGCACAGCCAGACCCATGGCCCCTCCTGCTTCAGTGCCACTTGAGGAACACATAAAGCTGCCTTATATTGAATCAGACCCTTGGTCCATCAAAGTCAGTATTGTCTACTCAGACCGGCAGCGGGTCTCCAGGGTCTCAGGCGGAGGTCTTTCACATCACCTACTTGCCTAGTCTTTTTGACTGGAGATGCTGGGGATTGAGCCTGGGACCTTCTGCATGCCAAGCAGATGCTCTACTACTGAGCCACAGCCCCTCTCCCAGGTACCTGGTCCGCAGCTTGGCCACACATGATAATTGTGGTGTCAGTCAACTATTTCGTGCCTATTAGAAAGTCCAATCCCTGCACTGCTGCTGTTATCTCAGGCGGCAGTAGGGTTGCCAGGTCCCTCTTTGCCACCAGTGGGAGGTTTTGGGAGCAGAGCCTGAGAAGGGTGGGGTTTGGGGAGGGACTTCAATGCCATAGAGTCCAATCGCCAAAGCGGCCATTTTCTCCAGGTGAACTGATCTCTTATCGGCTGGAGATTAGTTGTAATAGCAGGAGATCTCCAGCTACTACCTGGAGGTTGGCGACCCTATGGAGAAACAAGAGCATGAAACAAGAAAAGCATGAATGTGAGCAAATAAAATTGCATGTTCTTAGGCCTCAGGTTAGTACTTAAAAGCTTAGGCAACAGTAGGATTGCCAGGTCCCTCTTTGCCACCAGCGGGAGGTTTTTTTGGGTGGAGCCTGAGGAGGGCAGGGTTTGGGGAGGGGAGGGGCTTCAATACCATAGAGTCCAATTGCCAAAGCGGCCATTTTCTCCAGGTGAACTGATCTCTATCGGCTGGAGATTAGTCGTAACAGCAGGAGATCACCAGCTGGAGGTTGGCAACCTTAGGTGGCAGCAACGGCCAGAGATGGCTTTCACCAGTTTAGTCTGGTGAGCTAATTCTGGCTGTTTCTGTCAGAGAAGGACATAACCTTTTGATGACTTCAGTGTACTGAACAGGAGGTTGATGATGGTTTGGAAACTTCAGCTAGGACAGAACGCTGTGGTTCACCTTTTGATGGGAACGAGCCGTAGGAAGCGTATTATTCTTATTCTGGGTCAGCTGCCTTGGCTTCCTATTAACTTCCAGAGCAATTCAAAGCTCTGCGGATGACCTTTAAACCTTAAGGACTACCTACTCCATTTCTCATCATTTAAAGAAGTAAAAAAGCTGTGAGAAGTGGGAGCTGTCCACTGTAGAATGGTATGCGGAGTGAAACGCTACGCCCCTATTCCTCTAGGCGATTAATTAAGGTATGGCCCTGAAGGGCTACTTTGTTGATTAATGACAAATGAAGGTGGTTTTTCTCTATCTCAGCATTTTAAGGTGAATTTTTGGGGGGCTGTGTTTTATGCTGGCTGTGTGTGATTCTTATTGTGTTTCTGGGGAGTTTTAATTTTTATTGTTTTCACTCTGCATCAGATGCCCTGTTTCCGCAAGAGCACACCGTCATTAAAATGTTAAATAAATAAACATTTTTACAATTGCCTACACGATCACTATTATAACGGGATGGGAAATCAGCAAAAAGGAAGAGGCAAGTGGAAAACTGCTGTCATAGGATTTTTGCTCGCACCATGTTTATTAACGATTTGTGCTCTTCTTTTTCAGCGTTTGCAGTGCTAACCTAAGAACCGTTACTCCTGTCTCAGCCCATATAAAAGAGAACTGCAGTAGGAAGCCATTAGCTAGAATTTCGCTTTTATTTGTCCTGTTAAAGCAAAATTCAGAACTCTGCATTTCATACCTGAGTGGTTAAACTTAATCATAGTTCAAGAAAACAATTATTCCGAGGACAATTAAATTCTCATTGATAGAGAAGGAATAGTTTTAAACATTCCACTTTTAAAGTATTAATCTGTTTTCAGTTTTCCTTAGTTTTGTTTTAATGTCCTCTGAGTGCCACAACCAGTGTTCCACAAAAACTCCACTCCAGGGTGTTACACACACATAATTGAAGATATAGTTATTAAGCACCCTGAAATGTATATCAAATGCGTGAGAGTGAACCAAATCCCTTAATCTGGAAATTGTAATTGCAGAGTAAAAAAGGCAATGAAATGCAAGAGGTACAGACTATAATATTTCTATGCAAAGCTCCTATTTACAAATGATAAATACAGTCACTTTAGAATAGATCCTATAATAGTGTTGCCTGAGCCCCCATTTTCATTCAGGCAACACTCTTATAGGACCAAATAACATCAACGAGATCATATGCCATGGTCACATTCATAAAATATGCCATCATATGTCCAGAATGCCCCTCTGCTGTCTACACTGGACAAAGCATTGAGTGCCTGTGCAAACTGCATAAATGGACACAAATCTGACCTCAATTTAGTGTACTGCCAACATCCAGAAACCAGTAAGAGAACATTTCAGTTTCCAAGGACATTCTGCTGTTGACTGTAGGTCGCTGTTATGCACAAAACGTCAAGGGAACCTCCACTGTGAGAGAGCTGAATTTGAACTTATCTGGAAGTAGAGTTGTATTCATCTTGGCTTGAATGGAGAGGAACATCTTGCTTGTTACAGGTGACAGGTTTCAAGTGAACTTAGCAAAGCTATGAAGTCACTGGTCATTTATGCGGGGGAAATTTGGGTTTGGTTTGCTGCACAGTTTTCTGCTCCGAATTCTCCAACATCATTTCCTTGAGAGCCCCCCCCCCCCCAATTTCAGGAGTATCTTGTGATTAATTACGCATCCCCAGTGAATCACGGAGCTTCTGAGTCCCTCTCCCTGAAAACGCAGCCTTGTTGCACTTCACATGGAGGGGGTGGGTCAGTCAACTGCGTGTGCTTTTGCTGGTTATTCCTTCCCATCTTTCTTCAACAGCTCCCTTCCGGGAGCTGCCTTCCAACCTTTGCAGCCTCTCTTCGGTGTCTTCCTGCACATTTCATAATGGTTTAACTCCCTCTTTTGTGCTTTGCTTTGAGGGAAGGGGTTGGATGGGAGGGATAGACACATGGGAGGGAGAAACCAAAATGGGCGTGGGGAGAGAAACCCGAAGTTAAGAGATATGCATGGAAATGGGGGGAATTTGAGTCTCTCTTGCCTCAAAGCAGTATTTAAATTTGTTCTAAAACAGGATCCTAGAACTGCGGGGGAACAACGAGGCAACATCGAAGTCAGGTCTGAAGGTCGGTAAAATCATGAATAATGCAAAGGAACCCTCAAAGCAGTTCAGCAGGGACTGCGAAGTAAATACCCCTGCATAAATGGCGACTGTCAATTGCTGCTGTTCTGAATGATCAGTTGAATATATATGAGCTTTGTTTAGAAAGTTATTCTTTACTCATTCGTTTATTTATATTTATTAAAATATTTATTTACCACTTTCTTGTGGCTCAGGGCAGCTTACAAATCACAATTTAAAACATACAGAATAAAATAAATCCCCAAATAACTCCCTTCACTGTAAAAATGCCTGCAGTCCCCTTTGCGTTTTACTGCTCTGTAGCATCACCTTTTACATATTTTTCTCGGTGTCCATTTATATACTTGTATTTTATCATGAAGGACATGCATCTGACAGAATGGGCATGAATCTATGAAAATACCTTTGTCTTCAAGATGCTGATATCCAGACCTTAAACGCCCAAGCCCTAAATAAAGGTTCAGACCCTTAAGGTTTCATTAGGCTGGAACGTGCATAGCTAAAGGTCTGACGGAGGCATAATTTAGATGTGTCTGGTGTTCACAGCTGGGGAGGGGATAACAGATAACAGGAACAGCTGGAAGATTGCAACAAGCGCAGGTCGGCCTTGAAAAGTGACCGAGAGTTACTCAGTGACGTAAAGATGGCCAAAACACACCTCTTGTTTCACAGTGGCCCTCCTCCAAGGATGGCTGCACAATTGCAGTGGGAGTTATATAAGATAGTAAGTTGTACACATGCTTGAATAATAATGAGTAAAGGTACCAGTTAGTAACGTGCTTTCCAAATATGTACAACGGAAGGAGGAAATGAGATGCTATATATTGTTTGTAACTGGGAGTGACAGTGTGCTTCTCTCTTCAACAGCCCCTTGAGGTGAGGGAGGGGCATCTTGTTTGTGTGCACAGAAATAAAACTTTTATTCTTTTCACCCCCTTGGTGTATGGTTATTGGCTCAACAACACCAGGGTCGTACCTATTGATGGTAACAACGCCAATAAGCCTTTTGAGTTTCTCTGTAACAGACTCACATGGTTCCCTTAACACTTTTGTGAAACGTTAACCAAGTTTGCCCATTAGACATCTCAATTGCGACTGGAAAAGCATGACTGAAAATGTGTGGCTGCAGTTTCCAGAGCAGTTGCTTTGCTCTCTTCTTCCTGGAGTTGGGTCATTTTGGGCAGTTTTCCCTCTGCTGAGATAGCATAGGATACCCAGCTGCTATCCTGGTGCCATGCGAACACTCAAGGTTTGAGACCAAGATGCCCAAGAGTTAGATAGCTAAGTGCTAAGTGTGAAGGGGGAAAGGATTTATCCCCAAGAGCAACACTGCATCTTGTGAGAGACCTCATACATCTGTTCTTCTGGAATTAACTTGAGATGAAATCTAACAGAAGCTGGTAGAATTAAATAGAGCAGGCCCAAGTTTTTTTTTTTTTTTTTTAATATGACTTTGTAACTTAAAACAGATATCTAATTTTGGCTCGAGGATTAACAGTGCAATCCTATGCAGAGTTATTCCATTCTAAGCCCATTGAAATCAACGGGCTTAGACTGGAGTAACTTTTTTTAGGATTGCACTGTAAGAGGTCCAAGAAGTTCATGACTCCAGGGCTTTACTTCTGCTCTGGCTGGCATTTATACAGAACTAACCTTCGAAACATTCCACAGAACTACATTTTGCCTCATGTTCATTTAGTAATGAAGCACAATGATCTTTGGCCTCTTAATTGTAATGAAATAACATTCCCCACAGAAGACATAGAAAAGCTTATTAATACTCCAGTGGCAAACTGGAGTTACTGGGAACGTGTCAGTAAAAGCCAATTCCATGAGATGATTTATGCCTGTCTTGAATGGTTAATTATTATTAGGTTGAAGGTCTCTTGAAATGAGGACAGCTACAAAATTGCCTCATAGTTCTTCAAGTATTCTGTAGTCCACTTTTTAAAAAACGTACCTGTGATTTTAAAAATCCAGGGTAAGGAAATGAAGTGCGCTAAATTACATTGCTCTATGGCAGGGGTGGGGAAACTTGTTTTTGCCAAGGGCCATTTGGATATCTTTAACATCATTCGGGGGCCATACAAAACATTGACCCCTGTTCTATGGGACGTCAGCAACTGCTTTGGAGAGAGCCCATTTCTCAGGTCAATGTACATTTACTCTAAAAACAAAAAGAAATATATTTACATGCACTTTATAATTCATTGAGTCCAGTTTCAGAAGGTATGTGGTCTTTGGAATTTCCCCTAAAGGGATATCTGATTGGGTGATACAGGGTAGCCATTAAAAGCCAGCGTGGTGTAGTGGTTAAGAGCGTGGTTTGGAGTGGTGGACTCTGATCTGGAGAACTGGGTTTGATTCCCCACTCCTCCACATGAGCGGTGGGTGCTAATCTGGTGAACTGGATTTGTTTCCCCACTCCTACACACGAAGCCAGCTGGGTGTCCTTGGGCTAGTCACACTCTCTCAGCCCCACCTACCTCACAGGGTGTCTGTTGCGGGGAGGGGAAGGGAAGGTGATTGTAAGCCGGTTTGAGTCTCCCTTAAGTGGCAGAGAAAGTCGGCATATAAAAACCAACTCTTCTTCAAAATGTAACATGAACATCGTCTCTTTTCATGGTGACACAAGCTAGACATTAAGGATAAGTTCAGAAGGATGAGACCAGGGGTGGGGAACCTTTTTTCCACCCAGGACCATTTGGATATTTATAACATCCGCGGGCCATACAAAATTATCAACTTAAAAATTCCAGGGTAGGAAAGGGTTAACACAGTTTTGTGGGCGGTCCTAGCAGCTCCATAGCTAATAACTTCTGCAAGGGGGAAAAAGATTCCTTTTCTCGGCAAAACAAACTCACATCTGCCTTGAATAGAGGCTATTCCTGTCAGTGGGAGGGGGTGGATCACCAGTCTTAGATCCTTCTTAGATCCTTCTGAGCTAGAGAACTGCCAGGACCCACAAAGGTAGAGGAAAAGTAGAGAAAGAGTAGGAAAAAATATATACCCTCACGTTGAACAAAGTAACACGAAAACAACATGATAGCTTATTTAACAAGGCTATATTTGCCACTATACATTCTCACATAAGCACCACATAAGCAACTCAATAAGCAACAGTGGAGTTCATACAACTTGTAAAAGCTATATGCCAGACCAAATGATTTCGCGGGCCTCAGTCGGCCCCCGGGCCTGACGTTCCCCACCCCTGGATGAGACAGAAATCAGTACACAAACATGAAAATTATACCTACCTTTCTCTCTTCCTAAACAGAGTTAACATGCTTCTGAACTCATCGACTTCAATGGATTTAGAGAGGTATTAGGATTATACTGTTTAGAATTTCCCTGTGTATCAGAGGTATAACTGAATCAGCCTGTTGTGCCAAGTCATACAAGATGCTGGGGATCCATGAGTGGACCTCCAGATGTGTGTTTCAGCTGCAAAGAGCTGTATGGAGGACACAGATCAGAGCCACATCGCTTAAAAAAGGAAGGGCAATGCTTTCCCCTATGCCATTTCCCCAGTTGAGGAAAAATAGAAAAAAGAGGCACTTTTAATTTTCGTTCGAATCGGGCTGGTTTCCCCACTCCTCCACATGCAGCCTGCTGGGTGACCTTGGGCCTTAGAGGACAGCTCTCTAAGGACTCTCCCAGCCCTACCTACCTCACAAGTTGCTTGTTGGGGGGGGGGAAGGTGATTGTAAGGTGCTTTGAGAAAGTGGGGTATAAAAACCAACTCTTCTTCCTAATCCTAGAAGAGATCCCTTACTTGCACTCCAAGGTATAGTTTGCAGGTCTTCGGCACAGCAACCATTCCTGCTGCAGAAAGATCCTGCAGTCCCATGAACAGCCCTGGTCCCCAATTAGAACTTGGGGGATGGGGAGGAACTATCTACCTGGATGATTAGGGTTGCCATGTCCCTCTTCGCCACTGGCGGGATATTTTTTGGGGAGGAGCCTGAGGAGGGCGGGGTTTGGGGAGAGGTGGGACTTCAATGCCATAGAGTCCAATTGCCAAAGCGGCCATTGTCTCCAGGTGAGCTGATCTCTATCGGCTGGAGATCAGTTGTAATAGCAGGAGATCTCCAGCTATTACCTGGAGGTTGGCAACCCTATGGATGAAGAAGAGAAGAATTGTTGGTTTTTATATGCTGACTTTCTCTACCACTTAAGGGAGACTCAAACCAGTTTACAATCACCTTCCCTTCCCCACAACAGACACCCTGTGAGGTAGGTGGGACTGAGAGAGTGTGACTTGCCCAAGGTCACCCAGCTGGCTTCGTGTGTAGGAGTGGGGAAACAAATCCAGTTCACCAGATTAGCCTCCACCGCTCATGTGGAGGAGTGGGGAATCAAACCTGGTTCTCCAGATCAGAGTACACTGCTCCAAACCACCGTTCTTAACCACTACACCACGCTATCTCTCTGGATGATCCCTGTAGGGCTTCTTTCTTTGACCTTGTAATCTGGCCCCAAATTTTGTAATGCTTGAAAGTATCTTTCGACTTTTCACCTACTTTTCCTTTCCTTTTCCTTTCTGCAATCACTGCATCAAGCCAACTGATTAAACTTCCATAATAAATTAAAATTTGAAGAGATTGGAAAATGCTTAAGTTCTGCAATATGATTACCATGGCGCTGTAAGGCATACAATATTAACAAATGAGAGCTGTAGCAGCTCCCTGATAAATTGACCACAGCACAGTCACCAGCTTTCCATTTTACTGAGCAGATCCTTCTGTGCTGCTGAAAGGGCCCAAAATTAGCAAGAGAACACATTCATGAATTATGCTTCTTGCCTCACTCCAATGCTGCTACCCCCATCACCTTTGCGCCCCCTGCCAATGGGGATTAATGTAGTAACTTTATATCATGATAGTTGCTTTAATAATACCACATGTTTATAGTTAATCCATAAGTCCCAGAAGTGCTGTACGCATTAACATATAAATAACTATTGTACACTCTTTCCACTGGAAGAATAGCTCATTCAAGAGTTATGCTGTTGTTCGGCGTGAATATGAATGCTCTGCCACAATAGCATAATTAAGTCGAAGCGTCGGGCTGGACTAGGTGCCAAAGCAATGACCAAATGCCATGGGTATTATTGAACAGCAGAGGTGGTGTTTAGCTTCACAAACACTATAGCGTACTTGTTTTTGGTGCTATGGCAGGAGTAAAGCTATAGAAATGTATACCAATGGAGGCTCTCTGAGCTCCACTTTAAGTGTCCTTGAACATAGTGCACAGATGAGGATACCCTTCCATTGCAGGAATGGTAGAAACATTTTTTTTGCATTATGATACTGTGGCTCAAGAACTTTTATTCCTTTCCCTAGATAAGGGGTGGAGAACGTCAGGCCCGGGGGCCGTATAAGGCCCACGAAATCATTTGGTCTGGCCTTTTGTGGGTCCTGGCAGATCTCTAGCTCAGAAGGATCTAAGACTGGCGATTTGCCCCCTCCCACAGACAGGAATAGCCTCTATTCAAGGCAGATGTGAGTTTGTTTTGCGAGAAAAGGAAGCTTTTTCCCCCCTTGCAGAAGAGTCGTTAGCTATGGAGCTGCTAAGACCGCCCAAGAAACTGTGTTAACCGTTTCCCACCCGGGCCGTGGAGAAACTACCTGGCAGAAACTACCTGGCAGAGCCGTCTCCGGTCGTGCCTCTTAGCTAAATGTTTGACCAAATAGAGCAGGCTAATTTTTAAGTTGATAATTTTGTATGGCCCGTGAATGACGTTATAAATATCCAAATGACCCTTGGCATAAAAAAGGTTCCCCACTCCTGCCCTAGATAGTCACTGGCTATCCATCAACCACTTCACACTTTAAAAGGGGAGATGAAATTAAATTTTTCCTTGACACTATAAAGAGAAAAGTTGCCACATCTCTCACGCAATTGACCGATCTATTTGTCAGGAGATAATGCAGTATCCGCTTCTCAGAAAGCGTCTTTAGCTGTTTTATCCAGGGAGTAATATATTTATTTTGTGCGAGAACCTTTAATAGTGGCTTAAATATGAGGAGTGTCTCATAAATGTTCTTACAATCTCTGAGCCTTTTGTAGGCAGTATTGTTATTTGTAGGAAGTGTTGTTATATATAGGTTGGTTCACTCTGTTATGTGGTGGAGGCAGTTGCTACTTGCTTTTCGGTGATGCATGTGTGTGCTCTTGACTTTGGGACCATTATGGTGAATGCTCCATCACCTTGCAATGCTGCTCAGTGATCTTGAAAACATGCAAACAGGCTACTTCCACTCTCGTGTGTAAAGAAGCCTGGTTATATTTGGTGTCTGTAAAGGTTGTAGGAGTAATGGGAGTAGAGAGATAGGGTAGACAGGTGCAGAGCATTGGGGGCTGATCACGCTTCTGATTGAATGCTCCATTCCCTTCCCTTACAGTCTTGATGGCTTTTGGTACATATGACAGAAAAAGTGGGAGGCTTGAGAGACTTGCTGTGTGTGTGTGTGTGTGGGGGGAGATCCCATCTCTCCCCTCTTTCATCCACTAAACATTAGGAAAAGCTTTCTGATAGTTACAGTGGTTCCTCAGTGGAACAAGCTTCCTTGGAGGTGGCAGGCTCTCCTTTGGAGGTTTTAAAGCAGAGGGTAGATGGTCATCTGCCAGCAACGCTGTTTCTGTGAACTTAGGCAGATCATAAGAAGGAGGAAAGGAAGGGTTGCATTGGTGTTTGGCTCTCATGGCCCTTTCTCATGCGCCCAGGGAACTGCTGGTCACCACTTTGGAGTCAGGAAGCAATTTCCCTCCAGGCCAGATTGGCCAGGGATCCTGGAGGATTGATTTTTTTTGGCCATCTTCTGGGCATGGATTAGAGGTCACTAAGGATGTAGAGGGGGAGGCAGTTGTGAATTTCCTGCATTGTGCAGGGGGTTGGCTAGATGACCCTGGAGGTACCTTCCAACTCTATGATTCTATAATTCTATGACATCACTGATGGGGGCCAGAATCTAAGCTTGCAACTTAGGCACAAAATCTGCCTCCCAAGACTCTCTACTCCTGCCTTTAGAGGTATGATGGGTGACAAAGAGAGAGTGCTTTTTCTGTGGTGGTACCTCTCCTTAGAATGCCCTCCCCCTTGAGGCTCATCTGACACCTACCATAACGTCTTTTAGGTGCCAAGCCAGAAAATGTATTTTTACCCAGACTTTCTCTCCATTGGAGAGAAAGGTGGGGGTATAAATGAAGTAAGTAAACATTACTGTAGCCAAAGATGGGGGGCTACGGTTGCCAACCTCCAGGTAGTAGCTGGAGATCTCCTGCTATTACAACTGATCTCCAGCTGAAAGAGATCAGTTCACCTGGAGAAAATGGCCGCTTTGGCAATTGGACTCTATGTCATTGAAGTCACTCCCCTCTCCAAACCCCATCCTCCTCAGGCTCCGCCCCAAAAACCTCCCACCAGTGGTGAAGAGGGACCTGGCAACCCTATGGGGGGCAGATAAAAGGTAGGTTAACAGGTTGATGGGAAGGAGAGGAGGGGGCAGGGAAAGGTGAGAATATGGGGGTTGCCAGAGGAAGAAAAGAGGAAATAGTGTGGAAAGGGGGTCTACAGAGGAAAGTGAGGTGCCCTGCTCAAATCCTTGTGGGATCCCCACTACAGAACTGGGCCATAGTTTTCCTGAATAAAGGCTGACGGGGAGGGAAGGCTGAAGATGGGTCAAATTCCTTCCTGCTGGGAGGAAAGGAGAGAAAGAAGCAGGAAAGAGGGCTTTCTATTTCTATGGAGGCTTTCAGGGAAGGGAACGAGGAAATCGTGGGAAAGGGGGAAATGTGATGCCCCCCAAGTCCTTGCAGATATATTGCTTGTAGTTACTAAATGACATTGGCTAGCAGGTTCCAGATCTCCAGCTTCACCTCATGCGATGCCCTTGATTTCCTTGGAAAACCTCCCGTTCAATTAGTTAGCTGAGCTTAACCTTTTTTTTTCCTTTTTCCTTTTGGCTTGTGAGATCTGAAAAGATCATTGCCTCAGGTGGTTAGGCTGCTGGGATTTAACATTTATTCACCAATCTTAATTAGAGTTTCTTTTTTGTTTTGTTGCTTTTCTCCTGATAATTAAAAACAACAAACACAAAACAAAGAGCAGTGGTGAAACTTGACGGCTGGCAAAGTTAAATGCTATGGAAGCAGCAGTGCTGACATTAGCGCTTCAAAAGAGAGCAGTTATTTGAAAAGTTAACTGCTTAACAAACACGGCAGAGAGAGAGAGAGAGAGAGAGAGAGAGAGAGCAAAAAAATGGAAAGGAAGGAAGGCAAAAAAGAAAAGAAAAAGGAAGGTAAGAAAGAATTGGGCATATGTCTTCAGAAATGTCCCCTGTCTGGTTTTAAATTGAGGTTATTGCTTTAAAGAAGGCAATAGTGCAATAATAATACTAGTCGATAGTCAATTTTGAATAAGGTCATGTATAAATATATATTCACATTCAAATAAACAGTAGCAGGATTAGCTCTCTTTTTTAGTGACAGAAAACAACACACCCTTCTCTATATTAATAATTGAAATTTTGGGAAGTAGAGAAAACTGAACTTGTATGATGTGCCAGGATTTTGACAATTCCTTATCAGAGGGGGGTTTTATGCCAACTTTCTTTAACTTTTGAGGAGAATCAAACTGGCTTATAATCCCTTCCTCTCCCCAGAAAAGACACCTTGTGAGGTAGGTGGGGCTGAGAGAGCTCTAAGCCCCACTTTTCATGGAAGATTTTGATGCTCTCTTGCCGCGGAGCAAAAAAAAAAAGCGATTTAAATGTATTTTTCATGGGCGCGATTTAAATTCATGTTTTTATATCCCCGTCAATCCAGAAATAGTTTTGGTTTTTCATGGGAACAAAGCAAGCAGTATTCTACAACGGTTTGGTCTGTCCCCTTCTGAAAAGCTCATGGTTTATGCCCGCCCCCAACTCCGCCCCAACTCCGCCCAGCGGATTACCCAGTGCAGTTCACCTCTGTGGACACAGCCCCAGCCAAAAAAAGGACCAGTCCCTCCGGTTTCCTTATATAACTTTTCTATTTACCATGCTCCCCATCCATCCCCCCTGTACTTGTCCACCACCCCCCTTTCCCAGACTTTGACAGACGGTCATCATTGTGCCCCCCCCCCCGTAGAGCTGCGGCCATCCATTGCCAGGAACTTCTATCCAGATAGAGAAGGGAGACCCAGAGTAGACTGGCTGCCCCTCTTCAGAAGGGTGACGGGAGTTTTGGCTTGGATTTGCCGCTCTCAGGATGCCCCCCCCAACACACAGGATCGCACCGGCAGGAGGGAGACCCAGAGCAGACTGGCTGCCCCTCTTCAGAAGGGTGACTGGAGTTTGGGCTTGGATTTGCAGGAGGGAGATCTGTCCTGCCTTGGAGGGAGGCTGTCCCCCGGGCTTGAAACTCTCCCAGCCAATTGCCGTTCACAGGGGAGGAGAAATTAGCCGACATGGGCGGGGACAATTGGTCTGAACCCAGGATTCCAGGAACGTTTTTCATGGAGCAAAAAAACCCCGCGTAGCAACCACAAAGAACGGACCAACACAGGTTTGAGAAGACACGGAGTTGACGCAGTTTTTCTGCTAAAACTGGAAGCGTTCATGAAAAATCAAAAATTTGCAGCGGGGCAAAACAAAGACGGAACAGTGCCAAACCTCCGTGAAAAAATGACCTAAGAGAGCTGTGACTAGCCCAAGGTCACCCAGCTCGCTTCATGTGTAGGCATGGGAAAAACAATCTGGTCCACCAGGTTAGAGTCCGCCGCTCATGTGGAGGAGTGGGGAATGAAACCCGGATCTCCAGATTAGAGTCCGCTGCTCTACACCATGCTGGCTCTCAAAAGGTTCTGAGGGTGGAGGCAGGCCAAGTCCAAGAAACAGCTCTGGAGAAAGTTCAGCTCAACATCTGTAGGCCCCGCTAGAAGAAAAGGAAACTTCCCCACCACAAAAGTAGGCACATCCCTCTCACTAGATCCTGGGAAAATTGTCAGACTCAGAGATTTGTCCTCAGTGTCCCCTTCAAGCAAAACAGGTTAGGCTTTATTAGGGGTCAAGATTAGACAAAGTCAGTAGTTGACTGCCAGTTTAGCAGAAGAAGGCGACTAATGGAGAATAGGATTACATTACAAGTAGGGCTGTCAAAAAAAAAATTCGGTACAGTTCGGATTCGGCCGAATTTGACCCTTGTGGGTTCGGTACGTGCCGAAGTCCGAACTCCCCCGCTTCGGATCCCCGGTAATTCGGGGGGATCCAGAGTTCGGGGGAAAATTCGGCCCCCGCGCGCCTTCAGAGGGATTCCCTGAAGGCGCGCGGGGGCCCTTTAAACTGATCTGAGCCTCCCAGCTGGGAGGTGCAGGTCAGTTTAAAGGGCAGCCCGCACCTTTCAGCGGGCTCCGCTGGAGAGGCGCGGGCTGCCCTTTAAACTGATCTGTGCCTCCCGGCCGGGAGGCACAGATCAGTTTAAAGGGCAGCCCGCGCCTCTCCAGCGGGCTCCCCTGAAGGGGGGCGGGCTGTCCTTTAAACTGATCGGCGCCTCCCGGCCGGGAGGCGCAAATCAGTTTAAAGGGCAGCCCGCGCCTCTTCAGCGGGCTCCCCTGAAGGGGGGCCCGAATTTGCCGGATTTATTCGCGAACTCCCGAACTCGCTGAATTCGGCCCCCCGGGTTGCCCGCCAGTTTTGAGTTCGGATCCGTCCGAACAGAAAATCACCGAATCAGGGGAAATTCGGTTGATTTTCAGTTCGGACCGAACCGAATTGACAGCCCTAATTACAAGGTTAAAATACATTGCATGGTGTCACACAGTCCAGTAGAAACTGTGATAAGCGTTCTCAGGGAAGAAAGTCATAACAATGTATAACAAGGCAGAACAAGAGTGCAGCTGTGAGCTGTGGTAAACAGGATGGGCACATACCACACCAGTAGGCAGAGAGATAAACTGTACAGAGCATGAGAACCAAAGGACACATGACTGGGGCCTTGTCAAACAGGCCTTGTCAGACAGGCCTGACATAAAGTCAGGCCAAGATGCAGAGACAGGCCTGACAAAAATAGCCCTGCCCTCCCACTGATTCCCATGAGGCAGCTTCTGCAGCATCACCAGTTCCACATCAAGCCCCCAGTGGGAAGCACCCCAGCCTTGTCAGAGTGCTCACCTCTGCCATTAAGCAATGCTCCTTTAAAAAACAGGAACTTTAAAAAACAGGAAAAGAGCAACCAAACAATTAGGGGACTAGAGCAACTGTCCCATGGGGAGCGGTTAAGACGCTTAGGGCTGTTTAGCTTGGAAAGAAGGCGGCTGAGGGGAGACATGATAGAGGTCTATAAAATTATGCATGATTTGGAGAGAGTGGACAGGGAGGAGTTTTCTCCCTCTCCCATAACACTAGAATGTGGGGTCATCTGCTAAAGCTGGAGGGTGAGAGATTCAAAACAGATAAAAGGAGGTATTTTTTCACACAACCCATAGTTAAGTTGTGGAACTCCCTGCCCCAGGATGTGGTGATGGCTGCCAGCTTGGAGGGCTTCAAGAGGGGAGTGGACATATTCATGGAGGAGAGGGGTATTCATGGCTATTAGTTAGAATGGATATTAGTCATGCTGCATACCTATTCTCTCTAGTATCAGAGGAGCATGCCTATTATTTTGGGTGCGGTGGAACACAGGTAGGATGGTGCTGCTGCACTCGTCTTGTTTGTGGCTTCCTAGAGGCACCTGGTTGGCCACTGTGTGAACAGACTGCTGGACTTGATGGGCCTTGGTCTGATCCAGCTGGGCCTTTCTTATGTTCTTATGTTCTCAAGGGAGGCGTATACTTTCCTGCAGAAGAATTTAAACTCCAGACAAGCACTGGAGCTTTGTATAATCAGAGACTCTATATCCAGTCTGCACTGGGAACTAACTTTGGCCCTCACTACCGTTGACTTTTCTACCAAATTTTTGCCTTGTCTTGACTTGCAAGCACTTTCCAATGAGTAGTAACCCAAAGCAGAAGAACTCGCAAAGGGTGAATGATATTGAACATCAGGCAGATCTTGGGAGATCACCTCTTTTCCTAACACCTGAAAAATCTAGGTATATAGTCTCCCCCTAGGGTTCCAGGTCCCTCTTCACCACTGGCGGGAGGTTTGGGGGGCAGAACCTGAGAAGGGTGGAGTTTGGGGAAAGGGAGGGACTTCAATGCCATAGAGTCCAATTGCCAAAGCGGCCATTTTCTCCAGGTGATCTGACCTCTATTGACTGGAGATCCGTTGCATGTTTTTAAAATCATATTTCCTATAACTGTGAAGGAGGAAGAATACTAATATAGTTACTGATCTACAAGCTTCATTCTTGTTGATTAGCTCATCATTATATTTAACTGATGTGTTCTTTTCTGTTTACAGCTATGTTGGTTGCAATTCATTGGCAAGGATGAATGAATGAATAAAAAGCCCTGGTACAGTGCAATCTGCTGAAAAGAGACATGCTGGTAAGAGCCATTTTCTCCAGCGCATGAGATGGACCAATAAATTGCAAGAGCTTTTCAAGAAGCAGCCGCACCGACCTGTTTGTGTAACGCATCAAGAGCCCTCCAGAGATGTGAAGGAGTGACACTTGGTTCACAAAAGAAGCTTCCACATTGATGCTGCTGCTTAATAGTTGCCTTGAACAAATAGGATAATAATCACCATGGAACACTTTCTGGAGATAATAACTGTCTAAGGTTTCAGCCTCAAAGAAGACAGCTCTGATGCTAAGCTGTTTGCCTGCCAGGTGCCAAAGCCCCAACTCCACAAAGGATAGGGTTGCCAGGTCCTTCGCCACCAGTGGGAGGTTATTGGGGTGGAGCCTGAGGAGGGCGGGGTTTGGGGAGGGACTTCAATGCTATAGAGTCCAATGGCCAAAGCGGCCATTTTCTCCAGGTGAACTGATCTCTATCTGCTGGAGATCAGTTGTAATAGCAGGAGATCTCCAGCTAGTACCTGGAGGTTAAGCAACCAAAACAAACACCTCTGTACCACTACCAAAGGTAAGGAAATGAGTACAGGAAAGGCTGATGATCTCAAGTCAATCACAATCTTAAATCAATCACAAAATTATAACAACAAGGTGTATTAGGTGCAGTGAAAGACAAACAACACACAAATCTATATACAATCCTATGTTAACAATCCTAAAGGGTACAAGTCTCAAAGGTTCATCTATGAGTAGTCTTCATAGAAGAATGACGAGGGAATGTAATAAATAGTCCCATGAAGGTACAAGTATCCAAATATGTAGAAAAATCTTCATAGAAGAGTAACAAGGGGGACGATCGTTTCTGTTCTTCCTCAGCCCCGTTTAGTTAAAGTCAGTTTGTATGTATTCAAATATCATTTCTTTTCTCCCGTAGGGATGAAAACACAGCTATGCCAAATATATTATTATGATGTTCCTATCAGGGATACTTCATTTCCAATGCATAGCTGCACAGATGCTTGTAGGTGTTCCCAAAGGGATACAAACTATTGCTGCCGAACCACCATGACTTGAGATCATCAGCCTTTCCTGTACTCAGTACCTGGAGGTTGGCAACCCTAACAAGGGAGCATGTGCTTACCATAAAACATATTCAGATCCAAGTACCATGAGCTGGACCCCATCAAAAACATCAGGGCCTGCTCATTTTGGCCAAACTCTCCCCTCCACAACAGCTGTCAGATCAGCATTGCAGTGGGCATTTCAGAGTGCGGTAAGGAGGGAAGCCCTCTGAGTCCCCCCCAACCCCCGGCTCTTGGTGCCTTTTCACCTATTAGTCTGACCAGTAATCCACCACCTTTGTATACCCTCTGCTGCTCCCCAACTGCTTCTGTTTCTTGGCACTTCTTTTAGACGCCTCTGATTGGGCCTCTGACACCTTGTGATGACATCACTTCCAGTGAAGTCCAATCCACTTTCAGCTGCTGCCGGAGTAGCTCCAAAGGCCTCGACAGGGCCCAGCACACATGGTTTATCTTAACTATGGATAGTTTGTGAACTAGGGTTGCCAACCACCAGGTACTAACAACAATCAGCATGTAGGCTCCACTTTCAGAATCTCTTAATTGAAACAAATTTCACTAACACAATTGAGCGCATTTTATCATATACTATATTGAACCCATGACAGAAATAAGACGAATGTGTTAATCTCACACAGAAATCATTATATATTCAATGCATACAAAATCCCAACACAAATGCAGAAAGGCAACATCAATAAACAAAATTATGTTCACAAAGAGGTAGTAATATCATGAGCAGTTCCTTTCTCACTGGCCACAGCCAATAAAAGCTGCTAGGACAAAACAAAAACAAATCAAAACAAGTCCCGCGGCCAAGATCCAGGCGTGAAAGTCCGTTGGAAACAGGAGCCGTGAAGGTTCCCCGCACGCCGCGGAGGAGAGCAGCAACACTCATGGAGCGGCCAAGCCGCAAGACTGAAAAGCCCATGGCTCGCAGGCACAAACAGCGCTGTCTCCCTGGCTGGGAAAGACGTGCCTCCAGAAAGCAGAAGACAGGGAGTCTCTCGGGCACCAGGAGAAGAGAACGAATTCCCAAGGCTCTCCACGGAACAGATGACACCGCCAGAACGGAAAAAAAATATAGCGCAAAGTCCAACCTGGACGCCACCTCTAGGTTGGTGGGTGTTTCGAAGCTTCTTCAGCTAGTTGGTCCTCCTCTTACAATTTTTTAATTTTTGTGTGGGTGAATTGCCCACCTTTATGAAGAAAGGCATAAAAGCCATTGATCTTTCTCCTGCAGAGAGCCAGCTAACCATTTTAAAGTACATCACTGTTTTGTGTGATGTCTGAATGGAGCCACTATGGGATTTGCCACTATGGGGAAGGTCCTTGCAGCAGTCTCCTGGGAAGGTTGTAATATTTTCGTTTGCTTGTTGAACGACAACTGGTGAACATGGAAATAATTTCTGCGTCTTGGAGGAATGCAGCGTAACTGGAAGCTACTGTCTGTGGGAAAGCTGTATGGAATCAACATGCGGGTTCCTCAAGAAATCTGTTTAGAAAACAATGATAATGTATACAGAGCAACAACTCAGTGGTGTTATACTTGTGTGCCATGCTGCCAGTATTTCTTCAGGTCTGCTATACGTTGATGCGCAATTAGACATTTCCTTCCTTGGCAGCACTCCGCTCTAGGTTGGTGTGAGTAAAAACAGTTCCACTGGTATTAAAATTATGGCAAAACTTAGTAACCAGTTTTAAGAATAAGAAAGCCATTCAGATATTGAATTCTATCTCACCTGATTCTCCTCCTTATTATAGCTCCTGGTTCACTTTTTTTTTTGTCCAGACAGGTCCCTTGATACCCAGGTTGTCAAAAGGGACACCCCCCTTCCACCAACGATAAAGCTGGTTGGATCCAACCCACTGTATACTGATGAATCTTGCCTGGAGAATGGATCATAGCAAACTTCAAGCAATGTATCTGATCAAGTGACTCGTGAATGTTTATATCCTGGAAAATTGTGTTTTTCTTTACTGCACTACTGGACTCGAATTTTGTTCTGCTATTACAGACTAACACGGCCGGCAGCCTGAAACTACCTTCAAGCCATGTTGCTAGTGCTGGAGGTGTGCACCTGAAGCATAACAGCAATGATGGGACTAAGAATCATATACTATGTTTGAAATTATTATTCCATATTAGGAAAACACAAAACTTTATTTCTACTATTGTCGAAGGCTTTCACGGTCAGAGTTCATTGGTTCTCGTAGGTTATCCGGGCTGTGTAACCGTGGTCTTGGTATTTTCTTTCCTGCCGTTTCGCCAGCAGCTGTGGCCAGCATCTTCAGAGGAGTAACACTGAAGGACAGTGTCTCTCAGTGTCAAGTGTGTAGGAAGAGTAATATATAGTCAGAAAGGGGTTGGGTTTGAGCTGAATCATTGTCCTGCAAAAAGTAACAAAGGTAATGTGCTAACCATTGTCCTGTAAGTATCAAGATAATGTGCTAATGAGGGTGTGGTATGTTAATATGGAACCATTGTATCCTGAAGTGATCTGTTAATGTGTGAAATCCAAAGCTAATCTGCATGGCTATTGTTGACTGTAGTCTTTGTTAGCCTGGAGGTTTTCAAGACAGGAAGCCAAGCCTTATTCATTCTTAAACTCTCTTCTTTTCTGTTAAAGTTGTGCTGATGTTTATGAATTTCAATGGCTTCTCTGTGCAATCTGACAAAATAGTTGGTAGAATTGTCCAGTCTTTCAGTGTCTTGGAATAAGACCCTGTGTCCTGTTTGTGTCAGTCCATGTTCAGCCACTGCTGATTTCTCAGGTTGGCCCAGTCTGCAGTATCTTTCATGTTCTTTTATCCTTGTTTGTATGCTGCGTTTTGTTGTCCCGATGTAAACTTGTCCACAGCTGCAAGGTATACGATATACTCCTGCAGAGGTGAGGGGGTCTCTTTTGTCTTTTGCTGATCGTAGCATCTGTTGTATTTTCTTGGTGGGTTTAAACATTGTTTGTAGGTTATGTTTTTTCAAAAGTTTCTCCATCCTATCAGTGACTCCATTAATAAATGGCAAGAATACCTTTCCTATGGGAGACTGTTTTTCCTGAGTTTTCTGATTTTTGTTTGGTTTAATGGCCCTTCTGATTTCATTCTTGGAATAGCCGTTTGCTAGCAGTGCGTGATTTAGATGATTAGTTTCTTCCTTGAGAAACTGTGGTTCACAGATCCGTCTTGCACGGTCCATTACATTTCTTACATTTCAGCATATTTTTGAGATGGCTTGGAGATCCAGAAAACTCAATTCCAACTGTACATTCTTAGAAAAACAAATGCATTCATAGCAACATGATACACTGATGGGATCTATACTGGCAGTGACAGACCAAGAAAAAGGGATCTTAGGGTGGTAGTGGATCACTCAATGAAGATGACAACCCAGTCTGCGGCTGCTGTGAAAAAGGCAAATTCCATGCTGGCCATAATTAGACGAGTAGAGAATAAAACTGCTGCTGTCATACTGTCCTTGTACAAATCTATGGTGAGACCACACTTGGAATTCTGCGCACAGTTCTGGTCACCACACCTAAAAAAGGGATATTGCAGAGATTGAGAAGGTGCAGAAAGGAGCAACCAAAATGATCAGGGGACTAGAGCAACTGCCCTATCAGGAGCGGTTAAAGCATTTAAGGCTGTTTAGCTTGAAAAGAAGATGGTTAAGGCGAGTCATGATAGAGGTGTATAAAATTGTGCATGGCATGGAGAGAGTGGACAGGCAGAAGCTTTTCTCCCTCTCTCATAATACCAGAATTCAGGGTCATCTGCTGAAGCTGGAGGGTGAGAGATTCAAAACAGATAAAAGGAAGTATTTCTTCACACAACACATAATTAAATTGTGGAACTCCCTGCCCCAGATTGTGGTGATGGAAGGCTTTAAGAAGGGAGTGGACATGTTCATGGAGGAGAGGGCTATTCATGGCTACCAGTCAAAATGGATACTAGTCATGATGCATACCTATTCTCTCCAGGATCAGAGGAGTATGCCTATTATATTAGGTGCTGTGGACACAGGTAGGATAATGCTGCTGCAGGATAATGCTGCTGCAGCTGCTGTTTGTGGGCTTCCTAGAGGCACCTGGCTGGCCACTGTGTGAACAGACTGCTGGACTTGATGGGCCTTGGTCTGATCCAGCATGGCTTTTCTTATGTTTTAACATCTCATTCCAGCTGTATCCCAGGCATGAGAAGTCACAAAAGAGGAGAAACCAGCTCCCTTTAGAGGTGCTTATAAATGTGCCTGGACTTTGATCAAGGACTGTAAAGGGCACAAGGAACTTAGAAAGCTTATCTAGAGGACCTTGACTAGCAAGGCTTGTTTACATATCTAGGATATAACTCATCACCCAATGAAGAAGGCAGAAAAGGATTTCCTTAGGAATCATTAGACAGATAATCTATATGAACACAGTAGCTTCCCTTGTATGGATTTCCATGTTTTGCTATTGCAGTTATCTAGCTATATCTTCCTGAATGGAGTTCCTGGACTTGGTGCACTTCAAACATTGTGCATTGGATTATGGGTTATATTTTTATGGGGTTTTTTTGCTATTTATCTTTCTAACCCCTTATTCAGTCCATTAAGGGCTCCCTAGACAGGACTCTATAGGTCGTGGGTGATCCTACCTTTGTATGGAAGGGCAGAATTCCATTATTTTTGTGATCAACTTTAGCTATACAATTTTTGTTCCTTGAGGACCAATTTTAGACTATGGTTGCTTGTATGTATCGTTGAAGAGATACAGATATTATTTTTTTGTTGTTCTTGTTAGTCGAGCTTGATAAGCCCCAAATACGTTTTACTTCTTTTGTATAAAATGTACTGCTAGTCTCAACTGTATTCATTGTGACACTGAGAAAATTGGAGCTGGGAATTTCATGCATCCAGACACTGGGGAATGATCATTATCCTTTTTATCAAGTAAAATATTCATTATGGTTCAACAGATGACAGGGATGGATATAGAAGAAAGAAATGCCGAGAACAAGGAAAAAGCCTGGCTAGCCTTGCTGATTTCAAAAGGAAATTGTGAAGCTTCATCAATCAGCATAATGGAACCGAAGTTCACTGATAAATGATTACATTTTTGAATGGGGCTAATATTCTATACCTTCCACATATTTGTCCCATCTTTTATGTTTTGCTACCTATTTATCTTTGCATGTGTATGAAGGTTCCCACCAACGAAAAAAGCATTTCGATTTCCCCTTTTATCTGTGCAGTTGGGTTAACAGTGATTTAAATCAATTTTTAAAAAAGAAACAAGCCTTGCTTTTGACCTGCATGTTTCACGCTTGAACTTCTTTGTGAGTGTGATGGGGAGGGGCTGGCCTGGCAACAGGATTGGACTCTATGGTCATTTATGCATGGGAGTTTTACCTGAGGTTCGTTGCTCATTGGACCCACACTTTCCTGTTGGGAGTCTATGCACCAACAATCTCCAAGCTCAAATCAGGAAGTATTTGAATCCCTGTCCCCTGAAATTCTGCTTTGTAATTGGCTGTATTGAGAGAAAAGTTCCACCCTGAAACCCAATTGCCACATAAAAAAGCATTTTAAGAGCATTTTAAGAAAAGAAAAGGAAAGAAAAAAGCTATTTGAAAGGAGGGGAGGAGAAACCCAAGCCTCATTTTTAAAAGTCTTCTGCTCATGAAGAACTCTGAGGAAGAAAAAAGTATTTGAATCCACACCCCTTGACATGCTGCTTTGTAATTGGCTGACTGCTTGCTGTGAGAGAAACCAAGCTTCTGTGTCCCACGTAGGGCTGTTGAAAAAAAAATTCAGTAAAATTCAGATTCAGCAAAATTCAGCCCATTTTGATTCGGGAAATGCCGAAGTCCGAACTCCCCCGATTCGGATCTGTGGAATTTGGCGCCAAGTTCCGAGTTCAGGAAAACATTCGGCCAAATAAAGCCATTAAAAACACATTCATGCCTTTCCGTGGCTCCGGAGGGGGGCATTTTTGGAGGTAGAGGTCCCAAAATTTCAGCGTAGCTTGAGGGGACCCTTCTTGCAAGAACCTCCAAGTTTTGTAAAGATTGGGTCAGGGGGTCCCGAGATATGGGGCCCGGAAGGGGTCCCCCCAAAATCGCCCACAGGAATAAAGGCATTAAAAACACATTTGCTCCTTTCCGTGGCTCTGGGGGGGCATGTTTGGAGGTAGAGGTCCCAAAATCTCAGCGTACCTTGAGGGGACCCTTCTTGCAAGAACCCTCAAGTTTTGTGAAGATTGGGTCAGGGGACCCCGAGTTATGGGGCCCGGAAGGGGTCCCCCCATCTGCCCATTTGAATAAAGCCATTAAAAGGGATGTACTAAAACGAATGACAACTCAGCCCATTGGAAGCAATGGGAGAGGCTGCCCAGCCCATTGAAGATAATGGGAGAGGGAAATGTCAGTTGACTTGCATTGACTCAGCTGAAATACATTACAGGGGATGTACTAAAACGAATGACAGGCTAGCCCATTTGAAACAACAGGAGCGGCTGCACAGCCTGTTGGAAACAATAGGAACCAACCAGAGAGAGACTCATTGACCCACAGTTAACTCCACACGAAGTTGGCAACCGGTGAAAACAGTAAAAAGCAGTCCCAGACAGAGGCAATCAAGCCCACCCCCCAGCACAGCAGGTAAACCCACCCCCCTTTGGCTTCCCCCCTCACACACACACACACACACACACACACACACACACACACACACACACAGAATCTCCCCCCCACACACACATACACACACAGGAAAAAAATTATAGAGAATTATTGAGAAAAGCCCCCAAATGGGTCTTACTGTGGATGTCTTCTTCTCTTCTATCAGGAGCAGGGACTGGGAGGACTCAGGAGTAATCCAATACGATTCTAGCAGACTCACAAACATACTCTCTGGCACAGGAGGTTTTGCCTTGGATTTGCCGCTCTCTAGATGTACATTAAGGATTGCCTGCTCCGATTCATTCCAATGGGTGGGGGGGACCCCATAACTCGGGATTAATTGACTTTTAGTCAGACCCCCGGAGCAGGGTAATGGTACGGCCCAACTGCCGAGGCACACCAGACCAGACCCCCGGGCCGGGGTAATGGTTCGGCCCAACTCAAATGTGTTTTTAAAGGCTGTAATGGGCAGATGGGTGGGGGGACCCCTTCCAGGCCCCATAACTTGGGACCCCCTGCCCCAATCGTCACCAAACTTGGGGGTTGTTGCAAGAAGGGTCACCTCAAGCTACGCTGAATGTTTGGGGCCTCTACCTCCAAAAATGGTCCCCCAGAGCCATGGAAAGGTGCGGATGTGTTTTTAATGCCTTTATTCCTGTAGGCGATTTTGGGGGAGGGACCCCTTCCGGGCCCCATAACTTGGGACCCCCTGCCACAATCATAACCAAACTTGGGGGTTCTTGCATGAAGGGTCACCTCAAGCTATGCTGAAAGTTTGGGACCTCTACCTCCAAACATGCCCCCCCAGAGCCACGGAAAGGCACGAATGTGTTTTTAATGCCTTTATAGTTATGCTGCTGATTTGGAGCCCCCGAATTTGCCTAATTTATTCGGCAATCACCCCGAACTCATTGAATTTGGCTCGTTGTTTTCCCGCCTTTTTTGAATTCGGTTCCATCCGAACTAGAAACCGCCGAATCGTGGAAAATTCGGCTGGTTTTCGGTTCAGGATGAACCGAATCGCCAGCCCTAGTCCCACACTTTGCCTTATGCATGGGGATTTCAAGCAGGCTGAGCTCAGGGGAGAGGGAAGAATCAGGTTAATTGAGGGAATGGAAGTCCCAAGATTTGTGAGGGCTGGCAGTGAGGTCATCTCTAATAGAGGGGAAACCCGTGCATAAACACCAAGGAACAACCGAGACAGACCAGGGTGAATGTGAGTGAAAGTACCCATGCATAAACGACCTATGAGGTAATATATTTCAAACAAAAAGTCTAAAGTTACTTAAAAGCAAAGCAAAACCTCTAAATAAAATGCAAATGGTACCTAAAAATATAAGAAGAGCTTTGCTGGATCAGACCAGTGGTCCATTTAGCCAACATCCTGTTTCACTCAACAGCCGAACCAGATACCCTGAAGGGCCAACCTTCCATTTAAACAAAGTAAATCTACCAGTCATTGCGTGTAGCTTTTCAATTTACATGATGCTGTCCTGTCTTTCTTTGCACTGGTATCCATCCCTACTTTGTGCAACGTGTAATAAAATTAAAATCATCCCCCACTGGCTTAACCCTGTCTACCAGCTGTCAGCCTAAACCACTAACACCTTACATTGCTTTGGGAGGATACAATAAATGGGTCTTTTGATGTGCCTGAATCAAAGGAACAAGATTTGTTTAACCGAGCTATACTGAGTTTTTGATTGAAAGACAAACTATATATTAATACAGGTCAGGAAGTTCAAAGCTGCCTGCGAGAAACCACGCGGGCTGCTCCTTTGAAAGTTGATAATGGGAAAAATATCTCACCGCTATGGTTGCCACATGAAAGGCTTCAAAATGTCCCTTTTTATTTTGCTATCCGAGTTGTTTTTCTCCATCATGATTATCATTTTACCTCAACGGCAATGCTGGAAATGTGTTTTTTTATATTTACATATATTTAAATTGACTTGCTGATGCAAAGAGGCACTGGCCTTTTCAGTGGTTGGAGAGGAAGGAAATATCATCACCATCCAAGTCTTCTAATGATTGTAACCCTCGTCTCTGTTCTGGACATCTCTGTAAGGTAATAAACCAAAATATCCACTGTACAAGATTCTGTGGCAGTATTTGACACGGTGAGGGGCTATTGCTTGCACACACTCCCCATTAGTAATGCTCCTTCCTTGCAAGGCATCACATGTTCCTACAAAAATATAGCAATACCAAGTTCAGTAGAAAGAAGTTTTAGGCTGCCATGTTAGTCCTAAGTTAAACCCAAAAGCAAAAACCAAACAGCCGCTTTGGCAAGTGGACTCTATGGCATTGAAGTCCCTCCCCTCCCCAAACCCCCTCCCTCCTTAGGCTCCGCTCCAAAGACCTCCCGCCGGTGGCAAAGAGGGACCTGGCAACCCTACTCTTTATCCAATGTCTCACTGAAATAGATTTCTTTTCTTCTTTTTAGGAATGTAGGGTTGGTTTTGAATCAATTCTATTGTGACCAAAAAAGAAATTGAAAGAGAGGAGGGACAGGCAGTAAGGTTCTGCAAAAATTAAGATTTTTTCCTCTGCAGATGCTCAGAGGATGGCAATGTTTCTCCTCAGCTTTCTACCCTCCTGCTAGAGAACCACTCTGTGGTGGGTAACGTTAAAAAAAACCCCTGCAAGGACTGAAATTACAAAGAGCGCACAGAGGTATAATAGAGAACTACAAAGGAAAATCAAAGAGGAAATTAAAGAGAAATTCCTCTTTTGAAAGAGAAAAAGAGGCATCAATGGTTACAATTAGAAAAGTGAATTTCAGAAAAAGAAATTGTACTTTCCATCACAGCACTAAGTGAGAGTGTGTGACTGGCCCAAGGTCACCCAGCACTAGGGTTGCCAACCTCCAGGTACTAGCTGGAGATCTCCTGCTATTACAACTGAATTCCAGCCAATAGAGATCAGTTCCCCTGGAGAAAAAGGCCACTGTGGCCGTTGGACTCTATGGCATTGAAGTCCCTCCCCTCTCAAACCCCGCCCTCCTTAGGCTCCACCCCACAAACCTCCTGCCAGTGGGGAAGAGG
Organism: Euleptes europaea; assembly: GCF_029931775.1. Classification (NCBI taxonomy): domain Eukaryota; kingdom Metazoa; phylum Chordata; class Lepidosauria; order Squamata; family Sphaerodactylidae; genus Euleptes; species Euleptes europaea. The sequence continues at coordinate 79,322,861 of NC_079316.1, forward strand.
GACCTGGCAACCCTACCCAGTACACTTCCATGGCAGAGTGAGGCTTTAAACTTGGGTCTTCCGTTTTCTAGTCCGACACTCTAACCACTGGATCATGCTGGCTCCATGACACATTTCCACTATTACTTGTACATAGGCTCCCTTGAAATCTACAGAATGTACATGTACATAACAATGCAAGATCACAGTTGAAGGGAATGTGTTCTAGTAATGAAATTCTCAAGAAAGTGCGGTTGTTCTCACGTTAGAAGGTTGATAGTGTTCATCTGGGAACATTAAAAAGAAAAGGATTCTCAAACACTGTAATAGGTAGAATAAAGCGAATCAAGCCATTATTTTACAATTCACTTCATTTCTGTGTCTGCCAGACTCCTATTCGTCTTTGAACAAAAGCAATTGATTTTGCATATAAAAAAAAACTAGCATTGACTTTGGTGGGAATTCACACGCAAACACAAAAATCTATGCAACCTTCCAAATTACATAGATTTTTTTTTTTACAAAATTCTTTTACAGTTTTTTTTTAAAAAAAACATAGGTGCAGTCTTTTACAGAGAATTTTAGCAAGTTATCTGCTGAGGGAAGCTGTGTTACCTGGGAGCTACCAGCCAAGTTAGCAAAAATCACAGCATAGACAACTAATTGAGCACGCCTGCCTGCCGAAAAGATCCAGGAAATTGTCACACATTGTGCGCCGACAGAGCTTTTAAACACTGGTATTCGTGGCAACAGTGAGGTGACTGATGGTAGCTCTGGGCACCGGAGGTTGTAGGAAGAATTCTATCTCTTGTCGGGAAAATTCATAGCACTTGCCCCTGGAAACAAGGAATAATTATCTGCATATTAAGCAAACTGTATCTGCAGACTTGGTAGCAAACTTCTCACGTGTTTTCAGAAACTGTCCTTCCACTGATTATCTGTCATATGCTTAATCACAGGATACTTACGACGAGTCCACATGGTATTTGAACACATATAGAACTGCCTTATTCAGACCGGTGGTCTATTGAGGTCAGTATTGTCTACAACTGGCAGCAGCTCTCCGGGGTTTCAGACAGAAAACTGTCACATCATGTACTTCTTGGTCTTTTGAACTGTAGGGATGCTGGGGATTGAACCCAGGACTTTATGCATGTAAAGCAGTTGCTCTACCACTGAGCCACAGCCTCACCTAATTTTTCTTATTACATGTTGTGACTAGGGTTGCCAACCTCCAGGAGGTGGGAAAGATCCAGACAGCACTCACAAATTGTAATACAAAAGTAAGCTTTATCAAAGTGTGAAATAGTGCAAAAGGTGCAAAATATATATACAAGGATGACGAAGATACACATACAAAATAAATAATGGAAGTCCAATATGATATCAAGTTCAAATGTCCAAAGACACAAAGTAGGTAAATATCCTGAAAACAGGTAAATCAATATTTATAATCCAGTATGGACTTCTGTTGTACTTATAGACAGCTGAAGGAGCAGATGTCCCAGGCGAGAGCCACAAAGGGAAGGTGACCGGACGTGTTGTCTAGATTCAAATCACGTTTCGCACATGGCTTCATCAGCAACATGTATCAAAAGGATGCACAGCAAAATTTCATTAAAGTCTCTAACAGGACCAGAGCAAATGATAGGTCTCAAGCTAGACAGGATATTTACCTACTTTGTGTCTTTGGACATTTGAACTTGATATCATATTGGACTTCCATTATTTATTTTGTATGTGTATCTTCGTCATCCTTGTATATATATTTTGCACCTTTTGCACTATTTCACACTTTGATAAAGCTTACTTTTGTATTACAATTTGTGAGTGCTGTCTGGATCTTTCCCATTATCCATACAGCACTGAGCCTTTATCTTTTCCAACCTCCAGGTGGTGGCTGGAGATCTCCCACTATTACAACTGATCTCCAGGCGATAGAGGCCAGTTCCCCTGGAGAAAATGGCTACTTTGGCAATTGGACTCTATGGCATTGAAGTCCCTCCCCTCTCCAAACCCCGCCCTCCCCAGGCTCCACCCCCAAAATCTCCAGGTATTTCACAACCCGAAGCTGGCAACCCTAGTTGTGACCCTATGTGAAGTGGGTTGATATGGGTAGCCTCAGATGAGAGGGCTTAAACCCTCTCTTCAATTTTTTTCTTTATCAAGGTTATAAAACATGCATTTCCATCTCATCTCCAGCTTTGTAGGCATCAAGGATGTGAGCTGAGGAAGGAAACCTTCTTCCCTCTACTTTAATAATTACTTTTAATATTTTCTTTACTCTTATTTGGTTCTAGTGGCCATCCCTCACTCAAGGCCTGTCCGTGGTAGACATGGACCATTTGCCTGTCCGTGGTAGACACATTCCCACTCTCACTCTCAATAATCTACACATGATAATTTGAGTAGTGGGAGGAAAATGGAGGGGAGTGATGTTTTGGATGCTGTGGCATCACTTCCAGGCGTGTCACAGCATCCGCAACCCTCTAGGAATTTCCTCTGAACTCCTAGAGCATCACAGCATCTGCAGGGCTCCCTTCTCCCCAGGCTCCACCCTCAGAAGCTCCTGGAATTTGCAGGTGCAAAGCTGGCAAGCCCACATCAGTGTTCATACTGGAGTCGCAGCAGATACATGAGGGAGCCGCCAGCAAACAGTCTCTGCTGAGTCTCCTTCCTCACATGATTTGGAGGCCTGCCTATCTCAACCCCAGGGGAAGGGGTCCGGGCTTCAGAAGCCCTTTCCTTTTGGCTCCACAATCCTGAAACTGCTGGGGGCAGCATGGATTTTTTTACACTTCTCCACCTGAAGTGATGCTGCGTCGTTTCCAGCTGGGCCATGTTTAATTTTGACTGGGCTAAATGTCAGCTGTACGGTACCAATTACAAATCCACAAGGAAATCTTCATTAGTCCCATAATTTTGTGGGACTGTTTAGGATTGTGTTCTGTGGCCACCACCCAACAAGACTTAGACCTTTTAAGCTCATATCTTTCGAAGAGTGGGCTGGATTATGGCTGTATGTGCTTCTTTTGCTTTGAATTGATATCCATATGTTTGACATTTGTTTTATATTTCATCAGTGACATGTTTATTTTATTTCAGAACGTCTAAATAAATGTAAATGTATGCAGTCTTCGTTCGAACAATTCATTCTATATATATGATTCAAGCTCACAAAATTATGGCACAGAATCAATCCAACCTTGTCCTGCATTGTTGTTTGCATACTGATGCTCCTTAGCAATGGCAATTTTGATGCTCCAGATGAAATTCTGAAATTACTCCTCCTTCCCATTTCCCACCAATTGTATCTCAAAAATAGTGACACCACAAGCTCCTCCCTATTCATCCCTTCAGGCTTTTTGGCTTCTTTACCCTTTGAAGATCCCTTTCACCATGACTGTCATGCTCCTCCTCACAAACCTCTTCCCATCCACTCTATCCGGGGTCCCCAGTAGTTTAAGCGGGCACTTCCACCCAACTTAGGGTTGCCAACTTCCAGGCACTAGCTGGAGATCTCCCGCTATGACAACTGATCTCCAGCCGATAGAGATCAGTTCACCTGGAGAAAATGGCTGCTTTGGCAATTGGACTCTATGGCACTAAAGTTCCTTCCCTCCCCAAACCCTGCCCTCCTCAGACTATGGCCCCCCAAAATCTCCCACTAGTGGCGTAGAGGGACCTGCCAACCCTAACCCAACTTCTAGAGCAGGGGTGTCTAGAATGCCCGAGGGCCAGATCCAGCCCCTTGAGAATGCCCGAGGGCCAGATCCAGTCCCTCGAGAGCTCTTATCCAGCCCACGTACCAGCCGAAGCAGCCGCCCCCTCTCAATCTGGGCTGGTGAGGCATGACCCAGCCCTACCAAGTGACATTTATGTCATATCCGGCCCTCGTAACAATTGAGTTCGACACCCCTGTTCTAGACCTTAGCCCAGCCGGCATCCTGTGTCAGTTGTTTAAACTGACCTTGTTGACCTACAATATTGGGGGATCGTCCCTTCCTTTGCTCCCATTGTTGTAGAAACATATGCAATCAGAAATCATGGGTGAAGAAACTCTATTCACTACACTGCAGCAGCAAGTGCTGTTCACCTATCAAGGGTCGCCTTATGGTAACGGCACCACTGAGATGCCATAAGCACTAAAGGGAACTTAACTTTATCTCATCTGAACACCTGTTCCCCACGAAACTGTTTCATTTCTGTAACAACTTGTGCTTCAGATATTCTCTGGCAATTCAATGCTATCGGGCCCCAGGAGATTCAGTAATCGTCATTTTAGGTTTCCTCTGGGTTTTTTTGAATATTTTTGTGCTCCCTTAAACTTCTATTTATACATCTGAATCAGAAATACTTTTTATGCCAGTATTCTCTTCCCTTGAGCTTTATTTCCACATTTCTGCATTAAAGGGTTGGATTTATCAGATCACAGCTATGGCTGTCTGCTCAACAGTTCAAAGTAGCCTTACCTGTGAACCTCTCCACAACATCAATAAGCTTTTCTGTAACTAGTCCCCATAAATCTATTTTTGGAGCTAGGCTTCTCCATTATACATCTTTACTATGGTTTTAGTTCCTAGAAAATAGCCAGTTATTTCACTTAACTGGATATATTGACTCTTACAGAGTTGGGTCACAATGCTGATCATCTGGAGTTGCTTCTGATCAATTACTTGACAACACGAGCAGGGAAACAGTATTTCTAGGTCACCCACCCTAGCAAATTGATCAAACTTTGGTCATTTCCCTGTCCCAATATTTTTGAATTGCTCTTTCACAGCCAACTGAGAAGGAATTATTACAGGGGTTTCCACGCAGCACTCAATGGTGTATTCTTTTTCCCATAACTATCTTGCAGTTCTCACAGTGTGCAAGATGCTAAGTAGAAGAAAAAGAAGAAATGGCTTTTATACATCGCTTTTTCTCTACCTTTAAGGAGTCTCAGAGTGTCTTACAATTGCCTTCCCCTCCCCACAACAGACACCTTGTGATTTAGGTGGGGCTGAAGGAGTTCGGAGAGAACTGTGAATGGCTCAAGGTCACTCGGCAGGCTTCATGTGTAGGAATGGGGAATCAAACTTGGTTCTCCAGATTAGAGTCCACTGCTCTTAACCACGACACCACGAGGGCTCTCAGAAAGTAATACAATTCTCAGAAATAAAATACCATTCAGTCCAAGGGACTCCCAAGAAAATGTGTGAGAGATTCAAAACAGACAAAGAAAGTATTTATTCACACAACACAGTTAAATTGTGGAACTCCAAGCCCCAGGATGTGGTGATGGCTGCCAACTTGGAAGGCTTTAAGATGGGAGTGGACATATTCATGGAGGAGAGGGCTGTTAATGGCTACTAGTCAAAATGAATTACTAGTCATGATGCATACTATTCTCTCCAGTATCAGAGGAGCATGCCTAGTATATTAGGTGCTGTGGAACACAGGCAGGATAATGCTGCTGCAGTCGTCTTGTTTGGGGGCTTCCTAGAGGCACCTGGTTGGCCACTGTGTGAACAGACTGCTGGACATGATGGGCCTTGGTCTGATCCAGCATGGCTTCTCTTATGTTCTTAAAATATTTTGAGGACTGCAGTCTTCAGTATGTGGTCTCCCTATTTAAATCCTGTATTTTACGGTTTTAAGACTATGTAAACTGTCCGTATGTGTGCACGCATACATGCCTCTTTAAAAAATGTACAAATGGGTCAAAATATCATAAGGATGAACATGATTCAGCTTGTTGGATGAAAATTTGGGAATGCAGCTCAGGTGGCTGAATTTTCCACTGATGTGTGAGCTTACCTCCACTTGCGTCCCGAGCAAAAGTGGGGTTCTTTGTATTCCTATTGTGGAGGCAATCAGAAGCCTCACAAGTCGCTTGCTGCAATTACTTGCTATTTTTATAGCAGCAGCCCCTTTATAAAGGACATTTCGGTAAATATAATACATTCAGTCATTGTAAGTGCGCTGGGTGAGATGATGATTGTGTGGCCTTTTTTTCCTCCTTGTTAAAGGTTAATATTTCCATGCATTTGTGAAGTACTGTAGACTAGCTTGCCGGCATGTGGGCTGCTCATTATGAGATAATTGTCTCAAAGATTTGCTGAAAGTGCTTAAATATTAAATATATGCTACTTATAAGCAAATAGTTGCTGGGATTTCGGTACAGATGAATGGGGAAAAAAGTAGGTTAACTGATAATAGTAGTTAAACACAAACGATAACAAGGCTAGGAAAAGTACCCCTAATAAACAGATGCAGTACCACATACCATTGTTATGTGTTTATTAGTAATTTTTATTAATAATTTAAAGAAAAAATGTAAAAGCCCATCAATTAGATAAGAAGAACAAATTGCAATATGATATACACAAAAGTTGCAGCTGAAAAGGGAGGTTGCGGAAAGTGGCAGCCCCCACTCTAGAAATAATGAAGAGTACATAGCAATAGAAGGAGCGCTACAATGCTGTTTTGCTCTGGGTCACACCATTCATCTATTTATTGCCTACTAACTGACAGTGGTCCTCCATTGCCCTCATGAATGACTCTTAGAAAGAGAAGCACAGCCTGGGATAATTGGCTGTAACTCCAGGGATCCAAAACATACGAGCTGCTATCCCTTGATCTTTCTCCAGTGTTGGACAGCTTTCTTGCTGGATCACATTCTACAGATGTTATGGCCAAGTGGAAGATGATCAAGGTGAAACTGAGTCTATAAAAGATGGAGATGATAGTGGACAACAACAATCCGTTTTCTGGAAAAGACTGGTGTATTTTTGATAAGTTACCAGTGTGGTGTAGTGGTTAACAGAGCTGATTTGCAGCGGTGGACTCTGATCTGGAGAACCAGGTTTGTTTCCCCACTCCTACACACGAAGCTAGCTGGGTGGTCTTGGGCTAGTCACACTCTCTCAGCCCCACCTACCTCACAGGGTTTCTGTTTTGGGGAGGGGAAGGTGAGTGTAAGCAGGTTTGATTCTTCCTTAAGTGGTGGAGAAAGTCGGCATATAAAAACCAACTCCTCCTCCTCCTCCTAACAGTAGTCACAACTCTTTGACCAGAAAATGAGCCTATTTATTTGTACTTATTTTACTTCATAGAATCGTAGATTCATAGATTTGGAAGAGACAGACAGGGTCATCTAGTCCAGCCCCCTGCACAATGCAGGAAATTCCCAGCTACCGGTACCTCCCCCACACACCCCCAATGACCCCTACTCCATGCACAGAAGATCTCTCCACTGGGGACCCAAAGTGGCTTGGATCGTTCTCCGTTCCTCCATTTTATCCTCACAACAACCCAGGGTGGTAGTTAAGGCTGACAGAGTGACGGTTCAGGGTCACCCAACAAGCTTTCATGCCAAAGCAGGGATTCAACCCTGAGTATCCCAGACATTAGTCGGGCAGCCCAATCCTTAAGGGGGGGTAGTTCGGTGATGGCCGGTGACAGCGCAGCCAAGCTGCCTCCTGAAAGGTTTTCCTGGCCATAAATAAAATTTTAAAACACACTTTTGAAAAATCCTCGTGAAACTCTCCCACTGAGTTTCATAGGGCTACGCCACCTATTTTGCAAGCACAACTCTACTCCTGAAAAATGGCACGTTCCTGGGGTGAAAGGGCTTTGGAAGTTGCCTAAAGGCAGCTCCACCCCCAGGAATGCCCCCCTGGACGCTGGTGCAAGCACTCACACTGGAAAAATGCCATCGGAGAGGCAGCACTGGTACACAAGGCTTACGCTGCTGCGTTGTTCCCCGTAGCCAGTGTAAGTTGCCCTGCGCTGGTGTCCGTGCCACTTTGCCCAGCAGAAGTGGCACGTATGCTGGCGGTGGGGTCACACCGGCTCCTAAGTGGCTCCAGCCCCCACTTCAGGATTGCACAGTAACACTCTAAACATTACATCACACCCAGCTCTCTATGGATGTTCGCTGACCAATACCTGGTTTTGGAGGTAGGCTGGAGTGTCTAGGGGTGCCCATTTTTAATTACATCTTTCACACAGACCCTCTTTTTAGACTCATCTAACCTGACTATGCTGATTTGTGTTTCTGGAATTGCCTGACCTGCCTAATACTATAGATCTAAGATTTCAGTCAATACATACTAAGCTCGTGTTCTGTCTTTTGTATCACTGCCTTCATTTTACTTGATGTCTACTGGCCATCCAGAAAAAAAAAAAAGAATCTAGTAGCTCCAATCTTATTTCTGCACTGGAAACACAGGGCTTAGCTATTTATATAGTGCTTTAGAATGTTAACAGAGTTGAGACATTGGGCTGGATCCAAAGCAAAATTTCCACTTGTGCTACAGCTCTTGCAAGAAGAAGTCTGTGGTAGAAACTTGCACTAACTTATGTACCCTCCTTTGCATTTCTGCTTGCACAAGATCTTGTGCAACTGATTTGGGGGCACTATAATATGTAGAGGGGAAAGTGCTAGGTGTACACATGATCTTGGGCAAGCAGAACTGCACTAAACCTGTTTATATTTCTGGTTGGGCCCCGCTGGATCTAAGGCACAGGCTGGGCAATCCTGTGCACATTTACTTCAGTTTGACCATTGATCAAACAAAAGGAACTCTGCATAGGATTGTAACAATGTTTTCTGAAGGACGTCCACATTCACAATTCAGCCTCTATGCAACATGGAAGCGTAGTAGGTGTGTGTCTGTATGCATCTCAGAGATATGGGCTTATTGCCTGTAGACAGCTACTCTCAGTGAAAATCTAAGAGTGCTCCACTCATATCAGTTTCCTAAGTCTGCATATTGACATGTCTATTATATTTTAATTTGAAGACTATTGTATAATCTTGAGAGGGCATTTCTCTTCTATTTTCTAACTGGATGACTTTCTCAGATTTACTGTGAGGTGCTAATAATTCTCCTAATTAATTTTTCATTAACAATCTGAAGTAGCATGAATTAAATGTAGTCTACATTATCATCCTGTACTTTGGAGCTGCATTTTCATATGGTAATCTGTTATTTAAGCCTTGCATTATAATTCCAACTGCCACAGTTCCCTCATTTTGTAAAATATGTCAGCTGCTCCATCTGTGTGTATGAGAGAGATTTTCTTACATAGGGTTGAATAGATCGTGCAGTACTTCAGAGATCAAGGGTACATTCCCAGAATGCTTTAATAATACAAAATGATTTAGCCTGGTCGCAGTAACTATCTGCATTCATTCCTGTTCTGACAATGTTTGTTCCATCTGGGAAGTGAAAGCTCAATTTACAATATTCTAATTTGTTGTTAAATCTACACACCACTGTCAATAAGAGTTTTAATACTGGTGTTGCACATTCCAGGACCTATTTGTAAAATGATACAGTCTGCACCTCTGGTGTAACACAGACAACCCTGTGTGGTGAAAGGTAGGGTTGCCAACCTCCAGGTATTAGCTGGAGATCTCCTGCTATTACAACTGATCTCCAGCCAATAGAGATCAATTCACCTAGAGAAAATGGCCGTTTTGGCAATTGGATTCTATGGCATTGAAGTCCCTCCCCTCCCCAAACCCCACCCTCCTCAGGCTCTACCCCAAAAACCTCCCGCTGGTGGTGAAGAGGGACGTGGCAATCCTATTGATTATGCATTGCCTTTTCTGACCATCAGAGGTCGCTTCACTCTCCCCACGCGTTTTGCCCAAATTTTCCAGATTCTGGCTAAAACAGCATTCGGAAAACAGGGGCAAAACCTGCAGGGAGAGCATAAAATGGTCAACTCTTATACCAGAGACCTCCCACCTGTGAAAGGACATGTTATCCAACAGGTAACTTGGGTAAAACCTGTAGTTTTTCGAAGAGGAATGTTTCATTCGTATTTTGCTAATGCTCTGTTGCCTTGCTCAAGAACTTGCTATGTTGCTCATGTCCCACTTGCTGGTCATGATCCAGGACCTGATTATCAGCTGAACTGCCTGGATGTGTCCAAATGAGTTTAAATGTATGATTACAGGCTGCTTTCTCAACACTGCCGTGCCCCCGCATAACCATCTGCTGCCATCTCCAGATGTTAAAAGGCGCACAGTGAAAAGAAACGATTTACATCTGAAGAAGTGGGTTCCAGCCTACACATACTAATCTATAAGGTGTCACAAGATACATTCTTGATTTTGTTGCAGTAAACTAACCTCGGTATCCTATTAGAATTGGTGACTACTTTGGTAATCCAATCCTAGATTTCTGTGCTTTAAATCAAGGTAAGCCAGCACATAGTAGGATCCTCCTCACTTGTTAGTACGATGACAAAGAGTGGTTACATGCACATCATGGCCCATGATTATATGGATTCAAATCTTGTTCTTGCATACTCCAAAGGAACTGGGCATCAAGCTCCCCAGGTTTCTAGTCAGAGATTCAGTTGAGAGGTTCAAGGATATTCTATCAAGGTTCTTTGGACCATAAAAATCCGGGTATCTCAGAAAAGTCAGTGTGGTGTAGTAGTTAGTTTTGGACTGGCCTAGGAAGACCTGGCCCTGACCTGGATGGCCCAGGCTAGCCTGATCTTGTCAGATCTCAGAAGCTAAGCAGGGTCAGCCCTGGATAGTAATTGGATGGGAGACCACCAAGGAAGTCCAGGGTTGCTGTGCAGAGGAAGGCACTGGCAAACCACCTCTGTTAGTCTCTTGCCATGAAAACCCCAAAAGGGGTCGCCATAAGTCGGCTGTGACTTGACGGCACTTTATACACACACAGGAAGACCTAGGTACAGATTAGGGATGCCAGCTCTGGGTTGGGAAATACCTGGAGGTTTTGAGGGTGGAGCCTAAGGAGGGTGGGGTTTGGAGAGGGGAGGGACTTCAATGCCATAGAGTCCAATTGCCAAAGCAGCCATTTTCTCCAGGGGAATTGATCTCTGTCACCTGAAGATCAGTTGTAATAGTGGGAGATCTCCAGCCACCATCTGGAGGTTGAAGGAAAATAACAAGCACTGATGGCTACTGGAAACATCAATAAGACTTTTTATAATTCAGTCATAAAAATCAAACCTTATACAGTGAAACAGAAGCAAACAAAGTCCCGTGGTGAAAATAAATTCCGCCGGGTGAGGTCTCCCGGTTGCCAAGTTCCAGGTGAAGGCTGGAGATCCATTCACTAGGGCGGCACTAGCGGCATGCCGAGCCGCAGATGAAACAGGTACCGCAGGCAAAAGTAGTTGCAGATCGATGTTGGCTGTATGTAGCCGAACAATGGCTGTATGAGCCAAAACTTGATTTTAAAGTATATTGTAACAAAAATTAGGGCTAAATTGCCCTTTACTTTGAGGAGAATTTCTTTAGAATATTTTAAGCCCGAAATAGGATTCCGGTATTTTCCTATTTCGCTGATGCTTTGTCCATCAGGCTTAAGGTGGCTTGAGCTAGTATATTTGACTCAAATGCCAGTGAATAATATCATATCTGTCATGAGGAAGGCTTGTAGCAGCTCTACTTCAAATACCCGCTTGGGTTACAAAAGTTCTCTCTTTGACCTTGGAGAGTTAGCCCAGCATACCTCAGGGGGTTGTGGTAAGGAAAAATAGATATTGCTCCAACCATTTATGTCACCCTAAAATCCTTGGGGGAAAGGTGGGAGGCAATTGAATCTGGAGGGAAGTGCCCCATGAGCCTGCAAATTTCCACTGTGATCTGCTAGTAAACAAATGTGTAGCTCAATGCTTCTCACACATAATGCCAAATGAGAGGGGTCCTGAACAGTATGGCTGCTTTAGTGCATGGAGGGGAAAGTATACTTACAAGGCCTGGGTGCCTCTTTTTCTCTCCAACTAGCGTGGTGTAGTGGTTAAGAGTGGTGGTTTGGAGTGGTGGACTCTGATCTGGATAAACAGGTTTGATTCCCCACTGCTTCACATGAGCGGCAGAGGCTAATCTGGTGAACTGGATTTGTTTCCCCACTCCTACACACGAAGCCAGCTTGGTGACCTTGGGCAAGTTTCATCCCTGTTAGAGCTCTCTCAGCCCCACCTACCTCACAGGGTATCTGTTGTGGGGAGGGGAAGGGAAGATGATTGTAAGCAGGTTTGATTCTTCCTTAAGTGGAAGAGAAAGTCAGCTTATAAAAACCAACTCTTCTTCTTCAAAAGTAAAATTTCTGTATCATCAGTTACATCTGCATAGTGGGGCAGTATCTTTTGTCACTTACCTGCTATGTATGCTATGACGGTATTCTTAGCTTTCTGGGCCACTCATATTCCAAAGGGTTATCTGTAATTATCAAACAGAAAGCTTAAAAGATAATAGCTGCATTTTAAAAAAAAAAATAGATGACAGGGTAGGAATTGTTAACCTCTGGTATGGGAATAAAGTATCTGTTCTGGCATTCATTAGCCCATAATTAAGCAGAATGTAAACAGATTACAATACACACATTTTCTGTAAATAGAAAGTTTGCTTTCCTCCCCCCAGGGTTGCCAACCTCCAGGTAATAGCTGGAGATCTCCTGCTATTACAACTGATCTCTAGCCGGTAGAGATTAGTTCCCCTGGAGAAAATGGCCGCTTTGGCAATTGGACTCTATGGCATTGAAGTCCCTCCCCCAAACCCCACCCTCCTTAGGCTCTGCCCCCAAAAAATTTCCCCACCCGCAGGTGGCAAAGAGAGACCTGGCAACCCTATCCTCCCCCCACTAAAAATGTGCGGTTATACCAAACCATATCAGGATATTGGTGGTATTTGTGAAAGAGTAAATTTGCAGGCAAGAGTGGGAAGTAGGTTTTATACCCCGAAGCCAAACTCTAAGGTGAGTCACATTTTGGAAATAACCTACTTGATCCTTTGTGTGCCAGTGACCGAGCTGTGGTTGGTTGCCTTTATGTTTGCTTTCCCCAGTAAAAACCAATTTCCTTAACAATCTGTCAATTTTTAAATCCCAGAACTATTTCCTGATAAGAAACAAGCAGGGCCCATTCTATATAAATTCAGCTGCTGGCCTGACAAATAAACCAACAGTAATTAAGTTAATTAAGGAAACAGAAACAACTCAGCAACACAAGGTAAAACAACAGCTTCACCAGAATGACATGTTATGAGTAGTACTGTTATTCTTTTCCCTAATGGCTGTTTTTATCAAAATGCATACTTTGGGACATCAATTTAGATCTAGATGAGCACAGGAAGAAGAAGAGTTAGTTTTTATATGTTGACTTTCTCTACCTTTTAAGGAGAATCAAACCGGCTTACAATCTCCTTCCCTTCCACTCCCCACAACAGACACCTTGTGAGGCTGCAAGAGTTCAGAGAGAACTGTGACTAGCCCAAGGTCACCCAGCTGGCTTCATGTGTAGGAGTTGGGAAACCAACCCAGTTCACCAGATTAGAGTCCGCCGCTCATGTGAGGGAGTGGGGAATCAAACCTGGTTCTCCAGATTAGAGTCCACCGCTGTTAACCATTATACCAAGCTGTCTATCTTCCCCCCTTACGATGTTTTCCTATTGAAATCAGCACACCCAAGAAGCTTGTACTTGTGCTTGGGAGAAATACCAGTGGCATCCTGAGCAGACTCACACCCTATGTGATGAGGTGAAGGGCAGCAGAGGCAAGAGATACTGTGCCAGTTATGGTGATGGAAAAGGCCCAAGCATCGCTGTGGCTGGGAAGAAAGGGAGAAGGTGCTTTTCCTGGATAGAGAGCATCCTTTCCCAACACACTAGCCCTTTAATCCGTTAACAACTTTTGATTGGAAGGTCCAGGTTTGGCAAGTCCCAAGAGATGGCTAGGATTGCCAGGTCCCTCTTTACCATCAGCGGGAGGTTTTGGGGTGGAGCCTGAGGAGGGTGGGGCTTGGAGAGGGGAGGGACTTCAGTGCTTAGAGTCCGGAGAACTGGGTTTGATTCCCCACTCCTCCACACGAGCGGCAGAGGCTAATCTGGTGAACTGGATTTGTTTCCCCACTCCTACACATGAAGCCAGCTGGGTGACCTTGGGCTAGTCCCAGCTCTCTCAGCCCCACCTACCTCACAGGGTGTCTGTGGTGGGGAGGGGAAGGGGAGGTGATCGTAAGCCGGTTTGATTCTTCCTTAAGTGGTAGAGAAAGTCGGCATATAAAAACCAACTCTTCTTCTTCTTCTTCACTGGCAGTCTTTAAGCAGAGGCTGGACAAACACTTGTCAGGGATGGTCTAGGCTGATCCTGCATTGAGAAGGGTTGGACTAGATGGCCTGTATGGCCCCTTCCAACTCTATGATTTTCCCTGTGGAAATCAAAACCGTTTGAGGAGGGTGATTTGAACAGGAACTGGTTTGAGAGAAAATAGGAAAATACCCCACACTAGGTTTCCCTTGTAAATAACAGCCCCCAGGTCTTTTTTCCATTATAAATAACCAGAAGGGGAAAGTATCACAGAAGTATACATAACCTAGTTCTGGCTTTTGGGGTACTTTGAGAGCAATCCTAAGCAGGTCTACTCAGAAGTACGTCCCATTTTAGTCACTAGGGATCAATCCCAGCAAAGTGTTCTTAGGATTGCAGCCTTTGCTGTATGCTGTTATTTCATAGCCCCTTTCCGTGTGCTGAAGCAGGAGTTTGACCAAACAAATTCTGCTCTGAAACTTTCATACATGATCAGAAATGACCTGCAATAACAAATGGTTTTAACAACCTGCCTCCAGGACAATATGCATCCTGTCAATTCCTAGATTATACAATACAAAGAGGTCTATATAATAAGGCTTTAAAAATATCAGGCATTTTCCGGGACTTTTGAAATTTACATAGCAAACAAACAGGAATGGACTTCATCATCCTGTCTAGTTGTCTTCTATATTTTAAATTATTATTTTTTAATTTAAATTTCAGCCAGCGTTAAAGTTCATTGACTCTCTTCCCTCTATATCTCACAATCTGGAGTTTCAAGATCTTCCACTGAGAAGTTCTAACATTCTGCACTCATTCCTAGGTCCCATGTCTCAGGTTTCAGCATCAAATGCCTTCAATAGTTCAAGATGGCCTTCATCCAGGAATCGCAGCCAGTTAAAATTTATGGTTGCCATCAAACCTGCCCTCCCCCACCTTGGGGGAGGACCAGGGTCATACCCTCCTATTGTGTTGGGTTGAGTTTGTATTAGGGTTGACAGCTCCAGGTTGGGAAATACCTGGAGATTTTGGGGGTGGAGCCTGAAGAAGGTGGGGTTTGAAGAGGAGAGGGGCCTCAATCTCTCTCTCTCCACCTGTTCTTAGACCAAGGTCCTGAACAATAAAACTTAAAGGAGACCCATCTCTAAAAACACCTCCCTTCGACTCTTCTCTGCAGCCTCCAAAAACTGTAACTATTACACTATACCCCGCTCTAAGTTTATTGAGCCCCTCATACTGAGAATGGAACCCGTCAGGGAAAGAGAAAAGTTAGAAAAGCTCCTACAAGGAGATAATCCCTCAATCACCTCTCAGGTAGCAAAATTTTGTACGGCTGCTATGACAATTCGTTGCCACAGAGTACTCTCTTAGTCCAAATGGCAGATGTAACTCGGATGTTATTTATTTTATTATTTTTAATTTTTTAAGTGACTTAAGACTCGGACTGTAAACCTTTGTTAGTAAGACCAGTTTAGTCCATGTATCTTGTTTTATCTGGCCAAGGGCCGCAAATAAACTATCTGAATCTGTATGCTGAGGGTCAGAATCCTCTAAGAGAAACTGAACTTTTTGCTTCAAAGTTGCTCGAGAAAACACGGACTGTTTGTTAAAACATGGTATAATCCATTTTAGCCTAAGTTGGTGCACGTAAGGACAACAGAGGGGCTCCAGTGCCATAGAGTCCAATTGTCAAAGTGGCCATTTTCCCCAGGTGAACGGATCTCTGTCACCTGGAGATCAGTAATAGCAGATCTCTAGCCACCACCTGGAGGTTAGCAACCCTAGTTTGTATGCAGTGGAAAAATGATGCTTCTCTCATACCTCCTTCAACTTTCTCCAACCAAAGAGAACATATTTCAGGTGTGTGTGTTTGTTAGTTTTTTGCATTGTTAACTATTCTTTTTCTGAATTACTCATTGCTGTTGTTGAGCACATTACAGCAAAAGGAAATGCTCATAGTAGCTCACTGTCTTCGTGCCCCCATGCACTTTCTGTATCATTACATTCAAGTGGAAAAGAATGATAAGGATGAAAATCAAACAGCTATACAAAAATAAACCTTTGCAGTGCACCCGTAATCAATTTGTTACTAACTGTGATTTCACAAAGAAGCAAGGTTCCTCCCTCATGTCAATATTGAGGCTGTAAAATAGGAATTGTTCTCAAATAGAGATGTGCAAACTAGAGATTTCTTATAAAAGCAAACAAGTGCCAGCTAAAGAAACGTGAACAGCTAACACTGTTTGCAAGTTAAGAAAACAATTTTCAAAGCCAAGATTATTTTTTTCAAGCTTGGTGAGTTCAGAATAGCAGAGCTCTTTAGGAATCTTCAAACAGTAAATTACAAGTAGGGTTGCCAACCTCCAGGTGGTGGCTGGAGATTTCCTGCTACTACAACTAATCTCCAGGCAAAGGAGATCGATTCCTAGGGTTGCCAGCTCCGGGTTGGGAAATAGCTGGAGATTTTGGGGGCGGGGCTTGAGGAGGGCAGGGTTTGGAGAGGGGAGGGACTTCAATGCCATAGAGTCCAATTGCCAAAGGGGCTATTTTCTCCAGGTGAACTGATCTTTATGGACTGGAGATCAGTTGCAATAGCAGGAGATCTCCAGCCACCACCTGGAGGTTGACAACCCTATCAATTCTGCTGGAGAAAATGGCCACTTTGGCAATTGGACTCTATGGCATTGAAGTCCCTCCCCTCTCCAAATAGGGTAGCCAGGTCCCTTTTTGCCACTGGCAGATTTTTGGGGTGGAGCCTATGGAGGGTGGGGTTTGGGGAGGAGAGGGACTCCAATGCCATAGAGTCCGATTGCCAAAGGCAGCCATTTTCTCCGGGTGAACTGATCAGCTGGAGATCAGTTGTAATAGCAGGAGATCTCCAGCTAGTACCTGGGGGTTGGCAACCCTAGACATGGCACACATATTGGCTGAAGGCCTCTGAGAACACGTGGGGTGGGGTCCAAAAAGGGGAGCTTGACAACCCTATCTCCAAACCCTGCCCTCCTCAGGCTCCATCCCCAAAATCTCCAGGTATTTCCCAACTCGGAGCTGGCAACCCTAGTTACAAGACACTTATAATTGGAACCACTTCCCCTTCCCCATGCAAGTTTTATGGAAGAGAGAAAACCCATTCTGCTGGATGGTGGTAAAGCTCTTTTTGCTTCTCTTCTAAATTCCTGATTGTAGCTGCTTTCCCCACAACAGAGAGATTAAGTTGACCAGGCAGGATCCCAAGCAGTTTCTGCTCGATCTATTTCACCTCTCGGAATTAGAGCCATAGAAGGTCACTTGGGAGTGACCAGTCACTCTCCAAGCATTTGAAGGTAGCTTTTCATTCTCCTCCAGTACTTCCATAATCACTTTTTTTACTCTTCCCTTTAAAGCTACCACAGCTACCTCTTTCTCTTTCATGTGAAGAAGAATGTAGCACACGCCGACATGCACCCACCTTTGATCTGGATGGAAAAACAACAGCGTCAATACCTTTTCCTGTCTGCCTCTCCTTCTTCTTTTCCTTCATCATCATGTGTAGATGAAGCTGCCAACAATCTGGAGGGGGAAAAAATGTCATGCCCCATTAATAGAGACTTAATGGGATGTTCTTTATCTTCATGCCATGTAAAGCTTCACCCACCCATTTCTACACATTAAGCCTCTATTAAAGGGGCAGGGCATTTTTTTTCCTCCTAACAACCCTATCAGCCCCTTCCTGAGCTGAGGCATACGGGGACGGCGGGGAAGAGGTGCAGTGGCAGTTTCCCCGACGCTGTTAAACAACAACAAAAAAAAAAGCCATTTCGCGGCTTTTTGTTTTGTTTAACTGGGGCTTTTCGCCCCATTGAAAACAGCGAGGCTGCACCTGCTAAATAGCTGCCTGCGGAAGTGGCCAAAAGTGGTGAGGAAGCTGCCCAAGTGGCGGCTCCTCCCCCTGGCCCACCCACAGAACGCCCCTCTGTGCTGCCGTGGCCTCTCCACGCCATTGCCAGCACCACAGAGAGGCCGCGCCTGCGGAGGGGGGAGGCGCAGTCCCGTGGCGTTCGGCCGCCAGCAGGACTGGCCTCGCCGCCGGCGTGAATGCATGTAACCGCGTGATTACACGCATTTACGCCGGCAGCCAGGTCATGCCGCCTCCTATACACTTTCAGCCCCATTCTCAGGAATGGGCTGTAAGTGCGGCTCACATATGCTTCCTTGCTCTGGATGGGAAAGGAGGATGCTATGGACTCTTTTCTCCTCACGCAAGCTCCTTCTTATCTCTTCCAGGGAAATCATAGATGTATATATTTCTTTGCAGGGCAAATTAAAATTGGAATGGGTGTTGCTTTGGAAAACAGCAGAGGAAAGTTTTCTTCCCCTGAACTCTGCAGACTTGCTATGAAATGCAGTAATATTTGTACAAGCTGCCATTTTGGGATTGGTAGTTTCCAAGGCTCTTGAAAAAAAAAAATTAAGAAGCTTCCAGAAACACAAAGTCAGCCCTCCTCTGAACTAGAGTATAACCCGAGAGTACAAAAGAATCGTGGTAAAGCTGTGAATATAATCAAGATCATATAACATTATAAGGCAATTAGAATGATTCAATAATGGTCAGTTTTATTATGCAAGTTTAAAGTACTTATACCATGAGAGTGAAAGATTGAATAGAAAGCAGTAGATTCAATGTTATAAAGCAGTAAATTCAATGTTATAAAGTAATAACAGCATATCATAGAGAAGATAGCAAGATGGAAACAAAACTGTATATGTTAACCCAGTTAAAGCTTGTTTTTGTATACTTTAGATTTTGCGCATGTATTGTATTGTCTGTGTTTCTGTATGTTAAGGATTTTGTTTGAAACAAATACTAATAGTAATAAAAAAAATCATAGTGAAGCTAAGCAGGTCTATCTGAAGACCATGGCCTGGTAACTCTGTCTATGCCTTCTTGAGTTCCATGATGGAAAAAGAAGGATTATTAAGAAATAAAGAAGGGAACATGTCAACATTTGATAGATGAACATGATCTTCAATGGCAGGTCAAATTCCAATTTTCTTTTTAAAGAGACATGTAAATAATTATCTTTTTACATTCTAATTCCTTCAAAAACATTTCAGGAAAAAAAAATCAGTTTACTGTGGGCATAAAATAGTCAACTCTTATACCAGAGACTGCTTTTAAAATTTCTAGGTGAAGCAAGAAAAACAATAACCTTAAGTTTTCCATGGCTCTTCCCACTTATACCATCTGTCATACTAAAAATTATGGTTGTGCAAAAAAAATTTTTTTAAAAAAATCAGTTTGGGTTTATTGGGCCCAACTTTTCCCGGGAAACTCAGAATAAGCTGAATAGCCATACCAGTAAATATCGGTATTAGGCTTATTACCGGGTTTACAAAAAAAATTGAGTCCCTTATAGTCTATGGGGATTTTTTTCGAAGCTCCTGTGGGGGCATTTTTTGAGGTAGAGTCCCCAAATTTGCAGTGTGGCTGCAAGGGACTCTACTTAGATGGTCATCGAAGTTTGGTGAACTTTGGGACAGGGGATCCAATTTTATGGGCCCGCAAAGGGGTCATCACATCCTCCAAGCATTTGCGAGCTGAGCTGTCCATCGGTTTTCAGGTTCAGAAGTTCAGTGATGCCGAGGACTGGCGGAAAGAGCCGATCGGCAGGCTGGCGCCTCAAAGTCTGGGGGCTCCCTTCGTATCTGGGGCGCATAGCATGATGCCCATGCAAATTAGCTTCCAAACTGAGGGAAATGGCTTAAATGCAAGAAAAATACATTTCTTTTGGTGACAAATGACATGCTGTGAACAGTCTTTTATTGTGGTCATCAAAAATCTGATTTCAAGAGATGGTCATGGTGTGGGGAAATGAAGCCTCTACTCGGGACAACCTTCAGTTTGAGAGCAGGTTTTCGGGGGGGGGTGATATCGGAGCCAGATGAAGTCTCGACTCTCGACCACCGGGGCTGTCTGAAGGAGCTCATCCGAGTGGGTGAGGGAGTCTCTTTTGGAAGTCTGGTGGCGTCAGCAGCTGTTGAAGCTGGTTCTTTTTAGTTGGAGGGTATATCCCTCCAGACAGGACTTGATGAGCCTTAAGTATTGGTTTGGATCATTTGGGGTTGGTTTGTTGCGCTGGATCTATTTGTGCTGCCCTCTCATGTGGCTCATTGTTTACACACAGTGGCAAACACATTACATACAAGCATGTTCTATGATTCTGTGTATCCCAGTTAGGATTGGGTATGAGGGTTACAGGAAGCGTTCAGCTCCAGAGTGTATTAAATTAGCAGCTATTGTACTAAACAAGTTCAGCAAAACTACACAAAGCGTATGTTTAACTGACCTTTGTTGATTACTTTGTCCAGAAACAAAATCTATTGTGAGGTCTTATTTTTGAGACCAATTTGTTCCTAAACTGGGGCAAAAAAAAAATGTATTACACAGCTAGTTTTAAAAAATGGTCAGTGTTGGATACAATTTCTAGTCAAATATTATAGTTCTCTGAGACTGCTAGCCTGGTAACGGAAAAGGAGGAAAAGGAGGAAGAGGAGAAAAAGAAGAGTTGGTTTTTATATGCCAACTTTCTCTACTACTTAAGGAAGAATCAAACCAGCTTACAATCATCTTCCCTTCCCCTCCCCACAACTAACACCCTGTGAAGTAGGTGTGGCTGAGAGAGCTCTAAGAGAGCTGTGACTAGCCCAAGGTCACCCAGCTGGCTTCATGTGGAGGAGTGGGGAAACCAACCTGGTTCACCAGATTAGCATCCGCTGCTCAGGTGGAGGAGTGGGGACTCAAACCCGGTTCTCTAGATTAGAGTCCACCGCTCCAAACCACTGCTCTTAATCACTACACCACACTGGCTTAAGTGGTAGAGAAAGTTGGCATATAAAAACCAATTCTTCTTCTCACAAACAGGTGAACACATGTGCATGCAGGTTGTATGTGTGTTCAATGTAACATGTGAACAGGAGTAATAGAGGCCTTCACAGACCAATGATCTGAGTCAGTATAATATAGCTGCATGTATACTCATGTGCCCACAATAAAACTTAATCTAGGGCCACAAACATTCCAAAATGTGGATTTATTCATTCTTAGGGGACAAACACAAATTCCATTCCAATTTTTTTTTTGTTCAATTTGCTTCCCCAAAATTGGGAACATTCCTAATTAAGAAAAGTGCTTTTTTTTCCCCCTTCAAAAAACTGAGTTTCACAAAAACATATTCAATATAATGGTGGGACACATTCAAGCATAACAGGGGGGGGGGGGGCAGAACGGCATCCTAAATAAAACTCTGGAAGAGCAAAGCAAGATTACTAATTTTTCCCCTGCGGCTCAGTCATGCTGGTTATAGGCAATTGACATGAATTTCAGATAGTTGCATTATGTCACTGAAATACCAGCTTGCTAGAATGCAAAATTAAAACACTGACATTTCGCACATCATGTTTGTATGACTGCTGCTACTTCATCACCCAACTGGCATTAAGGAGCTGTATATAAATAACGCCGTTTTGCATCTTTCATTTACCTTGTTGCACACTTGACGGGCATGATATTTTATCAAAAGCCAGTTCAAAACCTTTGGAGGGAAGGACCTTGAGAAGATCTTATCCAGTTCCTGCACAAAAGTTTTCACTGGCAAGCACTTGCATTTTCTCACCTACATATCCAGAAATAAACCTAGAAAGGTACAATGTAACAGCAACACACTTCAGGAATATAAATAAACCATGTTGTCCTAGTAGGTTTTCTTCCCCCTGCCATGAAATATTACTGATAAGTGCATAAAGTCTGCAAACATCATTCCACAGTAGGGTTGCCAGGCCCCTCTTCGCTACCGGTGAGAGGTTTTTGGGGCGGAGCCTGAGGAGGGCGGGGTTTGGGGAGGGGAGGGACTTCAATGCCACAGAGGTTGGCGACCCTGTGGGGGGGGTCCATTGTTCTGAACTTGTGGATTAACTCAAGTTCCCCTTGACATTTCTTTGTTTCAGGACTGCCATATGGAAGAAAGTGACTCAAGGCATATGCTTTTGTAAAAGAACCACCTCCGGATCTCCCTACAGCACTGGCTTTGGGGCAATCATCTGTGGCCTTGCAGTACTCAGAGGGACAAGAACCCCCATTGTTCCCCAATTGCTAACATAACCATGATGTTTGTGTGACTGCAGATACCCAAATATACCAGTTCAGCTGCTTAGGTATGGGCCCTTCAAAGTTTCCGTGGTCTTCCACGCTCAGACAAAAAAAAATACAGCATAATTAGAACTGATCAGCCATTGTCGTTGGAATGCTTCCTATGTGGCAAAAACTGTTATGCATTTGTCTTCAAAAGCACTTCTTTGCATTCTGTTAAAAACTTTAAGAGCAGGCTGCCAGATTCACATTAATATACATTTGTTGAACTCTGATAGAGATGGGAGGGGCTGTGGCTCGGTGGTAGAGCCTCTGCTTGGCATGCCTCTGCTTGGCATGCAGAAGGTCCCAGGTTCAATCCCTGGCATCTCCAGTTAAAGGGACTAGGCAAGTAGGTGATGTGAAAGACCCCTGCCTGAGACCTTGGAGAGCCACTGCCGGTGTGAATAGACAATACTGACTTTGATGGACCTTGATGGTCTGATCCATGTGTTCATGTGTTCAATCTCTTCAGGTTTCCTTACCCCATGTATAAACCGACATTTCAACTATGAAAATGAAGCAATTTTTGTATAGTTGCCTTGCAAACCAATACCTGGTTGGGGTGGTGGTGTCTTTGTTCCTTTCTCCTAGCAAAGAACTGTGTATTGTATGAGAATACAATTTGGACACCTGTCTTAACTTAGCCTTAATTTGGATTAATTCTTGGGACTACTCTTACCATTGGGGATGCAGGTATTTCACAGCTGCATCAGGACTGGGGCTACAAACACTAGTGTAGGGCAAAGAATAATGTTCTTCTTGTCATCTGGAGTTTTGTGACAGAGAATTTCTGGGAGCTGTTTCCAGTGATTTCTCTTGTGCAAGATGAGTTATGCAGAGCAAATTCATAACCTTCCTGTGGAACAGATGGATGCAGAAGATCCTCCCACCTTCTGCCTCAGGATAGATCAACGGCTGGTACTATAAGAAATTGAGACATTTTTCAGTAAGCTCTGACATGCCCTTTCCCTCGGCTTCAGATTTAATCATACACTAAATATATGGCCTAATATTTAGCAAAGAAAAATTACTTGCCTATATAAGTGATGTTCTGCCAGAAGGGGTATCCTTATGAAGCAACTGGCACTGAAAGCTGCTTCATTTGTCTGAATCAATGTGGATCTTAAGACACACATTGGTATAATTTGGGTATAATTATCAGTATAGTTTTGCCCAGATGGCCCAGTCTAGCCCAATATTGCCAGGTTTTTGGAAACTAAACAGGATCGGCTCTGGTTATTACTTGGATAGACCACCACGGAAGCCCGGGGTTGTTATGCAGAGGCAGGCAATGGCAAACCACCTCTGTTCATCTGTTGCCATGAAAACTATATGGGGTCACCATAAGTCAACTATATGGGGTCACCATAAGTCATAAAGTTGATGGCACTTTCCATCAGTAAGTATAATTTCATTTCATGGAATCATAGAATCATAGAGTTGGAGGGGCCATAGAGGCCATCTAGTGCAACCCCCTGCTTAATGCAGGATCAGCCTGGAGCACCCCTGACAAGTGCTTGCCCAGCCTCTGCTTAAAGACTGTCAGTGAGAGGGAGCTCACCATCTCCCTTAGGTAGCTGATTCCACTGTCGAACAACTCTTACTGTAAAACAAAATTTCCTAATATCCAGCTGGTACCTTACCTCCCACAATTTGAACCCACCTGCTCAATTCTGCCACATCCTTTTTGAAGTGAGGCCTCCAGAACTGCACACAAGCCTCCAGGTGCAGCCTGACCAATATAGTGTACACTGGAACAATAACATCTTGTGATTTGGATTTCTTACTTCTAAGATATTCACAGAATTTAGGATGGGCAGGATAATTAGGAGAGTTTAATTGACCTCTCATGCTTGAGCCATTAACCGTTTTTTTAAAGAATTTTTTTAATCACAAAAAAGATATTACTTGCTACCATCGTCTTTATTAGCATCAACATAATTGCCCAAATGCAAAGACGGGCTATGGGTAAGGATGGCTGTAAGTACTGGGACCTCCCTTTTCACTAGCCAAGGCTTAGAATTGCTTTTGTAAATCTTGGCAAAACTCCAAAACACAAAAGAGTGTAATCTAGGCAGGCTCTTATTGAACAATCCCAATGCAACACTTCGATACTGCAATGAACTGCTTTGAAAATAATAACTGTGGTTTCATCAAAATAATAGTCTTTTGTTAATAGAAACAACAACAAAAAACATAGCATAACAAATTTCTAGATGACTTAGGTGATGCAGAGTGGTAAGCTGCAGTACTGCAGTCCAAGCTCTGCTCATGACCTCAGTTCGATCCCAACAGAAGTTGGTTCCAGGTAGCCGGCTCAAGGTTGGCTCAGCCTTCCATCCTTCTGAGGTTGGTAAAATGAGTACCCAGCTTGCTGGGGGTAAAGGGAAGATGACTGGGGAAGGCACTCCCCGTAAACAAAGTCTGCCTAATAAACGTCGGGATGTGATGTCACCCCATGGCTCAGGAATGACCTGGTGCTTGCACAGGGGACCTTTACCTTTTTAGGTGAATTGCCTTTCTACACTAGCTATCGAAGATGTTATTAGCAGCAGGGTGCCAAAAATTTATGTACATTTCAAAAATTCTCTGTTTCAGGCCATTTCCAACATTTCCAACACATGTCCTTTGGAGCTGGTCCAAAGAGCACACTCAACTCAAGCTGGAATCAGGAAGGAAGAAAACTGAACTGTCCAGGAGCCTAGAATCCAACCACTGAATAGGGGAATCATAATTGGACAAGTAGAAGGCCTCTGCTCTGCTGGTGACCTGAGGCCATGTCCTCGGAGAAGGCATAATATCATGGCGGGCTTGTTAAAAAATAAAAGCCCACCCAGGAAGGATAAGATGTGAATGATGTCATGCATTAGAGCATGAGAAACCCCATTCTGCTGAAGAACATGGGGAATTAAAGGAAATGATGATCTCAATTCCTGGACTTCAGATCTAGATCAGCAACCTGTAAGATATGATATTTTTTTTCTGAATGCCACTG
Source organism: Euleptes europaea (assembly GCF_029931775.1). NCBI lineage: Eukaryota > Metazoa > Chordata > Lepidosauria > Squamata > Sphaerodactylidae > Euleptes > Euleptes europaea. The sequence goes on from NC_079316.1 coordinate 79,348,074, forward strand.
AACAAATTTCCAGCTCTCTCAGTCTGCTGTCAGTAAACATGAGAGTCAGACTTTATCTAATAGGTCTTTCCAGGCTTCAATTTACTAAGATCATGTTGCTTATATTAACAGAGTTATTTGTGTCGGTGTGACATAGAAAACATCCAGTCATTATTAGTATTATAAAAACAGCGTTCCTGAATGTGCTGTCCTTTGTATAGGCAGAGTTTCCAGTAGACAGAAATGGGGGGAGGGGAAGAAGCAGAACTGAAGCATCGTGAATGGGAGGTGACTGGTTCGGGGACAAACCTGAAACATCCATGCACATCTCATCCTATCCTTTACATATAATTATTAGTCACAAAAGAAAACCTTCTATTTTGTTTCAAAAGCAACATAAATAAAAGCATGGTAATTAGGGATGGTGCAAATTTTGCATTGAACCTGTTTGACAGTCAAACATATTGTGTTCGACGATGTCAATCAGTTCAGTGCCAAACTACTCAAATGCCTGCTGAACAAGTTTGCATTGTTTTGCAAAACTGTGCGTGCACTTCGGGGCTATATCCACAAGGGAGCTTTCTGGATTCCAAACGGAGTGCTTTTCAGACTTTCTGTCCCTGGGAAATCCATGTCACCTTGACTTACATGCCAAGGAATCCATGCACTGGCTTCATCATTACCATATGGAACTGAAAGTTCATCTTCCAAAACACCAACCCAACACGCTCTGGGGCTATGCCATGTAGACAAATATCAGTAGGTGGGTATGCTACCTTTCAGGACAAATGTAGACAAATATCAGTAGGTGGGTATGCTGCCTTATCTGCCTTTGCTGGTCTTCTTATGGAGGAGCGCATACTAGCACAGGTTGAAAACCACAGACCTATATATTTCCAGAATTTTCTCCTCCCTCCAGTTTCATGAACACATAAAGCTGCCTTATACTGAAGGGCCATAGCTCAGTGGTAAAGCATCTCAGTAGCTTCCTAATGTCAACTCAGGTGTCCATCTCTAGCATCCCAAAACTCAAACACGCTCAGGCAGATAAATCCTAAGCTATGCTAATTTATTAAGAGGAAAAAAAACAGATTTCAGAAGTCAACTGCAGCACACACAGGCAAGGAAGCTACTGAGATCTATGCAGGTGGGATACAAAATAAAATCATTCTCGGCTCAAAGAAAGACAAAGTGAAACCATAGTAACCTTTGATAACAGTTCAAATTAAAGACACAACAGAGGAGCACGATAAACAGGCTTTCTAGCATGAGTACACAGCCTTGAGCACTTGGCCTTGACAGGAATCCAGCCTCCGGCCAGCAATTACCAAACTTCTTCTCCAAAGTAACACAGGCCTGATAGTCTGTAGCAGAGTCCTGACATTCTGCTTGGCATGCAGAAGGTCCCAGGTTCAATCCCCGGCATCTCCAGTTAAAGGGACTAGGCAAGTAGGTGATGTGAAAGACCTCAGCCTGAGACCCTGGAGAGCCGCTGCCGGTCTGAATAGACAATACTGACTTTGATGGACCAAGGGTCTGATTCCGTATAAAGCAGCTTCATGTGTTCAGCATTCTAAGGTCCTTTTAATAACTCTTACATATATATTCCCCCCTCCCAGTGAGCTCTCCCACTGCTCCTGGCAAGACTGTCTTCCTGAGAAAACTATTAAGTATGCCACATAACCCTCTATGATGCCTCAAAAGATTTTGGAGTGCATTCTTAATTCATGTGTTGCACACAGGAATCCTAACTTGTAATCTGCTTCAGACATGGCAGGTGGTCCTTGAATTGTGCTATCCTAGTCTGACTACCACGGCTGGGCTGAACTTGCCAACTGGCTAAAAAGGACATCCTTCCAACATCCCTAAGAGCTTCGCTCTGACATTCCTTGGGAGAATCCATTATAGCCCCCATATTGTGAAAGGAGGTATGACTGCATTATGTATATTTCTGGCCCATACATCATGTTGAGGTGAACCAATTATGGATCAGAGGAGTCAAAGGCTTGGACTCATAAAAGTGAATTACTTAGAGGTGTTCCAAATAGTTTCAAAGCTCCAGACTAGTTGAAAATGCATTAAAGGCTGAAATATGCATTAACATCTTTTCCACATATAGAAAAAAAATTCTTACTGTGTGAAGCAGAGCTAACTTCCAACAAAGCAAATACTTGTAAAAGAATGTCTCTGCTGTGTGATTAAAAAAAAAACAGGGCGTATTTGTAAGCATACCTGTAAATTCATTACCCAGAGCTTTGTGCTATCCAGACATACACGCTGTTTGCCCCGTCTAATTGCTCTCAATTATCTAAAGATAGGAAGCTTTTTCATACAAGAGTGAGCACAATTAAAGCTAGAAAGCTGCTAACAGTCACAAGCTGAGTGAGCTACGGATCTCCCTTGCTTATATGTTGAACTCTGTGCGAGGCAGCAGTGCTTTTGCATACGCTGAATTCCTTTCGGCAAACCATACCTTATTGTCGAAGGCTTTCACGGTCAGAGTTCATTGGTTCTCGTAGGTTATCCGGGCTGTGTAACTGTGGTCTTGGTATTTTCTTTCCTGACATTTCGCCAGCAGCTGTGGCTGGCATCTTTAGAGGAGTAACACTGAAGGACAGTGTCTCTCAGTGTCAAGTGTGTAGGAAGAGTAATATATATAATGTCCTCATTAGCACATTATCTTGATACTTACAGGGCAATGGTTAGCACATTACCTTTGTTACTTTTTGTAGGACAATGATTCAGCTCAAACCCAATCCCTTTCTGACTATATATTACTCTTCCTACACACTTGACACTGAGAGACACTGTCCTTCAGTGTTACTCCTCTGAAGATGCCGGCCACAGCTGCTGGTGAAACGTCAGGAAAGAAAATACCAAGACCATGGTTACACAGCCCGGATAACCTACGAGAACCAAAGTCTCCATACCTTGTGTCAAACGCACTAATGGCGAAGTTTCTTTTTTTCTTTTTCTTTTTTTTGGAAGGGTCAGATTCTACAACAGATATTCAGCCAGTATTTTCTTTTGGAAAATCTTTGGGTTGGATACTAGCAAGAAGAAGAAGAGTTGGTTTTTATATGCCGACTTTTCTCTACCACTTAACGGAGACTCAAACCGGCTTACGATCACCTTCCCTTCCCCACACCAGACACCCTCTGACGTAGGTGGAGCTGAGAGAGCTCCAAGAGAGCTGTGACTGGCCCAAGGTCACCCAACTGGCTTCATGTGGAGGAGTGGGGAAACCAACCCGGTTCACCAGATTAGCCTCCGCCGCTCATGTGGAGGAGTGGGGAATCAAGCCTGGTTCTCCAGATCAGACTCCACCGCTCCAAACCACCGCTCTTAAACCACTACGCCACGCTGGCACTCATATCTGAGTGCACAAAGTGGGATTTTTGCTGATTCCCTTCTCCTGTTATGGTGTTCCTGGAGGTCCTGTTCCCAGGAGCAGCATTTCAGAGGATGTTTTGGGATATAGGGGGAGAGGCAAAAAAAAATTCATACTCTGCAGGCAGAAAGCCAATGTTTGGGTTGAAAATGATTTGCCTTTGATGAAAATGGTTGATAGTCATTTTTTGAGCCATCATACACAAGCTCCAGCTCTTTCATCAGCATTACAAGATCCTGTGTTGGTTATTGGAGTTTCAAACTACAGTTTCCATACTACTGCTGCCTCTTTGGTACTGCTCTGTGCCGTGCACTTCAAACACTCACTCAATTGAACCGCAAGCAGTGTGTAACCTGGTCTCTCACAAACGAATCTGCACCACAAGGTGTCAGCCACTTTGCTGAGCCATTTTACATTTCTTCTTCACACCCAGAGAGATGATACTTTATCAAACTACACTTCTGACATACTTAAGGTTACCAGCTCCACTCCAGCAAATGCTGGGGGCGGGGGCAGTATCCAGGCATGGTGGAGTTTGGGGGAGTGATATCACTTCCTCTGTGCTGCTCTAGGAATTCTCTCAATCCCTATGGTCTTGAAACCCCAAACTGAAATTTCCGGGAAGGTTTTTTTGCACTATACTCCTCGTAGCGCTTGATCTCCATACCCTTGATCATCTTCGTCCGGCGTAGGTTTCCCTCCCTGCTTTGGACTCCACAACTGAGTAAAAAGATAGCAAGTTGACACATATCGATATAAAAATCTTCATTGTTGAATAATCAGGTAATGAGGCATTGAAGTGATGTACATGCATACCTAAATGACCCCTTTACTGAATGCTGTGCTGCAGTCCTATACACATAAGACATGAGAAGCTTCTTCAGCCAACATGAACTTCTACTCCTTGGCTGTTTATGCTTGGTAATTAGCAGCGCATTCTAGGCTGAAGTGCCTCGCATATTTTTTTTATTTCTTCACACTGAACCGTCATTCCAGACGTCACTGCAAAGCCGGCGCATACCTGCGTCGCATTTATTAACACGACCTTTTGTACTTCCTCCGCCCCCTACATTGAAGCATCCACTGAAGGAAGCATGCAGAATCACAGCCTCGGCTTAGCTATGCAAACCACTATTGCTAATGACTAGGCAAACGAAGGAACAAAGGAGCAGGTGAGTGGGGGTGGAATTTGTTTGACTTTCTCCTCTTGCATCCGGATGGTGAATAGTCATGTTAAAGGTCGGATTTAAAAAATCAGCTTGAGTGAGGAGCAGAATCGACCCTGCATAAATGGCCATTGTATTTTTCCAAGCACAGAACCCAAGCTACCACCTTCTACATCAACCCAGGCATCCTTTTGCTGAACAGAGCTTGACAATTTTATTAATCTTTCTTGCCATTTAATTTGCCTTTCTATTATCGTTCTTATTACTGTTCTCAGGCTTTCCAGCTCTTTTTTTTTGGACCATTTACAAACAGCTAAATTAGAATTCTCCTTCCCCAAAGATTTAATAGCACTGAAGCAACAAACAAGAAAAAGAGAGGATCTGACAGGCTGTGCTTGATTGCAGGAGCTCTTTGAGAAATTGCAACCTCAGCCTGAACTGGGGGGCGGGGGGATAAGCAGAAAGGGAGTCCAGATTCTTGGGTTTTAATTGGGTGAAATTTTACAACTTGAGATGTCTTTCCTGGAAGAGAAGTTCAGGGATATGAAAATCTACAAAATCGCCTGAGCATTGTCATTTCACCAGCGGAGAATGTCTCTTGAAAGAGGAAAACAAAAGAGGCATTCAAGTGTGGAGAAAAGGAAGCCTGCTAATTCGGTTTCTGTTTATCCTGAGCAGAGTAATGGGCTACTGCTATTAATTCCACAGTTAACTTGGGTTTCAGTATGCAGATTAGCAATATCTGAGCATAAAGTTGAGCACAGATTAAAGGTGTAACAAATGTGCTGGGGCCTCAGTCTGGGAGTTGGCCCTTTAAATCTGGGCTCCACTTAGGGTTGCCAGCCTCCAGGTGGTGGCTGGAGATCGCCCGCTATTACAACTGACCTCCAGGTGACTGAGATCCGTTCACCTGGAGAAAATGGCCCCCTTGGAAGGTGGACGCGATGATATTATACCTCACTGAAGTCCCTCCCCTCCCCAAACCCCGCCTTCCCTAGGCTTCACCCCCAAAATCTCCAGGTATTTCCCAACCAGGAGCTGGCAATCCTAGCTCCACTCCCTAGGGTGTCCTCCTCAGCTTTCCCACTGTGCTCCGCTCCCACGCCTTCTCACCCGTGCAGTCTCGTAGACCTCAGTCCCCTGAGTCACCCACACCTGCCTCGCCTTCTCTGGGTGACCTCCGTCACCTTCAGTAACTAGTGCAGTCTTCTCTTGCCCTTCCTCAGGCTGTTCCTGCTGTAGCCTCTTCCAAGACAACAGGTAGGGTTGCCAACCTCCTGCTATTACAACTGATCTCCTGCTATTACAACTGATCTCCAGCCTATAGAGATCAGTTCACCTGGAGAAAATGGCCGCTATGGCAATTGGACTCTATGGCATTGAAGTCCCTCCCCTCCTCAAACTCTGCCCTCCTCAGGCTCTGCCCCAAAAACCTCCCAGTGGTGAAGAGGGACCTGGCAATCCTACCAACAGGCTACAGCCGAGCTGCTTCACCAATCCCAGTTCTCCCAGCCACGTGCAGGCCCTTGAGCATCTGCTGTAGGGTTGTCAGGTCCCTCTTCTCAACCTGCGGGAGATTTTGGGGGCAGAGCCTGAAGAGGACAGAGTCTGGGGAGGGAAGGGACTTCAATGCCATAGAGTCCAATTGCCAAAGCGGCCATTTTTCTCCATGTGATCTGATCTCTATCGGCTGGAGATCAGTTGTAATAGCAGGAGATCTCCTGCTACTACCTGGCAGTTGGCAACCCTAATCTGCTACTATCATCTCCACCTCCCCCCTAGGATTGCCAGGTCCTCTTTGCCACCAGTGGGAGGTTTTTGGGGTGGAACCTGAGGAGGGCAGGGTTTGGGGAGGGGAGGGACTTCAATGCCATAGAGTCCAATTGCCAAAGCGGCCATTTTCTCCAGGTGAACTGATCTCTATCAGCTGGAGATCAGTTGTAACAGCGGGAACTCTCCAGCTAGTACCTGGAGGTTGGCAACCCTACTCCCCCCATCTGTTCACTGCCTCCTTTTAAAAGTGTGGATCACTCACGCAGGTTACACTCCCCCTGCCGGCCTGTCCTCACCCTTGACAGCCCAGCTAACTTCTTTCAGCCAGGCAGTCTGAAGTTTCCTGACACTGCTTGGGCCTCGAGAAACTGCTTTAATAGTACAAAAGGTTTTCAGAAATGTGAAGGTGGTATGATAGAACTGTATTTTGTTGCAGGTACATACATTCGTTTTCCTTCTCCCCCTAAGACAAAAACTCTGTCTATTCAGCTTGTCCAGCTTTCACAGCAGTAAGACCTAACATCCACCTTACTGGGATGATAAACTATGTCATTCCCTCTTCCACCCGGCCATTTATATAGGTTTTTTTCTATCCCATCTTTTTGGGGCAAACATCTACAATTAGGATTGCCAGCTCCAGGTTGTTTCGATTTACAAACATCCACAAAATGTTCAGAATCAAACTTTGATTAATCACCAGAGGAAAGGAGTTTCACAGTAAATGGAGAGATGACTAGGATTGACAGAGAGACCTGGAACTCCTTTATCAATTATCTGTAGAGTGGGATGCAGGCGGGCGGGTGGGTGGGGGAACAGATGGAAAATAAATGAAGCAGAATGCTTATTTAAGTAACAAGAATTCATAAAATTCTGTCTGGGATTATAAAAATGCTGGAATCATCATCAAGAGACTTTTCTATAATCACATGTATTATATAAGACTTATGTGCCTACATTGAAATTAATTTGCATATTACAACAGGAAATAATAATGTATTTTCACATACATGGAATGAAAAGGGGAAATAATAATAACTGAGCAAGGCTCTCAACTGTTGTATCACAATAAACAACATGCAGATTCCAGTAACTACTTCACTTTCTTCAATTACACTCTGGTTTATGATTTTGTCCTCTGATTATTTCATTCTGAAAGACAGATTTCCCTTTTAGCTACAGTGCTGCAAAGATAATGATGAGACGCTGGCCACGCCCCTCCCCAACTTCACTCACAAAATTTTATGTGTGTGTGTATGTGTGTGTGTATAAAGTGCTGTCAAGTTGCAGCCGACTTGTGGCAACCCCTTCTGGGGTTTTCAAGGCAAGAGACTAACAGAAGTGGTTTGGCCTTGCATCCATAGCAACCCTGGTATTCCTTGGTGGTCTCCCATCCAAATACTAACCAGGGCTGTCCCTGCTTTACTTCCGAGATCTGATGAGATTGGGCTATACCATACTGCCTTCCCTCAGTATGAGTGTATGTGCTCACAAAAAATTTAAAAGGTGAAGTTTTGGGAGGAGGGGAGATTTATATATATACGTATATGCATTGATTTCTTTGATGGCTTCGCATTATAGAAGAGTTTTTTATAGTTACAATAAAAATCTGTTTTCTATCATGCACAGTCATCAAAGAGATCAATGAGACAAGTGAGCTATATATAACAGTACATAACCTCATTGTTCAGTGAGACAGGCAAACTATAAATACGAGCAAGTCCTAACCTCACTGAAGCCGTCATTAGCACCATCTCAGCTAGACATCGACAACATAATTCTATTCAGTTACTATAATTCTGCCGCCAATACATAAAAGGCTTCCATAGGGACTCTAACTTCATTGCATCATCATCATGTTGATAAGCAGTAAGTCTAATCAGAGGATACAAATCCTTAATTATTTCAAACCATTGCCGGACATTGGGAGTAGTGTCTGGCTTCCAATAACTGGCAAAAATTAACCTTGCGGTAATAATTAGATTCAGCACCATAACTCTGAATTTCCTAGGAATCATAGCATCATAATTTAGTAGTGGTGTCTCTGGCATCAATGGAACAATAACTAAATCTTTCTTCATTGTATCAACAATCACTTTCCAAAAGCGCCATGCTCTCTGGCATGAGTCACACATATACGAAGGGTCAGCATGACAGGATTTACAAAACCAACACTGACCTGTGCAAGAATGGTAGATTAACATAACCCTCTGCAGAGATAAGAGCCATAGATGGGTAGTTTTCAAGATCTTCTCTCTACATTAAAAAAAAAACTGAAAAGGAAGAGCCATGCAAAAAAAAAAAAAAAATTTCCATCCTTCACTTGATACTTCAAAACCAAGACTCATACTCCATTTAAGCTAATAGGTCAACTTAACATTAAACTCCAGAACAAATAATAAGCCATATACCCAAGCATAAAAATGTTTATCTCCTTGTGTTACCAATGTCTTGAATTCAGTAAGCCTTAGGAAAAACTACATTTATTTAAAACTGTCTCCAAATTTCCTGCCAGGAAAGAAAAGTGTAAACCGTATTTTTTCTCAAAAGTGTAAACCGTATTTTTTCTCATTCTCTAAAATTATTACAGATGGTATTCTTTTTAAAGGAGACTTTTTATATATGACAAATAGAACGCCAAATCTTAGTCTGAGGCAAAATTTCCCTATTATGTATCCATCCTGTGCACATCTATGAATGTTGACTATGTGCTTTTATTGAGAACTATAACTTAGTAACAGAGCATGTGCTATGTATACAAAAAGGTGCAGGTTCAGTCTTTAGCATTTCAAGTTAAGATGCTCTCAGGTGGCTGGGCCAGGAAAGTGTTACTGCCAGGCAGGGTGGACAATGCAGCGCCTTACTAGTGCTGGTAGGGTTGCCAGCCTCAAGGTAGCGGCTGGAGATCTCCTGCTATTACAACTGATCTCCATCCAATAGAGATCAGTTCACCTGGAAAAAATGGCTGCTTTGACCATTGGACTTTATGGCATTGAAGTCCCTCTCCTCCCCAAACTCCGCTTTCCTCAGGCCCCGCCCCCAAAATTTCCAGGTATTTCCCAACCTGGAGCTGGGAAGCCTAAATCCAGGGTCCCCAACGTTGTTGAATCTCTGAGAACACATAGTGGCCTGTGCAATAAAATGGCTCTCATGGAGGGGAGGAGATGATCATAAAATGGCTGGCACAGGGTTAAGTCTCATCAGAAAACATCAACAGTTTCCAAAAATGTCAGGAGGTTCCAAGCCAAGAATCCTCCTATGATAGAGGCAGCCTAGGGTTGCCAAGTGCCCGGTGGTGGTGGATAAAATCCCGCCAATCCACCGGGCTGCCCACCGGCCAGCTGATGGCCAGCGTGCACTGTGTGCACATGCACGCGCACACACGCATGCATCACTGTTTGGTAAACTGAAAATGCGGACGCTCTGCCAATCTCGGATAAAACTCTATGGAAACCATAGAGTTTTGGCCAAGATCGCTAAAGCATCTGTGTCGCTTCCGGGTAAACCCGAAAGTGGCGTGGATGCTCTGGCAATCTCGGATAAAACTCTATGGAAACCGTAGCATTTTGGCCAAGATCACTAGAGTGTCTGCATCACATCTGGGTAAACCCAGAAGTGACGTAGGCGCGTGACGCAAATGTGCATGTGCTTCATGCCAGGTGTGCGTGCGCATCGCATGCTGCAGCCATGGCCCCGGAAAGCTCCCACCAGTGGAGCTACGGGGCCTGGCAAGCCTAACGCAACTGTTTCCAAAGGAATGTTTCTTGCAGACACAAAAGCCATGCCTCCTGGGCTTTTCTGAAGCACCTCCTCCTCCAGTGAAGTGGAGGAAAGTCAGGATTGGCCCTTTGCTTTGGGGAAGAAGCAAGTGAATGCCAGGGTATCCGGACAACATGATCTGATAGTTATGGGTGACTTCAACTTCCCTGGTGTGCGCTGGGAGACACACTCTGCAAAGTGTCCACAGTCATGCAAGTTCCTGTCATGCCTGGCCAATAACTTCCGTCATCAAATGGTGGAGGAAGCTACGAGGGGCTCAGCCATACTCTACTTAATATTGACCAACAGGCAAGAGATGGTAGATGGGGTGAAGGTGTTGGGAACCTTAGGGGTAAGTGACCATGTCCTCCTAGAATTCCTTTTACTGTGGGGGACCAAGGAAGTCCGTAGCCACACATGTTTGTTAGATTTTAGTAGGGCAGACTTTAATAAGCTCATAGCATGATGAGAGTCACTCCATGGGCAAGATTGCTGGATTGCTCCTTTCCTGAGCAAGTGAAGGGTGGGCTCTCCTAAAAGGAGAGCTCTTGCAGGCTCAAGCCATCACTATTCCAATAAGAAGGAAACATGGTAGAGGATCCAAGAAGCCAATGTGGGTGAACAGAGAACTCCATGATGAGCAAAGGAAGAAAAAGGAAATGTTCAAGAAATGGAGGCAAGGACATACCTCTAAAGAAGAGTATCTGTGGGTTGCTAGGCACTGTAGGTCAGTCATCAGAGAAGCCAAAGCTCACATTGAGCTGATGCTGGCCAGAGAGGCATGCCTCAACAAGAAAAGCTTCTTCAGATATGTGAGGAGCAAGCACAGGATAAAAGAGGTGATAGGCCCACTGTTAGGTGAAAATGGAGAAACTCTGACAAAGGACAGAGAGAAAGCAGAAAGGCTCAGTGCCTATTTTGCCTCAGTTTTTTTCCCTGAAGAAGAGAACAGGCTTATCTAGAGATGGTCTTAGGCAAGGCATGTCATCTGGGCTGCTGATTGCCATGAACAGAGATGTAGTTGAGAAGCACCAGGCTGCATTGGATGAGTACACATCCCTTGGGCCATGGTATGCACTCAAGAGCACTCAAAGAACTTTCTAGAAAGCTTACAGAGCCTTTGTCCATCATCTTCCAGGACAGGAGATATGCCACAAGACTGGAGGAGAGCAAATGTTATCCCAGTTTTAAAAAACAGAGGCATGACATCCAAATCACAAGATGTCATAGTCCCGTTGTACACTGAATTGATCAGGCCACACACCTACAGTATTGTGTGCAGTTCTGGAGGCCTCACTTCAAAAAGGATGTGGACAGGATGGAGTGGATGCAGAGGAGAGGGATGAGGATGATCTGTGGCCTGGACTGGAAATGCACATTTCCAGATGCATTTTCCCCATCCAAATTCTCAGAACTCAACAGTAAGTGCCCCATGCAGGGTTTTGAGAATTCGGATGGGGGAAATGTGCATCTAGAGAGCGGCAAATCCAAGGCGAGACCTCCCAGGCATAACACACATTGGGAGGAAGGGAGCCTCCGGGTTTCAGGCAGGGACTGTTGGGGGGGGGTTGTCTGGAGAGGAGAGGCAGCTAACCGGGCGGTGGCCCTGGGCAGCCCTCGTCCTTCCCAGATGCACATTTTCCCCATCCAAATTCTCAGAACTCAACAGTAAGCGCCCCATGCAGGGTTTTGAGAATTCGGATGGGGGAAATGCGCATCTAGAGAGCGGCAAATCCAAGGCGAGACCTCCCAGGCATAAATGGCGGGCAACTTGGCTGGCCCGTTCGGCGCGCAGCTCCCTCCCCAGGTCTTATTCTGGCTTGAGGGAAGAGGAGCCACTGCTGCCGTTCTCTTTCCTCCCTGCCCTCTTCCCTACTTGCTTCCCAGCCGGCGGCATGGAAAAGCCCCAAGAGAGCCATAACGGCTTCTTGGAGCCGGCCGGCCCGGCCGAGCTGGAGGCATATGCGAAAGTCTGGAGGGGGGGGGCAAATGGAGCGAGGCAGGATCATGGGAAGAGTGAGCGGGATTTGGCAGATTTGGAGCGGTGAGTCATGAGTGGGAGCAGACGTAAGCAGAGCAGAGAAGTGTGCTATTTCTCCCTATGAAGAAAGACTGACAGAGTTGGGAATGTTTAGTCTGGAGAAGAGGGGGAACATGATTGCTCTCTTTAAGTATTTGAATGACTGTCATGTAGAGGAAGGCAGGGAGCTGTTCCTGTTGGTAGTACAGAATAAGACAGCAATGATGGGTTGAAATTACTGGCAGAAAGGTTCCGGCTGGATATTAGGGGAAAATTTTTTACAGTAAGTTGTTCAACAGTGGAATCAACTACCTAGGGAGGTGGTGAGCTCTCCCTCACTGGCAGTCTTTAAGCGGAGGCTGGACAAACACTTGTCGGGGATGCTCTAGGCTGATCCTGCATTAAGCAGGGGGTTGCAGTTGCACTAGATGGCCTGTATGGCCCCTTCCAACTCTATGATACTATGATTCTATGAAACTCATTGCCAGGATCTGTGGTACCTATGAACACCATGTCAAGGATCACTGGGCTAAATGCACCTGACTTGTGAGGGGCATCATCGCAAGCATGATGACATCACTTCCAGATTGTATCTGGAAGTGACAATAGGTAGCTCTAGGAATTGCTGGAAAGTCTATGTTTTACCATATAGTTTCTGCTGATTCCTAGAGCTACTGGCATTGGTGGGTTGTACCCAGAAATGATGTCATTCTGCTTGCGATGCCAGTAAGTTTTTGAAATTCTTATTTTTTTTAATTTCTGATTTTTAATTTATCCTCCACCACTGCTCCAGGCAATGCTAACTCGGGGAGGGGGATCCCATGCCTCAACCAGGGGCTTGGCAGCTGTGACCTGACTCAATATAAGGCAGCAGCACGTTTCCTTTTTACACTTAGTTTATTTACAGGAACAAACATTGGTATACATTGGAAGACAAAGGATACATTTTGTGGCTTATTCATTAGAAAACAGACGCTTTCTCTGAATATTTTAAAGACAAGCTCCTGTTTTCTAATGAATGAGCGAGTACAAAATTAGTACACACACAACAAAATGAACACTGAGATCCAACCATTTATTCAATACATACAACAATGTGTGAATAGCATAGTTCTTAGTCTTTGGTAGGTTGCAACAATATGAGGATTGACTATTAAGACTTGGAGTGGCATTACAGCACGTGCAAATTATAACAACATAGTGCTAGAAGAGTAATAGTACCTATATTTCATATTATAATTTTAAAGACCATAAGCAGAGAGTAGCACATAGAGAATTTTGCCTTCAGCTATTACATTAAGTTAATTAGAATCCCTGGTTCATACTGCAGAGAGAGAACAAAACACAATTTTTTATTTCCATTTTTATTACCGCAGCACTAAAGATTTTGCTAATATCTATACAAGACACACATTCTTCAGAGGTTTTTTGACCCTAGGCTCCTAACACTCACAATGCCTGTCTTTTAGGAGCAGAGCAACCCTAAAGAAGAACTCTAATCTTTCATAAGCCTTAGGCAGTCTTTATTTGAGAGACACACCACTGTGGAATCTTTACGAAAGAAAATCAGATCAAACTAGAAGAATCACAGTTTATTGGCACTATACTACAAAGTTCTTCCTGGATGTAAGTTTGTATTTTATAGCTTACTGCACACCATATAACTGAGTCTCAGGAAAGAAAACCGTCTGCTTAGGTATTTTTAACTAAGCAGCTGACGGTAGTAGTTGAAAGCCTCAAATTCCTTTCACTGCAGATTTCTGGATACTGCAAGGTAAAGTATTTTTAGACTGAATGTTGTCAAATTTTTATATTTTTGCCCTGTCAACTGTAGAGCCGTAGAGACCCTGTTGCCACCCCAGGGACACCTTTTCACAGTTTTTTGGGGAGAGGGAAGAAACATTTGCATAAAGGAAAAATCCTGAGTTTGGGGATATTCGAGATTAACAGCACAAACCTAAACAGAGTTACTCCAGTCTAAACAAGGAGTCCTTCCCACCCACAGCCATTCAGTTCATTGGCTTCCTCCCTCCAACTGCAATTCTGTCCCAGTGTGGCCAGACACTGTTGCTAAAGTACCGAAATGGGTAGAAATAGAATGTCATTGTTAGAGATATTTCAGTTTGGAATGGGTCTACTGTTTCCCCCACCCGGAGAGTTCTCAGAGAAAGCTCAGACTTTGCCCCCCTGAGAATTCTCTGAAAGCTCAGAAAGACTGGGGTAGCCATCTATCATACCAAACCTTTCCTGCCCCTGGTTCCCTCTCTGCTCCCAGCCCAGTTATCTTTGGGTTATCGGAGGGAAATCACTGACATAGAAGGCAGGGAGTAGTCAGCTGAGGGCCTACTTTAGGGTTGCCAAACTTGAGTGGAGGGCAGGGTTTGGGGAGGGGAAGGACCATAGTGGGGTATAATAGTATAAAGTCCACCCGCCGAAGCAGCCATTCTCTCTAGGTTCCCAACCTTTTTTTGACCAGGGACTACTAGGACTTTTTTGTTCGGTGCAGGGACCCCAAGGTTCAAAATAAAAATTCCGAGAATTTGAAAATAAACTTTAATCGTAACTGTTAGTTAAACATTAAACTTAGAATAATATTTGAATATATATTTTTATAATAGAGAACTTTTAATTGAAAATATTAATTTATTTGGGTTTATAACTTTGTTTCGCGGACCTTAATTTAGTTCTCGCGGACCCCTGGGGGTCCACGGACCCTCGGTTGGGAACCAGTGCTCTAGGAGAACTTATCTCTGTAGTCTTGCAATCAGTTGCAATACCAGGAGATCTCCAAATGTCCCGTGGAGATCTTATTAGCTTCTAGTGTATTCTCAAATACACTGGAAATTTCAAGTCCTGGGATCTGCAGTTTTTAATTCTCACTGGCTGAGAGAGCCAGTGTACTGTAGTGGTTAAGAGCAGTGGTTTGGAGCGGTGGAGTCTGATCTGGAGAACTGGGTTTGATTCCCCACTCCTCCACATGAAGCCAGCTGGGTGACCTTGGGCTAGTCATACTTTCACAGCCACACCTACCTCACAGGGTGTCTGTTGGGGGGGGGGAAGGGAAGGTGATTTTAATCTGGTTTGAGTCCTCCTTAAGTGGCAGAGAAAGTCAGCATATAAAAACCAACTCTTCCTCTTCTTCTGAACTGACTGGCTGAAAAACTATAGAGGTATTATAATGTCCAAATGCAAATTACCTGCAGTTGCTCCCCCTATTAAGATATGGTCGAAGCCAGCCTGCCTCTCCTCTGTGGCATAAAGACCCGTGGCATGCTGTAATACTAGTGTGTACTTTATGCCTGCTATGCTTATAAGTAATCTTCCAGGATGCCTAGAGCTGAAGCACAGGTCTTCCGTCTGTTTGTGTTAGCCTAAATAAATAAACAAGTCATGCAAGCTGTGTGCCCGCAAGTCTCCCAAGACTCCCTTCCAGTTTTCTCTACGAAATGCATGCTTTGTAGGACGCAACTCACAATAATGCTGCTTTTGTACGCTTATTTGCCTTCTGCAGTAATATGTTCATACAGTTTGCTTATGGGGAGAGGGCTTCTACGAACAATGTGATCTATTCAGCATCACCGGTGGCCAGACAATATGAAAGGTCATTGCCATGCAGAATTTGCACCTGGAGGTCTCCTTACCCAGTGATGATGCAGCACAGCGTCCCCCCACCCTGCTGTCAAGTCACAGCTGACTTATGGAGACCCCATAGGGATTTCAAGGCAAGAGACGTTCAGAGGTCATTTGCCATTGCCATTGCCTCTATATCATGACCCTGGTATTCCTTGGAGGTCTCCCATCCAAATACTAGCCAGGGTCAGGGCTGAGAGTGTGTGACTGGCCCAAGGTCACCCGGAAACCAACCTCATGTGACTATGGCATGAGTGGGGATTTGAACCTGGATTTCCCAGGTCCTAGTCCGATGCCTTAAAACCACTGCACCATGCTGGCTCTTGCAGCACAGCTTAGTAAAAAGGTAAAGGTGCAAGCACCTGTGCAAGCACCAGATCATTACTGGCCCTTGGGGTGACATCACATCCCGATGTTTACTAGGCAGACTTTGTTTGTGGGGTGGTTTGCCAGTGCCTTCCCCAGTCATCTTCCCTTTACCCCCAGAAAGCTGGGTACTCATTTTACCGACCTCAGAAGGATGAACGGCTGAGTCAACCCTAAGCCGGCTACCTGAAACAGACTTCTGTCGGGATCAAATTCAGATCATAAGCAGAGCTTGGACTGCACTACTGCAGCTGACCACTCTGTGCCACGGGTCTCTTACAGCTTAGTAAGGGGCCAATATACATGAAGGAAATGCCTAGCTGTCTCTTGCAGGCCTTTCACCAGCTAATTTGTCCAGCTGAAGTTCTGGGGATAAAACTCTTAGGGGTTAGTTAGTGCTGAAGTTTGATGAATTAGACTCCTAGGGCTTGCCCTTTTGCTTGCTGAAATAAAAGGGAAGGCTTCCACATCGGGAATACAAAAGGCATGAGATGCTGTGGAAAAAGGTTTTGCAGTTGCATCTTTGGAATGGTGCACGTAAGGATCTTTTGAATGCAGATGTTCACTCAGACATGAAAGAACATGGAATTCCTGAGGCTTTGGATGCCCTTGGCTGCACCCCGCCATCCATTTATTTTAACCTAGCCCTATGAAAGTCAATGAAACCGCCATGGCAAGAGTGAGTTGCGGATGATGGCCCTAGGGAGTTATGGATAGCTGAAGGTGTAAGATTTGTCAGCGCAGACATCCGGTACTATATGAGCATCCAGCGATTGCTCAGACGACATCTTCTCCAGATTTCCATCTGCAGCCTTCGAAATTGTGAGCTCAAATGTTTGCCATTTGTGGCAATGGGAATATCTGTGCATGCTATGTGTTAGTGCTGGTTCTTCACTTCCTGCCACAGGCTACAGTGGAATGGTGTTGTCAGGATTTTATTTATTTATTTAGAAGATGCATATGCTGCCAGTTCAGAAACCTGCTGGAGGTGGCTCACAACACAAAACAACATAAAATCAGAAGCACATAAAATCGTTACCATTAACAAAGCATTTTAAACCCAGGTCATAAAATAACATTCAAGCCCAGAGAATTTCCATTGCGCAGATAGATATATTGTGTGATAATAAGTGCAGAGAATCACATGCCAGAAAGAATTTTCAATATTATACCATTCTTGGGGCACAGCTCCCCACAAACCACGCGCATGTCAGGGCAAGACAGATATTGCTTGTGCCAGGAACAAGTGTGAAGAGAGATGCATGCAAGAGAAAGGTGGGGGCACATGACAGAGGCTAGGAAACACACAAGAGAGATTCACAATCTGTCCAATCCTGCTCTCGAATAAAGCCTAACCTGTTTCAGACTCTTGCCTGAGCGAGTTTTGCTTGAGGGACACTGGGGACAGAACTCTGAGTCTGACATAAGCCTACCCTTATGAAGTCTGAATTAGTACTACACACCTGAAACCTCCACTACAGTTTTCTATCATAACAGATAATGCTGAGGTAGATAGACCAACAGTCTGACTTAACATAAGAAGAAGAAGAGTTGGTTTTTATATGCCGACTTTCTCTACCACTTAAGAATCAAACCGGCTTACAATCACCTTCCCTTCTCCTCCTCAAAACAGACACCCTGTGAGGTAGGTGGGGCTGAGAGAGTTCTGAGAGAGCTGTGACTAGCCCAAGGTCACCCAGCTGGCTTCATGTGTAGGAGTGGGGAAACCAACCCAGTTTACCAGATTAGTGTACGCTGCTCATGTGGAGGCTCTTAACAACTACACCATGCTGGCTCATTCATATATGAATAGGCAGATTCATATATGAATAGTGAGGGAGAAACTGTGAAGGAGCACGTTTATGCCAACCTCCACCCAGCTTCCATTCCATTCAAGACATTCAGAATACGTCAGAACTGTAGCACAACAGTCAAACCAATGAGTGAGATATTACTTCTAGCCAGATGGCAAAGATCTTTCTATATCACAGCATCAGATAGTACCAAGAAGTTATTTTATATAAAGGTAAAATGATGAAAAGGTCACATCACTGAAAATTAATATATCTTACTAGACCTGGTAATGAAATTTTGTTTCAACACAGTTTAAATATAGGTCAAGCAAATGAGCTGGAAAAAATAATTAAATCGCTTGGTAGTTTACTTAAAGGGGAGGGGAGTTTAAAAAAATTAAAATTCATCCTGCCCATGGTTTTGAAGAAGGGTTTTTCATAATGATCGCCTTTCTTTAGGGGCATAAACCCATGGGTATCACATAGCGCTGTGGAGTAAGACCTAAAGCAATAAATGAACAGAAAAATCTTTGACTACGAAGAGACTGCAGCTAATAAATATTTGATCAGATACACAAATTCACACAGTTTGATAATGCCAAGAGGAATTTGCCATCATTTATTAACGTGTGCAATGTAAACGTACGGCACTATGTTTCTGAAGGAACAGAATGTTGATAAAAGGCATGGCCTTTTTTTTCATCGTAGAAATTTTGTGGAACGTAGAAGCATCTGAAAGTCTGTCGGACTTAAAACTTGTCTGGATAAAACAAGGGAGTCAGATAAATGGAACCATCAAGTCTCAATGCAATGAAACTCCAGAACATTTCCATAATGGTCAGAAGGCAGCAGTGCATGGATTTGGGCCCACTTCATGTATGACCCTCTAGGCCAGGGGTCGGCAAACTCATTACTCAAAAGAGCCAAATATCAACAGTACAACGATTGAGATTTCTTTTGAGAGCCAAATTTCTTAAACTTAAACTATATAGGTAGGTACACTGTTTATTAACTTAATAAACTTTAATTAAAGTTTTAAGTCTTAATTAAACTGTAGGTACACTGAATAAAACTTGATATCATACTTAATAGTGATCTTATTTATTGATAAAAATTAAATTGTAAGTCCCTGCTATTTCTCCCTCCCCGTCCGGAGTCCTCATCAGGAGGCCTGGTCTACTGCCATAAAACCCTATTGGTAGACCTGGCCTCCAGCTGAGTCCCATTGGGAGGCCAGGTCTACCCATTGGCTTTCTTGGCAGTAGACCTGGCCTCCGGAGGCCCATAGAAGCCAATTGGTAGACCTGGCCTCTGAAGGGGGACTTTTTCCCCTCCTCGGAGTCCAGGTCTACCGCCAAGAAAGCCAGGAGGCCTCCCAATGGGACTCAGCCGGAGGCCAGGTCTACCAAAGGAAGCCCGCCCCACCCAACAGTTGATAGGCGGGCGGGGCGGGCCAGGAACCACCGAGCCGCCCGTCCAGCAATCGCGTGGCTAGAGTGGAGGGCAAGGGAAAGGGGGACCCAGCCATTCTCCATGGCGGGGGGCAGGGAGAGGCAGCGCGCCGGCTCGCCTGTTCTCTCATGCTCGCTTGCTCTCTCGCTCTCTCAGGCGCGCCAGCTCCGCAGCCTGGGTGCCGACGCGAGCGGGCGCAAGAGCAGGGGCTCCGAACCAAGTTCGGAGAGCCGCACTCAACGGGCCAAAGAGCCATGGTTTGCCGACCCCTGCTCTAGGCCATTGTCTTGTACATTTCACAAGTTGCTTATTGTTTGTCACTTTGGACACATTTAAAGTAATAACATGTCATTACCCTAAACAAGTGTACACTAGTGTGTGTGTGTGTGGGGGGGTCTAAATGTTCACATCATCATGTGAACAGATCATACAAGGGTCCTGATGAATGCTTTCTAAACATATCTTAACATGGATCAATTGAAGATTATTTCAATATCAACAGATTAAACTTACCTTCAAAAAGAAAAAAAAGTTTTTCATAAACTATCTCAACTTTCATCTGATATTATTTGTCTTCAGGAAACTCACATTAAAAAGAAATTTGAAAAACTTCTTCATGCAAGTAAACTTGGCAAACTCCATACATCTTCGTCAGAATCAAAGAAAAGAGGAGTAGCGAGATACGTTAATGAAAACAAGCTGGTTGTCTTTCAGAAAGTGCAAGATAAAGAAGGAAGATTTTTGATTTTGCTGGTTCAAGGCTCAAACGGAATGAAATTAACAATTGCCAACATCTATGCTCCCAACAATGCAAAAGAAAACTTTTTTGATTTTTTTTTAAATGTTCTACAGGACTTCCTTCAAGGAGAAATTGTGATTCTTGGAGACATGAATGGGGTTATGAATACACAGTTAGACAAGTCTAGAATATATATATATATATATATATATATATATATATATATATATATATATATATATATATATATATATATATATATAATTTATATATTTACTAGAAGTAAATATATGTAAATTAAAAATAAAATACAGTGTACACTCCATCATAAGTGGAGACCGAAAGCCGCCGTTGTTAGTTAGTTTGTTGTTTGTTGTTGCTCTTGTTTAACAGCTGATACAGGTATTCTGGTGAGACAGCTACACCTTTGCTTTCTGATGGTTCAATGTACACAAGATTATTAAAAAATATTGTTTAAAATTCCATTCAGGCTATGTGTACAAAGTGTATAT
The DNA here is from genome assembly GCF_029931775.1 of Euleptes europaea. Lineage (NCBI taxonomy): Eukaryota > Metazoa > Chordata > Lepidosauria > Squamata > Sphaerodactylidae > Euleptes > Euleptes europaea. Next base: position 79,368,651 of record NC_079316.1, read on the forward strand.
AAAACATAAATAGATGTGGGTCCCATCCCCAAGATATCTCATTATGTATATGAAAACATTCCAAAATATTCCAATATATGGAAAGTTCCGAAATACAGACTTCTGGTCCCAAGCAGTCTGGATAAGGGATACTCAACCTGTACATCATATCACAATGTAGCATCTTGTCTAGGGATATTGTTTCAGTTTGACCGGTGATGAGAAAAGGTTTATAACTATTTAGTAAAAGCAAAGATAAAAATTAGAGAAGAATGTCAGCCATTATTTGAAAACAGACTACATTTTCAAACCTCTTTGTTTTCACATCTAAGGAAAACAAAATGCTTTTTAGAAGTAAATATACAACCAATGTCTTTAAGGAGCAGGAGGCCTTTCAAAAATAGTTTCACACATTCGTCTCATCCAGGGGAGCAAGGATTATTTGCGGTACGTTGTCAAACGAATACATTTCACCGCCTTCCCCGTAGCTCCAAAGGAGGTATGAAAGAGCTGTGAAGACAGAAAGAGGTATGCTGAAATGTACACATTGAGCAGGAGTCTCCTAAAGGTGGCATTCAATAAAGGCAAATGTTAGCAAGCAAATGTTGTAGCCACAGGAGCCAGAGAGTCATGAAAAATGAATTAACCTTTTCTCTGCTGGAATTCCTGCAACATCATTTTCAACTCGAATAGGTGTTTCACTGTAATCAGTGGAATTTGAAGGCATGACAGGTACATCTGGCAAGCATCTGTCAGACATTCCTAGGAGGTGTAAACTGGAAGGAGGTTTTGCAGCTAAGGCTGTAGTACTAGAAACGGGTAAGTTTATGGGGAAGAAACTTTTCTAAAGTGTGTACATTTCTAAAGGTCAGCTCATGCTTTTTTCAAATATCACTGCACATATATACATCAGTGCATTTTTAAAAACTTTGGTCATCTGCTCTGTCTCAGTGACCTATCAAATCTGGATACCATGGTATTTAAAGTCTTACAGCAGGACCACTTATCCACAAAAGAAAGAGTTGTCAAGTATATTATCTTACAAATATTATCTTACATATAATACCCTATCAGGTAGGCCACCTTACCGAGTTCAGGCACAGATGAGGCTAGTGGTACGGTATGGCAAAGAACCCAAACAGCAATCAAAGAAATCCTTTCAGATTTCAAATCTCATATGTCACTAGGTGTTATTAGGTGTCTTTCTCTTGGCATCAGCCACCCATCCCTTCTGTACTATGAGGACAATGATACTGTATGTGTAGAATGTCATCAAATTGCAGCCAACTTATGGCAACCTAGTAGGGTTTTCAAGGCAAGAGACTAAGAGAGGTGGTTTGCCTTTGCCTTCCTCTGCATAGTGACCCTGGTATTCCCTGGTGGTCTCCCATCCAAATATTAACCTGAGCCGACCCTGTTTAGCTTCTGAGATCTGATGAGATCTAGCTAGCCTTGCAGATTGCATCATGATAATACTTATGCTTTGCTTCAGTTCTGGTTTCAGATTTCTGGTTCCAGATTTCTACAATACAAAAATCCTATTACATTGGATTTTTTGTTTTTTTTTGTTTTTGATATTTCATCCTGTTGACTTAATCTGTGCAATCTGCCTTGAGTCCCAGTGAGAAAAGTGGAGCATGAATAATGTAAATAAATAAATTAATAATGGGAAATGAATATTCTAAAATGCGACACAGATGCTACATATTATTATTATCACCAAGAGTGCCTCATGTTCTAGGTCAGCCCCCCCCCATCATTTCTGAGTCTGCTGTCACTTTTGAGATTCTAACACAGGGTGGTGGGCGCAACCACAAAATGGCTGCTGTAGGAGGCAGAGCCAACCACAAAATGTTAGGAAGCAAGGTTATGCATAACCAGCCTGGAACCATGAAGAAAGGTGTGAATTAATGCTTAAACAAACTAACTAACAAATTATAGCAACACTTAAAACATTTCAGACTGAAGCCCTGATTACTAGGATACTTTTTAAAATTAACGTATTGTTATATTTTCTTGCATACACACAGTTTACCATCAGTCATGTGGTGAAGATTCTTTTGCTGTGGTGCCAACTGTTGCAAAAAGCAATGTATTTTTTAATCTGCTCAGCCAATCAGATCTCCAATGGTTAACCAGAAACCCTGCTGGACTAAAGAACCATCTATCCTCACCCCCTTTTAATAACACTGACCTCCCATTATCCACCTCTGCTCCAAGCAGCAACAGGGAATTTTTTTTTATTTAAAACCCTCCCAGTAATGGTAGGTAGCGGTAGGATTTATTGTTTATCCAATTTAAGTACCCCAATGACTACACCCTCAAACACCAAAACATCCCTAGAATGGGCCCCACCCTTTCCCCTGCCTTTTATGGACAGAAACCAAGGCTCACAATATTGTTGTGTTTGCCTACCAACAGCCATGAAGGACATTTGTTTCTTAAACAGGTGCTGTGTCTATTATTTTGTGGGCTTTTAACCCCCTAAAGAATTTTTGTTTTAGATTTCAGATTTTTCTGCGAACCTGGGGCTTGGAGAAAGATTTGCCCTGTTGGTTCATAGCTCCAGTCTCTGGATTTAAGTATCCACAGTATCCACAGGTTTTGCCATATGGAGAATTAGCTATATTGATAACAGTCAAACATGTTGTGACAGAAACTTTTTCACATCTCATCTTATCCACATTGTGTTCACTAACATAAGATGAGAGGTTTTTACTATTCTCCCATTAAGCTTTTTCCTTTCTGTCATGATGTCCTTGTCTATGGTGACAGGAGTGCAGAGGTGAAACCCGGTCATCCTCAAGCAAGAGTTATGCCAAACCTTTTAGAGAAAGAAAGAGTTTGCTTCTTTATCAGGGTTGAAAGGAAAAGAAAGGGGGAGAAAGCAAGGACTTCCTATCACACAAAAAAACCTGAAAAGAGCTCTTGAGAATTAATAATTGTGCTTAGAGATAGTCATTTATTGTTCATTAAAAACAGTTAAAGCTCATTGCCAATATAAAAATCTTATTTAAAGATTTCAAACTGAGTCAGTCTAAATGGGAAAATAATTGCTTGAAATTCTCGGAGGTATGTTTTTTAGCAGTGCCTCGGTGAGCGAGAAGCCTCAGTCCTGTTCAGGCACAATCAAATATCTGCTTAGCTTAATGTTAATTAACATTAAACTAACACTTGCTGTATGGTGGACATTGTCAAATGCCCGGAGGGGAACCTTCTTCTTTGCCCTCCCCATCAGTAAAATTAAAAATTGCCAGTTGGTATAACATAGTTGCTAAGAAACTCAGCAACAAATAAGGAAGTTAAATCCACTTAAATCCTACCACTGCCACAAACTCACTATAGCTGTAATCCTAAAAACTCTTGGGAATGAGGCCAATTGAATCAAAGGAGACTTACTTCTGAGTAAACATGCACAGGATTGCACTGTATGTGACCTTTGTCTAGCTAATCTCTCTTGGCCTTCCCTCCAATATTGATCTACGCTACTCCCTAAGTTTGTGGTAAGGATTCTAGCAAGACAATATATGCAAAATGCTTTCAACACCCTAAGGCCCTCTATAAATGCTAAATATTATTATAAGTGCAACATACTGAGGGAAATCCAATTACAGATGTAGGCATTTATTTACAAATCGCAGCCAGAAATCTAAGCACATTTCGACTCCATCAGAAAAAAGCAGGGAGATATTTACTTGACAAGAACTGAGGGATCAAGCAAACTACAAGAGTATTGATGAAAAGATGGCTGCATAAAAAATGAGTACCTGCTCCCCTGCTGCCTCCCAACACATTTTAAAAGGAAACTTGTTTCTGAGCCAGTTGGAATTGGTTTGCTCTCTATTTACCAGATTACCATAGAATCATAGAGTTGTAAGGGGCCATACAGGCCATCTAGTCCAACTTCCTGCTTAATGCAGGATTAGCCTGGAGCATCCCTGACAAATGTTTGTCCAGCCTCTGCTTAAAGACTGCTTAAAGAGCTCACCACCTCCCTAGGTAGATGATTCCACTGTCGAACATCACTTACTGTAAAAGATTTTTCCTAATATCCAGCCGGTACCTCTCCACCCACAATTTAAACCCATTATTGGGAGTCCTATCCTCTGCTGCCAACAGGAAAAGCTCCCTTCCCTCCTCTAAGTGACAGCCCCCCCTTAATCGCCTCTGCTCCTGACTAAGCATTCCCAGCTCCCTCAGCCATTCCTCAATGCCAAGAGATATGCTGGGTGAGTGTGAAGGGTGCCTTATAGAAATGGAAAAGCCCAAATGACTGTATTTGGTATAATATAAGCAGGCATGTAAACATCCCCCTAAATCTGTTGGTATTCTTCTTCCCATAATTCACATCATTGGAACTTGCTTAGTAATAACCACCTCTTACTCAGTGTAGGAACAGTGCCCATTTAAGAAGCACATACATGTTGCAACCAACTCACATGTTTTAGGACAAACAGAACAGGAGAGAACTGAACTATCCCTTGGGTTTTGAAGATATCTCTGGAAAGGAGCCAGCTTCCAAGTCTCCTGCCTGTGAAACACTATAATCAAGCTGAGATGGATTCACCCACAGTCGATGAACAATGAGGTTGTAATTTTATACATGGAAGAGCCTATCAGAGGGCTGGATCTTTCACCAAGTGAAGAGTCTTGATGGGAGTCCTTAGCCAAAGGGAAACCCGGAGTCCAACATGTAGTCTAGAGAGTTGGATTGGCAGATCTTCAGATATATATTCCAGCCTTACTGATTTACATGAGAAAAAATAGTGGGTACATTGGTGGCAGAATAATCCTCGGCCTCATAAAACTAACTTTGGTACCTTGTAACTCAGTCTTGGATCACAAGATATGGAATCCCTTACCAAAGACTCCTAATGAAACCTACAGTCATGGGATAATAGGCTGTGAATTAGTAACTGGCTGAAAGGTCGGATGCAGAATTAAATCGACAGTTTTCACAACGGAGAAAATGAGGCGGTGGCAGAGGTAGGGTTGCCAACTGCCAGGTAGTAGCAGGAGATCTCCTGCTAATTCAACTGATCTCCAGCCGATAGAGATCAGATCACCTGGAGAAAAATGGCTGCTTTGGCAATTGAACTCTATGGCACTGAAGTCCCACCCCTCCCCAAACCCCACCCCCCTCAGGCTTCACCCCAAAAATCTCCCGCCAGTGGCGAAGAGGGACCTGGCAACCCTAGGCAGAGGCCTTTTATGCATGGCTGTTTCCCTTGCGGTCACCCCTCTGATGACTTCGGGTCTTTGTTTTGATTATGCATGCCATTTCTGACCGTCAGAGTCTGCCTCGCTCTTCCCCTGCATTTCCCCGTATTTTGCCCATGTTTTCAAATTTGAGATAAAACAGGTCCCTGAAAATGAGGGCTAAATGCAGGGAAACACAAGGGGAAAGCGAGGCAATCTCTGACGGTCGGAAACTGCACGCTATGCACAATTTCCAAACAGGAATTTTCACTGGTTTTAGAAGCTCATTTCGGCCTTGCGTAACATCCTCATGTAAATGCACAGAAGTTACTGAAAAAAGCAGGCAGAAGTATTTTTTGCATTTGACTTCTTTAAAAAAAAAATAGAAAAGCTAACATCCAACTGGAAAATACATATTAATTGGGTGTTATCAGGAATTAAGGAATTTCAGTTGAAAGCTGTGAAAAATGCTAAAATATCTCATTGCATTATATCAGGGAATTATCGCTTAATTAAGGGATTTTTTCCCTCTCCCAAAGCATTCTCTCTAGAGAGTTAAGCTGTTGAGAAAAGAAGAAAAGAAAAACACAGACATTTCCCCCTGTGTTCTGTAGAGATTATTTACATTAGAGCAGAGGTGCATTTTTAACAAGAGTTGAAATCCTAGTGGCATACAAACAGTTTTTTAAAGGCAGATTTTACTTGAGAGAACAAAGTGACATAAACAGAACTGGAATTATTTATGGCATTGCTTCACACTGCAAGTAGAAATTGTTTCACTATGGTTATGCCAGCTTTCCCAGTATTAAACACATATCATGTGATGAACAGGGCCGTCTTAACACATGGGCACGCTGGGCAGTTGCCCGGGCCCCCCATTTGCATAGGGGCCCCATGCTAATCTATGTATGTTGTGACTTCCATATTTGGCATGTGTTTTACTAAAGATAACGAACAATGTTAATGTTAATTTGGGTATGGATTAAGAATAAATACTGAAGTATAATGTAAGGAATGAAGCCCCGTAGCGCAGAGTGGTAAGCTGCAGTACTGCAGTCCAAGCTCTGCTCATGACCTGAGTTCGATCCCAATGGAAGTTGGTTTCAGGTAGCCAGCTCAAGAAGAAGCCTTCCATCCTTCTGAGGTCAGTCAAATGAGGACCCAGCTTGCTGGGGATAAAGGGGAGATGACTGGGGAAGGCACTGGCAAACCACCCCGGAAAAAAAGTCTGCCTAGTAAACATCGGGATGTGACGTCACCCCATGGGTCAGGAATGACCCGATGCTTGCACAGGGGACCTTTACCTTTTTATAATGTAAGACAGGACTTGTTCACTATGGAAGCACCAATAAATTATCGACCGTTTACATTTTTATTTCTGTGAGTGGTTGTGTAGGTAGAGGCCCCGGTGCACTGCTTTGCCCAGGGGCCTATAATGCTATTAACACGGCGCTGGTGATGAGGTGGTGGCAGAAAGTGCTGGCAAGTCACAACTGACTTCTTGTGACCCTGTAAAGTTTTCAACAGGTGGTGGCAGAAAGAGGGGACGAGGTGGTGGCAGAAAGTGCTGGCAAGTCACAACTGACTTCTTGTGACCCTGTAATGTTTTCAACACAAGAGACGAACAGAGGGGGTTTGCCATTGCCTCCCTTCGTATCGCGACCCCGGTCTTCCTTGGTGGTCTCTCATTCAAGTAATAACCACGGCCGATCCTGATTAGCTTCCAAGATCTGACAAGATCGAGCTAGTCTGGGCTATTCAGGGCAGGGCAGGGCAGGGAATAAGGAGCCCTGTATGAATCACTCAACGACTTGTCTTCAGTACAGGAATAACTCTTTTTGTCGGTTCTTTTAGGTTATCCAGGCTGTGTGACCGTGGTCTTGGTATTTTCTTTCCTGACGTTTCGCCAACAGCTGTGGCAGGCATCTTCAGAGGAGTAACACTGAAGGACAGTCCTTCATTGTTACTCCTCTGAAGATGCCTACCACAGCTGCTGGCGAAACGTCAGGAAAGAAAATACCAAGACCATGGTCACACAGTCCGGATAACCTACAAGAACTGATGAACTCTGACTGTGAAAACCTTTGACAACTCTTTTTGTGTTGTTTCAAAATATTTTTTATGATGCCTCACTGGTGTCAGGTTCATCTCTTCCATATGAACATACTGAGACCTGGAATACATTGGTAGATAGGAGTGATTCAGTTTTTAGAATAACAGGTTGAAAGCCAGAAATGCCAAGAAAAGGCTAAGATCAGCATGCCAGCATGGTATAGTGGTTGGATTAGTATCTCGGAGACCCAGGTTTAAGTCCCCACTCTGCCAATGAAACTTGCTGGGTGATCTTGGGCCAGTGATATCCTCTCAGCCTAGCCTACCTCATAAGAGTTATTCTGAGGATAAAATGGAGAAGAGGAGAACAATGTCAAGTGGTTTGGGTCCCCCATTGGGAGGAAGGGTGGGGTATAAATGAAGTAAAAAAAAATCTAAATCTTCTGACACTTAACAATCTTATTATGTAGATGAGAAATCAAAAGGTACTTTGGCTATAGCTGAATGATTAGTCGTCTTCCGCTATTTTCAGTCTCTGTGTGTTCAGGCTAAAATTCTGAGATGGGAAAAGAGAAAACCAGGAGATATAGATGCGAAGCTTTATTGACTACAGAGCCATGTTTACTGATCATACATTTCATCTGAAAATTACAAGAAAGCCATTGCAGCAATTAGATATCACAGTCCTTTTCCCCTTCCAGAAGCAAAATGCTGGCTAGGCAACTTACTAATGATAAAAGCTTTGCAGACATTTCAGCTATGACCTTTGGAAGACCTTCTGTCTTTCCATATAATATGTTTGTGTTGAATGTGAATGTATATTTCCCACATCTCTCTTCCTTGTGCATTCTTTTATTTCTTTGTTAATTGATGAAAAAAGCACACACATGTTTACTATTGTTTAATTGATTTATATTCACCTTTTGACTAGGGCCACACCCTAAAGTCGGATTACAGCATAACCAGCCCCATCCAATGTAATATCTAGCCTTATAACAATAAAACTAAACAAATAGACAGCATACTAAATAGCATGAGAACTGGCATGGAGTAGGGGTTAGTCTGTTTGATTAGGATCTGGGAGACCCAGGTTTGAATCCCCACTCTGCAATAGGAGCTGGCTGGCCGACTTTGGGCCAATTACTCACCTACCTCACAGGGTTGTTATAAGGATAAAATGGAGAAGAGCATGACATAGACAAATTGAGTCCCCAATGGGGCAAAATGGGGGGGTATTAATTATGTGAATAAGTAAGAAATACAATGATTTTTTAAAATATACTTAGTGACCATACAACTATCATCGGGAAGTGAATTTGAAAGGAACATGCAACTTTTAAAGTCATTTTCATATAAATCAGATATTGTTGAATATTCATTTTCGTGGATAACAGTTGGCTATGGAGGACATTATTGACATGCCTGAACTCCATACTTAAGAAAAAAAGTATGGAAAATTATGAAAACCAGCACCAATATACACAGCTCCATGTCAGTAGCTATTAGTGCCATCATTATCCTCTGTCTGTACAGCCTTTTGGATAATCCATATTAAATGGACAAAATTTATTCAAATATAATCTCTTGAACTCCAAAGCAACAAGTGAAAAAGCAAAAATCACGTTAAACAAGAGTAGGGTCATGAAGAGATGACTATTAAAATATGCAGAATGATAATTAAGGTGATAATTTTAATCAGGGGTTCTTTTTATTGATTTTACACCTTTATTTGTATGGACCGTCTGTGATTCTGCGGTGCAAAACTATTGAGTCTGGACATTTTGATGTGTTGGCATGTGATTGGTCAGTAGACCGTATTAATAAATTTGATTTGATTTGATGACTACTGGCCTAAATATTCTTTTCAGTTGCATCAATAGATTGACCATGGTAAGTGAGAAGAGAACTGAACCAAGAAACTACTTCAAGGTGATTCAGGCTGCTTTATATGCATGATATAAGAATATATGATGGAAGATAATTCAACAGGGATGGACGCCTAACATTTACTAATTCAAGACTTGATTTGGAAAGCGAAGGCCAGATATCAACCATGGCAATTACAGCTCTGAATGAATTCATAATGGCGCCTACTGCAGATTGGTGACAGCAACCTCTCAGCTATATTTCCTACAGTACTTGCAGACCAAACATTTTGGAATGCCATTGCTTTAATCGGAGGATTGGCTAGAGAGTCCCTCCTCCTTTTTTTTTAGACAATCCACCTATTTCCAATGCATGTTCCTCCATTTCGGGCACATCAAACAATAACGGATACCATTTATTTTAAAACACAAAGCTCTTGCAAGTGCCATCAAACAGTGCAGCTCCATAGTTTGGAAGTTATGCTTCATTCAATTTAACTCAAAAGACCGAAGGTATGAATGAATGAATTGTTTATTACGGCCACAGACCAGCACAAAAATACATACAGTACCAGATATATTTACATTAAAAGTGATTCACAGATATAAAAATAGCAAATATAATTCATGAAATTACTACAGAACTATGGTAGACTTTAGTAGGGCTGTGCAGAAAAAAATATCAGTATTTTTAAGATCCGGATATATTGGAGCTGAAAAATATTGGTATTCCCAGGTTCCCAATACTGGTAAGGTATTCAAATCCAGGTTTTTTTCAGGTTTTTGATATTTTTGACTCCATTATTCCCTATGGGGAATATTTCGGTGTGTGTGTGTGTGTGTTTTTAAAGGCACTGACACCAAAATGGTCTGGGAGCTGCTTGTGCATGTCCTTTAAATAACCTCTACATTTCAAGTGAATTGGACCAAGGGGTCCTGAAGAAGGGGCCTCCTGAGCTGTTCTCTATTGTTTCCTATAGAGGAAAAAACCCACAAAAATATAATGCCCAAGAATCTTCCCCCATAGGAACCCTATTGAAGCCATTGCTATGCTAAACCAAACTAATGTAAAACCTGAGAATCCAAAACTATGTAAAATGTGAGACTCTCAAACTATATAAAACTTGTGAATCTTAGCATCTGTAAATACAAGAATCTCAAAGTAAAATAAGAGAATCCACCAAAAAAACCCATGAACCCAACACAAACCAACTCCAGTAAAGAAAGAAAAAAATGTTTTATAACCAACAGGTTTTAAAACCACAGGTAACCTTACATAAAGCTGCCTGACAAGCTGATTCCAAGCCCTGGGAGAGACAGAAACACAGGTTTTAAAAAGGGGGGAAACTGGATAAAACAGACCTGGAAACCTGCAAATGCCAATTCCTGATATTCCTGGTTAATCCAAAATATTTCTGGGATTTTTCAGGACCCTTTTTTTGGGGTGGGGGTGGCAGTGGCTGAGAAACTCTAGCTCAGTGGAAGAACACAAGCTTCAAAAGCGGAAGGACCCAAGTTCAATCCTCAGCATCTCCAGTTATAAGAATCTCAAGTATGGAAAACCTCTAAGCAGCCCTTAAATCACTGCTAGTCAGAACAGACAATACTGATCTGGAAGGACTTGGCATGGGGCTATTTATTTTTATTAATATTTTTCTATGCAGTTCACAATGTCAGCTTCCATTTAGTGGGGGGTGGGGGGTGGAAGAGAAGCATAGTTTATTTCAGCCCTTTCCAATAGCTTTTCAGTGCTTGAAGTCTCAGGAAAATGTGAACATTTCTTCTTCATTTTTGTCCCTAGAAGCATTAAGCAAATCATCCAACAGATTATTATATTCAATATAATAACCTGCAATTTGTTGTTACAATCTACTTTAATTTTTAGCATTAGATTAATTCAATTCCATTGAGAATAGGCAAGATAAATCCTGACCTCCATATGAATGATGACAAGTATATTAATAACTACTTTCATATACTGGGGAAATAATATACTCGAAGGAGCCACAGTGTATTGGCAGATCAGTATTTTGTTCCTAAGAGGTATTTAACGTCTTCCTCCATCTTGCGTATACTTCTCACTGAGCCCAATCTCCCATGTTTTCTAAAGTTCTGCTGTGGCTTAGGATTTATGGTACTTATTATTTCTGATGATCTGTCACAGGTAACCTAGTGAAGAAAATCATTGTTGTAATCCCAATTTCATGTTCTTGCTACAATTAATTGAAAAGTAGGTCAACAACTACTTCACACTGATTATATTAAATGCGAGGAGGAAAACTGCATAGCAATAACCATTACACACTTGGTAGGCTTTCAAAAAACAACAACAATACAATACTCTTTTAACGCTACCGACCAATTTGTGAGCTTAAAGTGGGATTTTTGATTCATGTAAACATCCCATTTCTAGAGTGCAAAACAAAGAATGCCTCACCTATCCTTTGGAGTTTCAGTAATTGCCGTGTGATAAACATGTGAGCGCTGGTACTGCTAATGAGTGGACTTAAATATAGAAACCAGTAATTAAATCTTGCTTTCTTACAACTCTAATTGGCATTTAATTTATGCACCTGATTTTTCAGGTGCTTGTATGTGCTCATTAAACGTGACCTCCAAGAAAGTTAGAGGTACTGGGGGTGGAGAGAAGGCAGAATGACATGTCTGCCGCATCGAAGGTTAGCCCTATTCGCCTGTGCTGAGAAATGCCTTCTTAAGTACTGTAATTATGCAAGCTAGAAATGGTAGGGCAGCTTCAGGAGCTTTTCACATTAGGCAACATTACAGCAGTGTCGGTCAGCACCATTGCATTAAAGGTTCGTCAGCATTTCTTTTCTAAGCTTTCATTTATAACTTGGCTCTTTCAAAATGCATTCTACGACCAAATGCGTATTTGCTTACAAGAAACAATTATGCACAGGGTTGCCACCTGTCTGCTGGTGGTGGGAGACCTCCTCCCTCCCCCCGCTGCCATTGCCCAAGAACATTGCCCATGCTCCCGAAGAAAATGGGAGGCAGCATCCTGGCATGATGATATTATTTCTGGAGGAGGAAGAGGAGGAGGAGGTGGTGGTGGTTTTTATATGCCGACTTTCTCTACCACTTAAGTCACAATCAAACCAGCTTACAATCACCTTCCCCTCCCCTCCCCACAACAGACACCCTGTGAGGTTGGTGGGGCAGAGAGAGCTCTTAAGAGAGCTGTAACTTGCCCAAGGTCACCCAGCTGGCTTCGTGTGTAGGAGTGGGGAAACCAACCCAGTTCACCAGATTAGCGTCCTCTACTCATGTGGAGGAGTGGGGAATCACCATATCAAATAACTTGGTAGCATTTGCCCAGAACTCCATGGTTAAACAGAGTTTGAGGTGAATGCTAGAGAGTAATTCCTCCTGCACAATGATATCACTTCAGGGATGCTGATCAACCACCTTCCCAACTGTAAGTTCCCACCTCCCCCATCTTGCCTGGCGACTATAATTATGCAAGAAGGTTTTAAACAAATTAACCCCCCTCTCCCCAAACTCCCTTTTCTGTCAGAAAGTCCCAGTCAGCACCTAGTTTACCAGGTAGCCATCTTAAAAAAGAAGCAGTGCAGGCTGGATTTCAGTCAGATCCCTCACCCCCTGGGGCGGGCTTCCCTTGGGATCCAGAGAAGCCCAGTGGGGTGGATCTGGCAGCAATCCATCCCGCACCATGCGGAATGGACTTCAGTCAGTGCAGGCTGGATTTCAGCCAGATTCCTGCACCACCAGCCCGCACCACCCCCTCCCCCGGCCAGGCTTCTCTGGGATCCAGAGAAGCACAGCAGGGTGGATCTGACAGAAATCCATCCCACACCACTTCTCCGGAGTCCAGAGAAGTGGCAAAGGCTGGATTTCTTTCAGAGGCAGGTAAGTAAAGGGGGAGGGAAGGTGGGGGAGAAGAAATGGGAAATGGTGGCAGGGCCAAAGCAGTCCAAATAGTGATGAAAAAAATTCAGCATTATTTGGGATCTGCTTTTTTGGGTCTCTTTATTGCCACCTTTTCCATATTGGAAAAAAAACCCTGAAAAATTACCGAAAAGGTATTTTTCATTTAAAAAAAAAATTCAGGATATCGATATGCACACCCCTGTTTCCTAGATCTGCTATAGCCTATGTGTATGACATTCCTTCTTCTCTGTGTAATGTACTCTAGTTTATTAAGTTGTAGTAAATAAAGCTATTTCCTGTTTAAGAAGGCAGAATGTGTTCATATATCTCCCCATGTGCCAAGCTGCTCAAAGGATGCATGCACTTACACAGAAAGGAGTGGGGGAAAGTCAACTCTACCCCTCTGCACAAGCACAGGGACAGCCTTCACAGGTGACCCCCAGATTGCAAGTGTGACAAACAAAGAGTTAATTTTTGAGAGAAGTTAAAAAAAACTGGCAGGAAGCGAGCAGAGATAAGGAGCTCTCTCTCTCCTTTTTGAAAAAAAAAAAGGGAGAATCTTTTTTTTTTTTTGGGTAACCTGCGTGTTCAGTAGCTCAGTTTGACTCTGAGAACCTGAGGGTTCGGATTTGCCTAAGCGGTTGTGAATCGACTCCTGTGGAGTGACAGGCAGAGATTGGGAGGAAAGGGAACCTTTCTCAGCTCACTGGAAGGGAATCGGCTCTGGGAAGGAGACATTCCAGATACAGGGTTTTGTTGAAGGATTACTGCCACAAAAGTCTATAGAGAGAACTGGAGGAGAGATTGTATAATCTCCATGCTTCTCTGTTAGCTAAGAAGCAGAGTCTGAATAGGAACATCTATAGGAAGTTCTGTAAATGGAATCTGGGAATTTAATTTAACAATTGTTTAATTCTGTACTAACTAAGCCATCTAAGATCTATGTCTTCTCTGTAGTAAAATTTATAAACTAGCTCTGGTTCTATGCCTTTTCTACCTACCATTTCCCCTCCAAATCTATCCCTTGTACAGGGATTAATAGATCTCTGTTACTTGATTGTCAACTTGAAAAAGCCTCTGGTGTCTCATTTCTACTGAGGTAAAATAAGTAAAGGGACTAAGGAGAAAAATTAAAACTCCTATCGAGCATTTTGGAAAGCAGTCTCCCTCTCGCTCGGTATGCACGGATTGTGATAGCTCGTAAATGTAAAAGGCTGGATTTAGTTTAGGGTGGTGGCAGACTGAAGAACAGACCAGCACACACACTCAAACCCCTGCCCTAACCGGATGGGTCTGTGACAAGAAGCTCTATGCCTTGTAGCTTGAAACTGTTCCATCATGCACAATTATTTTATTTCTGAGACTGTAGTCCATTGCTGGCATTGCTAGTGTCCCAAAGTTAACTCAGTACCCTAGGTAAAAGATATGCTAGTAAGGAGAAGTGCTTAATTCACAAATATATATTAAATGTTACACATCTGCAGATTAAACAGAGCGAAGCTCCCACAAACAGACAGAGCCTCCAAAGAAACGAGAATCCCAAAGGGCAAACTGTTGTTTTCATAAATAAATTGTATACACAGGGATCTTCTTGTTCTCCGTGTGATTAATCATTAAATGTCTTTGTTTAAACAATGCAGGAAGCAAAGTCCTTAAAATTCTCTTTGTTTCCATCCCAAGATAAGGAAAAGGATGTCTGAAAAGACAATGGCCTTCTCCCAAAAAACAACAACACATTGATAGAAATTGTATAAAATGTATCAAATTATAAGGCCGAGGCTAGAGGGGCTCTCATTGCTGGGAAGATGGCATGCAATGCAACTGGATTTTTTAGGTAGTCATCATTCCACCTAGCCTTTCTTCCCAGCACAGGCTTCTTCATTGGAAAGTGAGTGGCACCAGTGTAAAAACCATGACAGACATGCTTTTTCATGGGGGATTATTATGCTTTCATGTTTTATCTCGAAACGCCCATCATCTCAGAAAAGTTCCGTTAAAAAGCAAACTGCAAGGGACAAACTGCAAGGTACAGAGGGGGAAATATTTCTATGGTAAATTTCTGTTAACCACATTTTTATCTTGTCCTTCCTAGGAGCTCAGGATAGCGTATAGTGTTCTCACCTCCTCCATTTGACCTTCATAACACCTTGTTACGTAGGTTAGGCTTAGAGCCGCTTGCCCAAAGTCACCAAATGAGCATCATGGCTGAGTGCAAATGTGAACATGGATCTCACCAGACTAGTCTGGCACTCCCGCCGCCGTACCATACTGGTGGCTCTCCAGTGAGCAACTATTCACTCATGCCCATAGGTCAGGGCTGGGGGATGGGAATTATTTTCTACAAAAAAGTGGTCAAGCTAGCGTGGTGTTGTGGTTAAGAGTGGTGGTGTCAGCTCAGGTGTCTATCCCTAGCGTCCCATAAACAGACACGCTCAGGCAGGTGAACCTAAGCAATGCTAATTTATTAGGAGCAAAAAGATAGATTTACAGAAGTTGACTGACTCTCACGCAGGAGAGGTTGCTAATGGGGTCTAAGCAAATAGGTTACAGTATAAAAGCAGTCCAGGCAAGAAAGTAAAACAAAGTGAAACCACAGTGCAGTTCCCAGAGAATAGCAGACATAACATCAGGGATAAACTGTACACAGGATTTGCAGCATGCGAACAAAACCTTGACTAGCAGCCAGAACCTGGCGTTGACAGGGAGCCAGCTTCTGGCCTGCAATTGCCAAACTCCTATTCCAAAGGAATAGGTGGTTTGGAGAGGTGGACTCTAATCTGGAGAACTGAGTTTGATTCCCCACTCCTCCACATGAGCAGTGGACTCTATTCTGGTGAACCAGGTTGGTTTCCCCACTCCTACACATGAAGTCATCTGGATGGCCTTGGGCTAGTCACAGCTCTCTCAGAACTCTCTCAGCCCCACCTACCTCACAGGGTGTCTGTTGTGGGGAGGGGATGGGAAGGTGATTGTAAGCTGGTTTGATTCTTCCTTAAGTCTTACAGAAAGTCAGCATATAAAAACCAACTCCAACTCCTCCTCATTATTATTATTAGTAGTATTTCTTAAATAATATCAAAATAGTCAGTTTAAGAAACAATGCCTGCCCTTTTAAGATGTTACAACCTCACGTACTGGGAATCCATCATCAGGCACGCACATGTTGCGCTGTTCACAAGTAATGGCATCTGTCCTTATCTTGGGTAGCATGCATTCATGTTGGTGGGTTCCCAATCCACATGACTGTAACATCTCTAAAAGGTTAGATGCCTTTGTCAGCACTTGAGGGGGCTGTGTTTCAGTATTTCTTCCAAAGAATTCATTGCAATGTAAGGATACAGTCATTGGTATAAAAGGTCTTCCTTAATTTATTTCAGTGGAAAAGTCCACAAGTACACGCATTCTACATATGAAGTATGGCACACATAAGGCCCTGATGTGAGGATATTCACCAGCCAGCATACACAAGAACTCTGATTATGACAGTCTCGTGATGATCTTTATAAGCAGTGATAGCAAGCTTAAAATATAATTTTACTATATGTCAAGTGATGACAACTTCAGAAGGCACTCACTATTTATGTTCTCCTTTTCTACAGCTTTAACAAGAACTATGCTCTGTGAGTTTTTTCTCTAATAATGCTGAGATCCTAACTTTGATCCTATAAAGGAACCAAATAGGCCTACAAGCAAGCCATATGTGGTCCTTCGGCAAAGTCTCTGCTGAAGCGTCAACAGCTCTCCTCTTTACTAACAATTTCTATTACAAATGTGATATTAATGAGCTTAGCCGTCACATCCATTCTTCTTCTCACACTGTTATTCATGGGAACAATTTGCTTTTAGAATAGACTTGGGATTTAACTTCTAGGCAAAGTTGCTTGCATCAGCTAGGTAGCAGTAAAACACTATGAATCGTGTTTGAATCATTTGTTTAACCCCCCAAAAAAACCCTCCATTTTGTTTTATTTGAAAAATACAATATTAAAGTTTTAATTAAAGAAATTCACTGCCCTCTCCTTAAAAAGACAGAATGAGGTAATAGTTACAGGCACTCAAAAGATCTAGGCTTCACTTCAGACGGAGGCTGTGATGTAAATCGTCACTGGATTTAGGGAAAGATTGGAAATTAAAGGTATCCTTTTACTGTGCAGCTATTAATTTTATGCATAGACTCTGGCCTTTTATGTGTGGCTGTTTCCCTCACGGTCACCTCTCTGATGACTTCGGTTCTTTGTTTTGATTATAAATGTTGTTTCTCACCATCAGAGGTTGTCTCACTCTCCCCTTGCCTTTCCCTGCGTTTTGTCGGCGTTTTCAAATTCAAGTTAAAACAGGTCTCTAAAAACGTGGGAAAAATGCGGGGAAAGGCAGGGGGAGAGTGAGGTGACCTCTGATGGTTAGAAACGGCATGCATAATCTAAACAAAGACCTCAAGTCATCGAAAGGGTGACTGCAAGGGAAACAGTCATGCATTAAAGACTTCCTCCAAATTCACAGGATGTCATTGCAGGATATATCTCAATCAGAAGATTTAGTGGAAGGGGGCAATGGGTCAGATCCCACTGAAAAGATCTGTGTGCACAAGGGGTGCACACAATTTTGCCAGTTCCTACTCCCCATGACAGTCCTCAGACCCCTCTCATGCTGTTCCTGGGGGGGTCTTCCATCCTCCAAGGAGCAACATTTGGGTGGTATTGCAGGCTGCAACAAGAACGGCACAGAATTCCTTCCATGGACCATGGACAGAGAGTTACTAACTTCCAGGTGGCAGCTGGAGATCTCCCACTATTACAACTGATGTCCAGGTGACAGAGATCATTCACCTGGAGCAAATGGCTGCTCTGGAAAGAGAATTCTCTCTTCTAGGCACTGAGCCACACACTTATAATTAACTGTTCTACTTTCAGAATATTTGATCCTCACACGTCATCAAGCATTCATCTCAAATTTAATAGTGACATCTGATTTCACAGCAAACACCAATTAATCTTTTATTTCAGAGACTTTTAGATCATTATTTATTTAGCTGCTTATTCTCAGCAGATTAGCGTACATTTGCAAGAGATAGAGCATGTCATGAAAAGACTCCGAATATCTGCCCATTAATGCAGTCTGCCTGCTAACCAATACCAGCCTAATCTGAGCTTTAACCGTGAACAGAAGAGCGTGGCCTTGTGAAATATGTAGTTCAGGGACACAGCAATGCCCTTTTACATCTAGACCTTGATTTAAGAGACACTGTGGCTAAAAGCTTAGGAGAGTCTGCTGTTGCCACTGCAGATTAAAAGGTTGAATGGAAATGAATTCAGGGTGAGACACCGTTCTTCATTTTAGTGCAGAACTGGATAGGAGCTCTAGTTAAATATACATCTCAGGGTTTAACTCTCTACAGAACAAAATTATAAATTTAGATCACAGTCACTATTTCATGCTCACACCCAGGATGGTAAAAAAAGAAACCCTACCTGATTTATCTGCAACATTTGTATTATACACTTCTCCTCAGAATAGTCCTGTGCCCCGGCACAGGGGTTAGGCTAAGAGATAAAGCATGTGTCCAACAACATAGTTACAAAGAAATAAGGGTATTTCGATCTTTGGAAGCAGAACGTTAATTTCTGTTGATTCTCACCTCATTTTCCCCCTGTGTTGTTCCTGAGAGTCTGCTCCCCACCCCAAACACATTTTCAGGGGACTCAGTTGGCTGCAGCAGGAAGGGGAAGTGGGAAAGCCCCCTCCATGAGGTCTATAGATAGGGTTGCCAGGCCCGGGTTGGGGAATACCTGGAGATTTTGGGGGTGGAGTCTGAGGAGGGTGGGTTTTGGGGAGGAGAGGGACTTCAATGCCATAGAGTCCAATTGCCAAAGCAGCCATTTTCCCCAGGGGAACTGATTTCTATTGCCTGGAGATCAGTTGTAATAGTGGGAGATCGCCAGCCACCACCTGGAGATTGGCAACCCTAGCTATAGATCACTGGATGCACACCACCACTGAATTATCCAAGGCCACCCAGAAAGATTCATAGCTCAGTGGGGATTTGAAAGGGAGAGAGAGTGCAGAAAGGGGCGAAGAAGCCTATTTAGGTGGCCACTTCTCTTGAGACAGTCTCTGTGCCTTTAACAAGTGCATGACAACCAGAAGTCCAACAAGGAGAGCTTTTCTCATCATGGAGAATGTGTACTAGAAAAAAAAAAAAACTTTTCTGTGAGTAGAAAAGGTCCTCTTTGATTCAGCCATCAACGTGGAAGCTAGGGTTGCCAACTGCCAGGTAGAAGAAGAAGAGTTGGTTTCTATATGCCAACTTTCTCTGCCACTTAAGGTAGAATCAAACTGGCTTACAATCACCTTCCCTTCCCCTCCCCACAACAGACACCCTGTGAGGTAGGTGGGGCTGAGAGAGCTGTAAGAGAACCATGACTAGCCCAAGGTCACCCAGCTGGCTTCATATGGAAGAGCAGGGAAACAAATCCAGTTCACCAGATTAGTGTCCATCGCTCATGTGGAGGAGTGGGAAATCCAACCAGGTTCTCCAGATCAGAGTCCACCGCTCCAAACCACCACTGTTAACCACTACACCACACTGGTTGATACTAGAGGAAGGGAAGGAGATTGTAAGCTGGTTTGGTTGTCCTTAAAAGGTAGAGAAAACCAGCATATAAAAACCAACTCTTCTTCTAAAAGCAGAAACTAAAGGGAATGTGGTAGTTGAGTATTTGTCTCTGGCTCCTCCTCACACTGCATCCAAGGCCTGAGCCAAACCTCTCTTGCTTGTGGCAGCCAAATCAGTGGCACGGCTCCTCCTCCTCCTCAAAACACATCTCCCCCTTTTTGTTTGCTTTGCAGCCACGATGCCGCAAAAAGTTTTAACTTGCCCTACCAGCTTAAGCACCCACTCTGTGCCCAGCTGGACCCCAAACCTGCAAACTCCGAAGGGACAGAGACTCAAGGGAAGGACCAGTGTGGAGGGGAGGAATGATAGGCATGGGAGGAATTAAGTACTCCTCTTCCAGGAGAACCAGAGTGGTTAAGAGCGGTGGTTATAAGCAGTGGACTCTGATCTGGAGAACCGGGTTTGATTCTATACTCCTCCACATGAGCGGCGGACGCTAATCTGGTGAACTGGATTTGTTTCCCCACTCTTACACATGAAGCCAGCTGGGTGACCTTGGGCTAGTCACAGCTCTCTCTCAGCCCCACCTACCTCACAGGGTGTCTGTTTTGGGGAGGGGAAAGGAAGGTGATTGCAAGCTGTTTTGATTCTTCCTTAAGTGGTAGTGAACGTCGGCATATAAAAACCAACTCTTCTTCCTCTTCCTACCTGCTGTTCTTCCCTTGCAAGTGTCCACCAGCCCCCGCATTCAAAGTATCTCAGCAAATGCAGGTTTGAGAACACACATCTGCCAAAACAGCGCAGAGCTCCATCCTCAAAGTGCTCCTGCTTGCTTCCAAGGGGCACCACTGGCAAAGTAACAAAGAGGTTTTATACAATCCAGTCAAAAACCAAATGGGATGCCTAAGAGATTAGACAGAAGTACTACTCAGGCCAAAGCCGTCAAAAGCACATTCCTCTTCCAGCTTCTGGCATCTGCCTGACCTTCTATGCACTTCAGAAGAACTATTTGGCAGGAGTTTCCCTGCAGTCAGCAAGCCGAGGACACCCACTTCCATTTCTCCTCTCCATCAATCAGCTGAAATTCCTCAATAGGGAAAAGGTTTGTTTACCTCCATTTCCCACTGTGGGCTAAAGAAACTGTCAGGTCTGTAAATTTGACAATCGCTGGGTTTATTTTTCTTAATTCCTTTGCATGATTTTAGCGCTGTCACTATAGTGTTCAGACAGAGAGAGAGAGAGAGAGAGAGAGAGAGAGATTTAGGCCTGGCGTGGCAATAAAAAAACGATAAATGGAAGAGATGAACTCCCCAGGCAAAGTGGCCATTAATACAGCAGGATGATGCTAACACAGTAGAAACAGGGGCATATAGAGGAGAAAGGGGAGAGGCTAAAAGAGAGGCCTTAAAATGGAAAGCATCAATATTGTAGAAGCTGCATTATCAAAATCTCTGTAATTCAAAGCCTCTGATTATTTGAATTCTCTGTCATGTCTTCCTTCCTTCTCCAGCAGCCACCTATCAATATTATCGTGTGTGTGTGTGTGTGTGTTAAGTGCCGTCAAGTCGCTTCCGACTCATGGCGACCCTATGAATCAACGTCCTCCAAAACAATGTCCTCAGTTTAGTCATTTTAGCTTCTTGGGTCAGTTCAGGCTTGATTTGATCTAGAACCCACTGATTTGTTTTTTGGCAGTCCACAGTATCCGTGACACTCTCCTCCAACACCACATTTCAAAGGAATCTACTTTCTTCTTATTAGCTTTCTTCAATGTCCAGCTTTCACACCCATACACAGTAATAGGGAATACGATCATCATACTGTGGAGGGGGGGGACCCATCTTGTTTATCCTTTATTTCATGGGATGCTAGGGCAAGGGAAGTTGTATTATACATGAACAATGATATAATTTCTATTGTAGCTCACCTTTCTTAACCACCACATTACACAAGACTTGCTTGACTGTACAGTGAGTTACAATGGGATGCCCCAGTTTAAGTGACTCTAAAACCTCCTAAGAGCTAAATGGGTCTGTACTGAAATCCGAAATTGGTGGATCATGGCAGGTGGATCTCCACAGGCAGGGAGCCTTGCATGTATTTGGTCCTGCATAAAACGTCCAACAGTTATGAAAGGCTCTGGGTTTTGCTGCCATTGATTTCAGCGAGAAGAAGCAAAGCTCCTTGGAGAGGCCTGTGCTGGGGATCGATGTTGCTCTAAACCTTCCAATAACTCAAGCACTCATGAGTTGAAATTCAAGCCGTAACGCTCGACGTTAACACGGGAATAATCTGTACTGGGAAATATGAGCCTTTATGTAATTAACCGCTCAATAATACTTAGAATCCTGACAGCATGTTTCATCTTCAATCGGTTTTGCAAACTTCAGCTAATTAATCCTCGCAACTACTCAAAGAAACAGGTAATCTTGTATTTATTATCCTCTTCACAGGGTTTAATAAATTCACCGTCACAAGTATGAGAAAGAGAATATAAGTATGAGAGAGAGAGTATATAACTCGCCTTAGATGTGCTTTTGAAAAAGCAGGAGATGATGCAGTATTTTAAAATTAATTTTTAATCTCTAGGAGCAGTCAATGATGGATGTTTGTTCCTCTGTTTTTTTAAATCCTGGTAACAACTCTGTGGAAGATAGCAAGTCACCAATGGTTATCCAATGACATCCGTGGCTGAATGGGTGTTTTCAACTCCCCAGCCCCCTTTTAACACGCTACCTACCACATCAAACAATCACCTTTTCCGAGGATCCAATTTCAAGTAGTCTTACATCTTATCTGAATGTTTCCTATAGTTGGGGGGAGGGGGACATAACATTGTTTCTTATTTTATCATACCTTGAATTTCCACAAGATTAGTTCATTCTCCGTCCTTTGGCATCTGATGCTATTTGGCTGTCACCTGGGGATAGTGACATGAATGCAGTCAAAAGACTCCTCTGCTCTGTTAAAAATGAATTACCTATCAGTTGTACTCAATGTGATACACAAAGCTTCTGAAAATAATGACAGTGACCCACCACCAATATGGAAAAAACAACAGTAGCTTTAAAAGTCCACCTTAGTACTGTATTTGATTATTATTTTATGCATGGGTACTTTCACTCACGTTCACCCCGGTTGTTCCTTGGAGTTATGCATGAGTTTTTTGTCCATTAGAGATGACCTCGCTGCCAGACCTCACAAATCCTGGGACTTCCCGTTTCTCTGTTAACCCGATTCTTCCCTCTCTCCTAAGCTCAGCCCGGGTGAAATCTCCGTGCATAATGCAAAGTGCGGGACATGCAAGCTTGGTTTCACTCACAGTCAATTACAAAGCAGCATGTCCAGAGGCGGGGATTCAAATACTTCCTGCTTCCTCAGAACTCTTTCTGAGCCGAAGAAAGGCTTTTAAAAACCGAGGCTTGGATTCCCCCCCCCCTTTCAGATTGCTTTGTTTTTTTGTTTTTTGTTCTTAAAATGCTTTTTTATGCAGCAATTGGGTTGGGGGGGAAGGTTTTCTCTCACTGTAAGCTCTACAAAGTAAGCCAATTACAAAGCAGCACTTGAAGGGGCGGGGATTTGATTTGAGCTTGGAGACTGCCTGGTGCATAGATTCCCAACAGGAAAGTGTGGGTCCAGCGAGCAACGAACCTCAGGTAAAACTCCCATGCATAAACGCCCTAAATCAATCAGTCCCAGAGCACAGAAGTGCAATGCTATTTAGTTCCACCCTTCTGAGTCCATTGACTTCAGTGCTTAGGATTGCGCCATCAGTTACCAAGTGCCTGAACTGATGAAGGAAGCATTGACTCTTGGAAGCTTATACCGTGAAAATCTTGTTGGTCTGTAAAGTGCTACTGGACATGATTCCAACTGTTCAAATCCCTTAAGGGATTCAACATAAAGGTTCCACACTTGACTGTTCAGGGATTAAATTGCCTCAAGGGAGGGTAGAGAGCCCAGTGTTTATGGCTCACAGGACAGTGTAATTTGTGTAAAGTGGCATCTTTACTGGTTGTCCGTGGCCAACCAATTATTCTCAGTCCAGCCTACCTTGCAATATTGTTGTGAGTATAAAATGGATGTAGAAAGCATGAATGCTGCTTTTTTTTTCCCCCTTGGCAAAAGTGTGGGATAAAAATAGAATACATGGAGATGTTGAAAATGGTAGTATCTACAGTGTGTGGGGAAGGGGGAAAATCAATTTGGCCACCTGGCTATTTGTGTATAAAAACAAAGGGTTATTTAGTAAGGACGTCTTACAGAACAGGACTAAATTGCTCCTAAGGTTTCTCTCTCCTCCAGCACTAAAGTTTCACCGTGCCTCTGAATTTACTGTGTATGTAGCTGGTTCTCAACACAGCCTTGTCAAATAATCTCAGTCCTTCTTTTCTCCCTTAATAGTGCTTTCAATTTCTAACAAAGGCACGGTGTACAAAAATCCAGCAAAGAGTTGTTTTCCCTGAAACTTTATGACAGGAAAACGGTACTTGTAGAATGACTGCCGCTCAAGGAACTGTGAAGGGCATGAAAGCCCTGTCAGAAAGCAAGAGGTGGCAAAGAACTCTACTGCTAGGTATATGCATTTGATAAAGCTATGCCAAGGGACAGCATAGTAATTCAAATTACCGGCTCTTACCTTTAAGGCCCTAACATGTCTTTTTATCTAGGCTTTAACTGAGGGGGTTATCTTTTTCCCCCCAGCTATTTTATGATCTGTTTTTAGCTTGAGGACTCCTTTATGGATATCGTTTTAGGTTAATGACTGTTGATTTATGCTGCTTTTATGCTCCCGGCTTGATCTCATGTCTTGTTTCAACACTGATCATTTCAATGTTGCCATTTTTAGGATTGTCTTGTATTGTTTTTAAGCTGTGAGCTCCCTCAAGCAGGGCTCTGGAGAGGTGCCCTATACATTTCCCAAACAAAATAAATAATGAAATAAAGGAGAAGCTGCTCACTGCATTCTTTATTTCTCTTGTATTATGTATTGGCCTTGCACAATAAACATGCTATGTTCTGAGGCTCTGTTTGATGATTAAAGCAAAAATCAAAATAAATGAGAAGAACACAACAAGGGATTTCTCTTCTGGGGCAACACACACGGATTTTGCAAAACAGCCAGGAAGTTGATAGTGACCATTTATGCTTGGTAATTAGCAGCGCATTCCAGGCTGAAGCGTCCCGTCATTCAGGACGTGACTGCGAAGTTGGCGCATACCTGCTTCACATTTCTTAAGAGCCCCTTTAACGCGACCTTTAAGTGTTTGCTCCACCCCCGCCTCGAAGAATCCCCTCAAGGAAGCATGCAAAGTCACAGCTGCCCGTTAGCTATGAAAACAGTGGTTGGCTAATGGAAGTAACTAAGGAGCAGGCGAGTGTGGGGGTGGGATTTCTCCTTTTGCGTTGGGACTGTGAATAGCCATTTTAAAGGTCACATTTAAAGAAAGAGCTTTGAGCGAGCATCAAAATTGACCCTGCATAAGTGGCCAGTGACTCTTCAAGGATCCCTCAGCTTGACCTTGAAAGAGCCAGCATCCCTTCTGTCTTATCATGAAACATTAGTTATATTTATTTTGGCATTTTTATCCCCCTATTCTTAACAATGGGAACCCAAAGCAGCTTACAAAAATACAAACAAAAGAGAATACTTTAAACCAGGGGTGTCAAACTCATTGGTTACGAGGGCCGGATATGACCTAAATGTTACTTGGTGGGGGTCATGCCTCGCCAGCCCAGATTTGGGGTGTGTGTGGCTGCCTTGGCTGGCTTGTGGGCCAGATAAGAGCTCTCAAGGGGCTGGATCCAGCCCGTGGATTTATGTTTGACAGCTAGGGTGCCAAACTCCAGGTACTAGCTGGAGAGCTCCTGCTAGTACAACTGATTTCCAGCCGATAAAGATCAATTCACCTGGAGAAAATAGCCACATTGGCAATTGGACTCTATGGCATTGAAGTCCCTCCCCTCCCCAAACCCCACCCTCCTCAGGCTCCACCCAAAAACCTCCCACTGGTGGCGAATAGGGACCTGGCAACCCTATTGACACCCTTGATTCAAACTACATATTTGGCTCTTACTCAAAGGGTTGCACCTCTAGCCTAGGATTGCCAACCTTCAGGTAGTAGCTGGAGATCTCCTGCTGATCTCCAGCCAATAGAGATTAATTTACCTGGAGAAAATGGCCGCTTTGGCAATTAGACTCTATGGCATTGAAGTGCCTCCCCTTCCCAAACCCGCCCTCCTCAGGCATCACCCCAAAAACCTCCTGCCGATGGCATAGGAGGACCTTGCAACCCTACTCTAGCCACACCCAGTCTAAATAAATGTCTTCATCCAGAGGAGGAACAAACTCAACCCAGCTCTTATTCAGCTACTATTAGCAAGATGTTCTCCCTCCCTCCGCTGCTGTACACCCAGAAAAATGTTTGTATTCACCTTGTGAATGCTTGAAATCGTTTGGTTTGGGGATCGGCTAAGATTGCACGAGGCTCACAGCCAACAGTGGAACATCTCTTGCTGGAGAAGCCGCTGGAGAAGCTGCTGCGTATAGGTTTCGGCGGGTGCAGATTTTTGGATAGGTGCAAATGGAAATTTCAACACTCCTTAACTTTCACTGCCAAATGATACCCTTTGACCAGTTTCATGCTTTGCACACACAAATGTTGAAACGGTTCAACAAGAGGCCAAAAGGTTTCACGGGATGCATTCGCTGTGCCTTGCAGCAATCTTAGCAATTCATTTGGGGCAGCTTGGCAGAAACTGCACCCCTGAGATTCAGCAGATGCAGAAACCTGTCATTTTTGCTCCAGTTCATCCCAGAACCTCAGTCAGGAAAAACTGGGCCCCAAATCAGGACACTGATCCATGTTTGTTTGTCTTACACACATTTTCTGGATCTTGTAGGTAGTTTCTATGGTTCATAAATATTATACTGCTTTATTACTTGTGTGTATGTTAAAATGTCGTATAAGCAAAATTGAGTTTGGGTAGATATAGGCTTATGCAAAGGAAGAAAACATTTGGTATTAAATGAAAAATAAGTTAATGTTAACATTAAAAATATTAGCTATATAGAGAATAAGCTAGCAAGTGGAAATCAAAGAGAACCATATATTTAGATGGTTGAGATACAACATAATACATTCTCTAAGTATGAAAGAATAATAATATGTATGAGGTAGTTTGATCAAATTTTGTATTTCCACCCAGAACTTTTCTGTATTATTTTCAATTTTTTAGTATTTTTGTATTTTTAATTTGTATATCTATGTATATATATTGAAATGAAAAATAAAATATAAAAAAGTAAGTACTATACAGCTGGACACAAAAGCTTCTGTTAGCTGACCTAATAATACCATTTATTGATCGAAATCAGTGTTTTCAAGAAAATAAACCAACTGCTAGTATTTTGATCTTAACAAAATAGTTTTACTGTGATTGGGAATCGGATATACTTAAGGATCTTCAAAGCGAACCGACAAAGTAATTTGGAAAATGTTCGTCCTGGCAAGCAATCACTGACCCTGCTGGAAGAAGACTCACATTATGATTTACTCAATACTTTATGAAGATTGCCTGTAAGACCAAAAACCTTCAAGAAAGGGTTTTTTTTTAAGGGAGGGGGGGCGTTGCCAGCATTTCTTTAGATTGTGCACAACTGGAAATGTGAAAGCAAAGGATTGTAATGGGGGGGGCTATCATTTGAATTTCAAGTAATTGGAGTTTTGTTGCAGGGAAAAGCAAATAAAAACCATCCCACAATATCTAAGGAAAATCTAGCTCTTACATAGATAAGAAATAGCTAGAGAAGGCAGCAGTTCTACTTATTCTTACTTGGAAATAAGTCCCCACTGAACTCAGCATGCACTGAATAGCAGCGTTCGGCTTATGTCATATAAAATGACACAGTTTTTGCAAAGACTTTGAATGGATATCACACGCCTGCAAGTAACAAGTTTGTCTGAAGGATAAAGTAGTAGCAGATAAAGATGGCATTTGACAAGGTTGACAAATATATTGCCTTCTTTAAAATCTCTTACTGAGAGTGGAATTTTTTTTGGGAGGGGATTGAATTTTTTCAAAGGCTAACTATGAGAACTTCAAGTAAAGTATACTGTCTTCTAACTGGATTACTTGCCTATTAAAATCCACAACTTTCAATCAAATCCTGAGAACACCTTCCCCTCATAAGCTAGCAAAAGAGTATTAATAGCATTGCCAGCTCTGGGTTGGGTCTACCTGGAGATTTTTGGGGTGGAACTTGAGGAGGGTGGGGTTTGGAGAGGGGAGGGACTTCAATGCCATGGAGTCCAATTGCCAAAGCGGCCATTTCCTCCAGGTGAACTCATCTCTACTGGCTGGAGATCAGTTGTAATAGCAGGAGATCTCCAGCTAGTACCTGCAGGTTGGCAACCCTAAGTATTGATGAGGCCACATAATTACTGAAAGCCCAGCAAAAGGTTAACTCATGCAAGCAGGCTGCAGGTTTCCGGCTATGTGCTGTTTGCAGTGTTCCTTTCCCAAGCAAAACACAGCGCTGCTCCCTTAAGGGCAGAGCTGCAGTCAAACCATAAGGGCTGCCTGCTGAAAGCATTCCCTTGTCCCAGGCATCTCCCCCAATTCAGGACATGAGATACACCAGTATGGGTATAACTTTATATGAATGGCTGATCTGCATCATAACTATGCTAATGTATTTTAAGGAGCAGGTTGCACTAGGCATCCTTACCATGGCTGCAGTTATTCAAGCAAATCGACCCTGGCTCCAAACTTGGCCAGCGATCACGCCAGCCTTGCTTATCCTCACCTGCACATTCATTGTGCCAATGGGGGCCAAGCTTCATCCCCCTCCCCGAATGTGCCATAAGTCTGTAGTAGGGTTTTGGATAATGCCACTCAGCACCAACAGTGCTCCTTCCCAACAAGCCAACTCTGGCCACTGGCAGGGGAGGGGCGGGGGTTAGGGTTGCCAGCTCCAGGTTGGGAAATACCTGGAGATTTTTAGGTTGGAGCCTGAGGCGGATGGGGTTTGGGGAGGGAATGCCAAAGTGGCCATTTTCTCCAGAGGAACTGATCTCTTTCGGCTGGAGATCAGTGGTAACAGCAGGAAATCTCCAGCTAGTACCCTGAGGCTGGCATCCCTAGTGGGGGTGGGGTTAGGGTTGCCATCTGGGGATGTAGGCTGGGGAGCCCAGGGACTCAGTAGGGTTGCTAACCTTCAGGTAGTAGCTAGAGATCTCCTGCTATTACAACTGATCTCCAGCTGATAGAGATCAGTTCCCCTGGAGAAAATGGCCCCTTTGGCAATTGGACTCTGTGACATTGAAGTCCCTCCCCTCCCCAAACCCTGCCCTCCTCAGGCTCCGCCCCAAAAACTTCCCGCTGGTGACAAAGAGAGACCTGGCAACCCTAGTAGGGTACAATACTATAGAGTCCACCTTCCAAAGCATTTTCTCCAGGGGAACTGATCTCAGTAGTCTGGATATCAGCTATAATTCTGGAGGATCCCCAGGTCCCACCTGGAGGTTGGCATCCTTACTCATGCCTGATGGCTAAGGGTTTTTGCCAATTCCCCATACCTATCCTGAGCAACCCACCCCATTCCTGCTAAGCTAATTGCAGCCTAACTCATCAGTTGACCAGGCCTATTTATGCTACTCCCAGGGACATTGTGAAGAAGGCAAAAAATGTCTGAATGCAGAATATTCCATCAAAACAGAGCAATGAGATTATTTGCTTACTGAATTCCCATGTGACCAAAATTAGGCTAGTTTAATTTGGGTCATCATAAAACAGAACACATTCCAGTAAGTTCTGCTATCATAAGAACACAAGAAGAGCCCTGCGGCTGCTGGATCAGACCAAGGCCCATCAAGTCCAGTGGTCTGTTCACACAGTGGCCCACCAGGTCCGTGAACATCTGTAAGCAGTATCAGCTAAGAGCTCCTAAATAAAGTGATCTGTATAATATCATGCACTCTCAGTCTGCCCAAATCTGTAGCCAGCTATGTTTTTGAACTCCGGCTGCATTTAATGCACGCTTATATAATACCCTCTTCATGTTGATCTGCTGAAAGATAGCACTTCTTATCAGAAACATTCCTATCAGCTACCCCATCCAGTATTTCAGCCAGACAACTATTCCTGGAGGGTATATAAAATGGGTACTACAATACATTGTGTACAAAATCCTTGCTGGCCACAGACACAAAAGTGTAGATTTATGGGAATCTTTGAGGGCCTTCTTTCCAAATAAGCTGAAGACATAGTCTGGAATCAAAGGGCCATAAAAGCCTTCCTTAGGGAACAGATCATAAAAGGTTTCTTGTACATGATCAGGGTTGAGAAGAGAGATACTACTAAGAAAATTGGGTTTTAGAAATCTCTTCCACGTTCTCCTGCCTAACTGCTTCTCTTATCCTATTCTTATCTGCTTTTTAGTTGTACAGATCTCAGCAATGCTCTGCTCATAGGTTATTTACTATAGTGTTTCACAATTCTTTGTGTATTTAGCAGTATCAGGAGCCACACTTCTTGTAGCTTTTCCAAAGGCTGCATGGCTTACCCAGCCCTGCTGGTAGTAAATACACTGAGCTCAGTGACTGAGCCATACGGCACCATTAAGGCCTGGTGACCCAACACGTGCCACTAGGACTCAACCCGGACTTCTTCAAGGAACAGCAGATCAAAAGGAAGTCACTGACAGTAGTGTTATAGGAGCCGTGTTACACAGAACCCAAAGTCTTGTTTACATGTCCCAATATCACCTGGAGATGAGAAGTCAAATCTCTTCCTGGTCACATTACTGGAATGGAGAAAGGATTTCTGTTAGACAGGAGAGACATTTCTAGTTGGGTTGCCAACCTCCAGGTACTAGCTGGAGATCTCCTGCTATTACAATGGATCTCCAGCTGATAGAGATCAGTTCACCTGGAGAAAATGGCCGCTTTGGCAATTGGACTCTATAGCATTGAAGTCCCTCTCTTCCCCAAACCCCATCCTCCTCAGGCTCCGCCCCAAAAACCTCCCACCGATGGTGAAGAGGGACCTGGCAACCCTAATTTCTAGGCAGATTAAATATATTCAGCTGGCTTGTATTGTCAGACCATTTGATCCATATTACTCAGTGTTGTCTTTTCTCAGTGGCTGCCTGTGGTCTAAGGTAGAGAAAGATTGCCCCTATCACCTGCTAGTTGAGATTACACACATGAGCACACATGAAGCTGCCTTATACTGAATCAGACCGTTGGTCCATCAGTATTGTCTACTCAGACTGGCAGCGGCTTTCCAGGGTCTCAGGCAGGGGTCTTTCACATCACCTTCTTGCCTAGTCCCTTTTACTGGAGATGCTGGGGATTGAACCTGGGACCTTTTGCATGCAAAGCAGATGCTCTACCACTGAGTCATGGCCCCTCCCCTAGTCTTCAAATTCAATGCAGGGATTGTAATTAGAACTGTGCTGGCAAAGCATGAACCACTGCTGGAATACAGCTGTCAGAGCCGAGCTCTTAAAAACAACCACTTACAATACTTAGGAATTGCCTGCAGTTTCACAGAGCAGAATGCATAATAACTGTCTCAAAGGGGAGGGTTTTAGGAGTGCGAATCTACACAGTGTATTACATAAGAACATAACAAAAGTCATGCTGGATCAGACTGAGGCCCATCAAGTCCAGCAGTTTGTTCAAGTATATTTCTACCTTGCTCAAGATAGCATTTCTGCCACTCTCCTATCCATTAAATACTATAGTTCATCCAGTAAATCAGTACAGCTGTATTGTCCTTTTGCCAAAATAAGAAATGCAATGAAATATGAGATTCCAGTGCATCCTCTACCAGAAGTCTTCTCTATCAGAAAATCAGTTATGTGCTTCAAAGAACTCACAGCACCGATTTTGAGAATGGAGTGAGTTTTTCCAGCCCTTAAAAAAAAAAAAAATTAAGGCATTTCTTGCTTCAGGAAACAATTTATCCTATCAGTCGTCTTTCCCGCAATATATCAAATCTTACGCCCTCTATTCCCCAAACCATATAGTGATAACATTAGTGAAGCTGAAGAATAAGGAAAGAGAAAAAGAAAGGCAGAAAAGGAGATGGGAATGCTAAACTATTCTAATCATTTTATTCCTCTAATAATATATCCTCATTTGCTACTAGAGGTTCTCTTCAAAGTTTCCCAAAGTGTCTGGAGACTCACGTCTGTGGTCCATTACCCTCTCATGTAGCGCTAATTTAAGCGTGTCCCATTTCCACTCAGTTGTGTCAGGAGAAATTTTTGACTTCCAAGCCATCAGAGCTGAGAATACAGCTGTCAGAGCCGAGCTCTTAAAAACAACCACTTACAATACTTAGGAATTGCCTGCAGTTTCACAGAGCAGAATGCATAATAACTGTCTCAAAGGGGAGGGTTTTAGGAGTGCGAATCTACACAGTGTATTACATAAGAACATAACAAAAGTCATGCTGGATCAGACTGAGGCCCATCAAGTCCAGCAGTCTGTTCACACAGTGGCCCAACCAGGTGCCTCAAGAAAGCCCACAAACAAGATGACTGCAGCAGCAGCCTGCCTGTGTTTCACAACACCTAATAGGCATCTGCCTTTCCCAAAGCCTGTGGATGAATCCCTTTGTCCTATCCCTTACCAAAATGGCAGGGGTCTTTCACATCACCTACTTGCCTAGTCCTTTAACTGGAGATGTGGGGGATTGAACCTGGGACCTTCTGCATGGCAAGCAGATGCTCTACCACTGAGCCACGGCCCCTCCCCTATTCTTCAAATTCCTCAAATTCAATGCAGGGATTGCAATTAGAACTGTGCAGGCAAAACATGCGCTATACCCTCTGAACCACAATCCCTTGCTCAAGTATATTTCTACCTTGCTACGAAAATGGAGCTGAAACCCGAGATGACAATAATTTGCTCTATTTCCCTTTTTCCACTTCCCTTCTTCTTCCTGTCTGTCCCATGGCCCAAATGCAGTATGTCCACCTTCCAAAGCATTTCCTAATTTGTTACTCAAAAGAGGTAACCTGAAGACAACTATACATGTCACTGTTACACCCGGTGTCTTGCACCTCCAGCAGCACATGCTGATACCTATGGCCATTTTGGCAAATGTTTTTCAGGAGCCTGTGACATTCTCATCATTATCTTTTGCTGGATCCATTTCACATGCACATCCAATGAGACTGAAGAAACAAAACCGCTGCCCGTTGTTCAGGAAGGACATTTAAGAGAGATTCACTGTGTGCTTAAGTGCCCTCAAGTCACTTCCGACTCATGGCAACCCAATGAATTAATGTTCTCCAAAATGTCCGATTGCTAACAGCCTTGATCAGGTCTTGTAAACTTAGGGCTGTGGCTTCCTTTATTGAATCAACCCATCTCATGTTGGGTCTTCTTGTTTTCCTACTGCCTTCAACTTTCCCTAGCATGAGCCCTGTCCTTATTCAGTTAATTATTTAAACAATCAGGAGAACTGTTGACATCTTAAGTGTATTTTTTGATTTACAGATTACAGCTCCTATGACAGCAGTTTATGGGGTGGGGGGGAGAGACAGCAAGGTGCTGGGAGAGGGCTAATTCTTCCAAATCACCACCACCAAGATATTTAACTCCTGTTGGAGAAAATATGGGTACACATAAATTTTCCCTAGTTAGGGTAAAACAAAAAAGTGTGGTGGTTTTTTGAGGAGCGAGACTCACCCCAACGGTTCCCCTTGGAAATCACAGCCCCAGCACTAAGAACATAAGAACAACCCGGTTGAATCAGAGCCGTGGTCCATCTAATCCGTAGGGTTGCCAACCTCCAGGTAGTAACAGGAGATCTCCTGCTATTACAACTGATCTCCTGCTATTACAACAGGAGATCTCCTGCTATTACAACCTCTAGCCAAAAGAGGTCAGTTCACCTGGAGAAAATGGCCGCTTTGGCAATTGGACTCTATGGCAATGAAGTCCCTCCCCTCCCCAAACCCTGCCCTCCTCAGGCTCCACCCCAAAAACCTCCCACCAGTGCTGATGAGTTGTAATAGGAGGAGATCTCCAGTTAGTACCTGGAGGTTGGCAATCCTAGCTCTACCTCCCACAGATGGAAGGGCCAGAAACTGTGACGCAGCCTCAGAGAAGCAGTACGTTTTGCCTTCATTCCATTTTCCATTAAAAATAAGTTTAATTTCATTTTAGTAAGTTACAAAAAACACAAAATACATTACAATACAACACCTACAAAAAATCACAAGACTTTACACAAAATAAGAAAAAGGAAAAGAAAATGGCTTAGTACTACAATATACAGCGGCCTATTTTCCATTAAAAACTTGAAGGGCCATTGGAGGGATCCCAGAACCCCCAAAAAAACTCACCCCAAATTCTGGGAGGTATCTTTTCATTACTCTCAGAATTCTAGGAGTGATAGTTTTATTTAGATACCTGAGCCAAACTGAAATAGCTAATTTCAGGTATATTTTCATCTCAGGTATAGCTGGATTGAGCTCCATGGCACAGCGTGGTAAGTTGCAGTACTGCAGTCAAAAGCTCTGCTCACGACCCGAGTTCGATCCCAACAGAAGTCGGTTTCAGTTGCCGGCTTGAGGTTGACTCAGCCTTCTATCCTTCTGAGGTCATTATAATGAGTACCCAACTTGTTGGGAGGGGGGGAAGTGTAGACGACTGGGGAAGGCACTGGCAAACCACCCCGTAAACATAGTCTGCCTAGTAAACATTGTGATGTGACATCACCCCATGGGTCAGTAATGACCCAGTGCTTGCACAGGGGACTACCTTTACCTTTAAAGCAGGATGTACACCCCTAGCTTCTAGTGCTGCTTACATGATTGGATTTGGACTCCAGTGTTAGCAAATAAATCTGTAAAAGACACTGGTTGTTCATTTTTGAAATATCTTAATGAAATGTCATAATACTCAGATAAATAGGGGAGAAAAGCTTCTTCCTCCTGAAGAAGGCTCCTTCTACCAGAGAAAGGTTCTAAATTTAGCTAGGTGAAATGGTTAGTTACAAACTACTATCTCCAGGTTTTGAAGGTAACTTACCTCCAAAATTCATCTTTTTATATGGGTCAAATTACAAACGAGCATTCATTTCTGTTTAGCTGCCATGATAGTAGGCATTCTGCCTATGATCTCAAACTAAAAATAAGGTAATCAAGGGAAAAGGCCCAGAAAATGGTAACTTTTGGCATACATTGAAGGGCTATCTTTCTTCTA
Source organism: Euleptes europaea (assembly GCF_029931775.1). Taxonomy (NCBI): domain Eukaryota; kingdom Metazoa; phylum Chordata; class Lepidosauria; order Squamata; family Sphaerodactylidae; genus Euleptes; species Euleptes europaea. Next base: position 79,403,501 of record NC_079316.1, read on the forward strand.
GTTGCTACTTCTGCGTTTCCGTCGATATAACTGTAGCACAATACAATTCACTCTTGTCTACAATTTTCTCGCTGCTGTACATGACGTTTGACCCCACAAAGAATCTAGATTACACTGTTTTATTAAAATATATGTTGCAAAGGAGTGTTTTAAAGACTGTGCATGTTAAAATTGGTGAAAGGAAAACAGAGCTATTTAAACCAAGCAGCAGCTTCCTGAACAAAAAAGGGAAATGATTCCCCATGGGGCCTGGATACGAAATCTTTCTTGAAGAGGTTTTCTTTGAATGAAACTATAAAATATGTATTAGATCCTCCCCCCCTCCACAAGTAGGCAGGAAGCCACTTCTGGAGATGCCCCCTACATAGACGCAACATTCAAAACACAGGCATTCATTAATCAACGTCGCAATTATGAGAGAAACATGATTTATTCCCGAAGAAGGGGTACTGATATTAATTCCCAGCACAAAGCTTTAGGACCTTCTGGAAGACAAAGCCCAGAAGTGAACCTGTCATGAGAAATTTTTAAGGGAGAAAACCTGTTACAGTGAAAATACAATGAATCAGTTAGGGATTACGATACTAGGCAAGGGTGTGCATGTCAAGAAATCGTAATAATTTCGAGGTGGATTTTGGGTAGGGCATTGTTTTCGTTATCCTGAATTTTCGGAAGTGTTGTTGCAAGTTCAGGATTTCCCCCAGGTTTTTTTGTGTGTAAGGGGGGGATATGGAAATTTGGAGCCCTTATTTTTGTCATCTCCCCTCCATGGTTGCAGGAGCAGGGAGGGAAACAGAGGAAGCCTGCTCTGGACTTAATGTGCTGCCATTGTCTTTGCTAGAGGCTTTTCCCCACTGCTGCATCAGAGAGAGCAGAGCCTGACCCGCAGCCAGAAAACGGTGGGTGGGCTGGTGGGCTCCTGAGAGGCTCAGCTGTCATAGCAGCCATTCTTCCTCACTACTGGGAATAAGGTTGTCAACCTCCAGGTGGTGGCTGGAGATCTCCTGCTATTACAATTTATCTCCAGGCGACAGAGATCAGTTCCCCTGGAAAAAATGGCCGTTTTGGCAATTGGACTCTATGGCATTGAAGCCCCTCCCCTCTCCAAACCCGCCCTGGTCAGACTCCACCCCCAAAATCTCCAGGTATTTCCCAATCCGGAGATGGCAACTATCACTGGGAAGGACCTTTTAATTTGTTTTTCATTGACAGTTGAATAGTGTTATATCAATACAACAGTATAGCAATATGATCTCCAGGTTCTCTGATTTCCCAGCTTTTTATTTTTTAAAAAGTAAGTCTCTAATTCCTCCTGCTGAGGAGATATATCGGGAAAGGTATATCTCTTCAATGGAAGGGGATAGAAACTTGCTTTTATTTTTAGTGAAAGCTGGGAATTCAGAGAACCTGGCACATGTACTGTAAAAACTGTTATATCAATATGCTGTTCAAGTGCTGATTTTTTTTTAAGCACCCTAGTGGTGTGGCTGGAAACAGCTACTGCGACAACCAAGCCTTGTGAGAGTCCTTTCCTTTTTAATACTGAAAGGGCCATTGGCGGTGGCCAGGACTACTGACAATAAGTTGATAGTCGGCATTTGTCTTCCCAAGAGATGCCAACTAACAGCTGTTTGGTAATTCAAGTTCTCTAATAAACAACAACTTCTATAACAGGAACCCTGTTCACATTACAGTGTACGCATGTAAATCCTGCATGTACGCCCATACATGTATTTATAAGAAAGAGGCAGTGCACATTCATTGTGTACATGGAGAAATATGTGGCTTAAATCACATGTCGAGCTGAACCTGCATTGAACATAACAAGAACATTCAAGACATACATAAAGAAAAACCAAGTGTACACTGCACATTGGTTGGCATGACCCAAGAGTCACCCAACTTCCTGATTTTGCAGTTGCCACTATTTGTTACCAGAAACAGCTTCATATTACAGCTGGAAACAGTCTGTATTGACAAAGAGCTGGAATTATTATTCCTGCTGAAGATTTTTCTGAACAGATGATACTGGGAAAACTTGGGGGAGGGGCAGAGGCAGCCATGCATCACCCCCTAATGTCTAATCTGGGTCACATATTCATGCCACTGACCCTTTTGCCAGGACACCTGTGATGTTGCCAAGATTAATAATGCAATGACTGCAGCTGTACCTATGTCCACAAGTAGACATCCAGTGCTTGCTATAAAATATTAGACTATCAATGCTGGCCAGAATTGGTGTTGCATAAACAAAATTTGCACAGTAGGGTTATTTCTGGGCTCCCCATTTATTCCTATTGATGGTTTTTCATAATTCACTTGTAGTTCTGCCTCGCTCCGTCACTCCTCACTTATGAGACCATCTATAACACCTAGAAATAAATGATGTGCCACAAATTATTTCTGTGTACAATATTGCATTAATATGTGTTACTCATATCGTTTAGATTTTCTATCGAAAAATCACATACATTTGTTTACAATGCCTATAATTTGTCTTAGAAATTTGTCTTGTAAGTCTATAAAGTTACTAGAGGAGTTTACGTCAATGCAGCCAAGGTGTTCTTTTCACAAACTATACTGAGGCTCTAAAAGGAGCCCGGAGAACCCATGTGAACATGGCTGCCCTGTTGTAGTCTCCCCTACTATAAAGAGAGACTGGCATGCTAAGTGTAAACACACAGGGGAAATTTGGCTGTTTTTCGGTTCAGGACGAACCGAATCGACAGCCCTAGCCACTGCTCTTATCCACTGCACCACGCTGCACCACTCTGGCTAAACCCTGAAAATTAATGGGCATGGCTGTATATATTTCAGTATGGGATTGGGATGTGTGTATAGGGTTGCAAACCATGTATTTTACTCTGAAGTAAGTTTAACAGTGTTCTGGGAACTTACTTATGGGTAGGTGTGTTCAGGATTTCAGCATTAATCTGTTCTGGTTCAATTCTGTTTTATATGTTGTTAAGGCTGGACTTAGCTAGGCAGCCATGAAAAAATATATTTCAATGCTGTATTTGACCTGTTTCAACAGAATTCATCAGTTTTCAGTGACTAATTCTCGATATATTCCTGGGTCAGATACTGGTCCCTCTGTACTCCAGTATTATTCCAATCTGAAGGCTTATTGAGGCTAATTTTTTAAATATATGTATCACGTAACTTAATGTTAGCATCATAGTCTTCTCCTAACTGTAGAAGACAGGCCAAGAGACCATTTATTTCCCTCTGACCTTTGCAACAGACCTGTTGCATCTAGTGTTACCATCCTTCAGGTGGTGGCTGGAGATCTCTCGCTATTACAACAGAGATCAGTTCACCTGGAGAAAATGGCTACTTTTTGGAAGCTGTACTACATGGCATTATACTCCATTCCTCCCCTCCCCCACCCTCCTCAAGCTCCACCCCCAAAATCTCCAGGTATTTCCCAACCTGGAGCTGGCAACCCTAGTTGAATCCTACAGAACATGAGCAAACTACCTCCCTATTAAAGTATTCCATCAACTCGATGCTTAGTAAGTGGTAAAATAATTGCATCAAAGTATTTTACAATTTTCATTTACATTTAGAATACTTGTATTGAAATCAATTTCCGCAGAGGCCTTCATAAAATTCTTCAGAAGTCATGGGTCTAACTTTTTTTTTTTTTTTGAGAAGACACAAGAGAGAGAAAGAAAACCCAAGGAACACAGACCCAAGCTTCAAGGAGGTAAAGATGGCTTACACTCATTCTGATGCCTTGGGATGCGGTGAGTGTAGGCACAACTGAATGAATCATACAATAATCCTGCTAGGTGGGCAGAGGACAAGTCAACACTTAAGAGCAAGTCTGAGGCTCCTTTTATTTGTTTGTTTATTTATTTAGTTAGTTCTTTAGTTAGTTAGTGATTTATAGCCTGCTCTCCCCAGCCGAAACTGGTTCAGGGCGGATAACATCATGAGGTCATCATGTGGCCAGACCCATACATGTGTGCTCCCCTATGCACATATGCCATATATAAGCAATCCATCCTCCCCAGCAGAGGAGAATGGTGACATGGATAGACATACATACGCTTGTACATATGTATATATGTGCATAGATGTACTTGCATTTAGACAGATCATGACGATGTGAATTTAGTGCAAGGGGTACATACTGTCATTTTCCCCTGTGGTTTTGGAAAACCATTAAACCACTTTCTAAACTAGACTACCACTTTTGCCATTGAAATCCGAAATTTACTCCTAGGCAAATGGTCTGTCTAGTCAACAACTAATTGGGAAAAAACTTGTAAATATCAAGAGTAGTAAAAATTTGAGTCCCTAGATATGTAAATGTTGTTTGGAATGCCTGATGATACAGGCACATTATTAGTTGTTGATTACTGCTTTTGCCATAATAATCCATAATAATTCTTTTAAAAAAACACACCCACATCAGAGACATCCTGAACATCACAGAGCAAAGTTTCCATCCTGTTACTTTTTAAAAAGAAGAGGATAGATTTGGGCTATTCAAAATATTTGGGTCAGATGTCACTTACATGTTTCCAGGTAATTAGTAAAAAGAAATAGCAATTGAAGGGTAAGTAGCAGATATTTTTGAACAAGGATATCTCTGGAGAATAGCAATAATTTAACAAGAGATAACTAGCATGATATAGAATTGAAAGTTTTACACCTTTTTCTCCTTCCTAGTACTTTAGAGGAGGTTGCAAAGTTCTTAATGACAGATGACATTATCTATTCATATTTTTAGAACACATTTGATGAAGATACTAATGACAAGCTTCACCTGAGATAAGGAAATAGATGAAGCACAGCATATGAAATAGCAATGAGAACACTGATGAATGGGGCTGGTGTAGAAATGGTTCTTCTTAAAAGCTTTGCTCTCAGACTTGGTTCCAATTCCTTGTCACAAATCAGGGTAATCTAAATTTATACATTTGTAATTAGGCACTTGAGTTCTGACATGGAGACTGCACCAACACAAGGTTTGCAGGGGCAGAGTTTTATCACACACTATAATCAAGTTTTCAGAGAGGAAAACATTTTGCTCTAAATCAGTGTATTTCAAACTGGGGTCTTGGAGCCTCTGGAGGTCTATGGCAGGTTCTCTAGCAGATCCACAAGTCCTTTATAAGGTCAGGAGGAGGAGGAGAAGGAGGAGGAGGAGGAGAAGGAGGAGGAGGAGAAGAGTTGCTTTTTATATGCAGACTTTCTCTACCTTTTAAGGAGAATCAAGCCAGTTTACAATCTCGTCTCCTTCCTTTCCACACAACAGACACCTTGTGAGGTAGGTGAGACTGAGAGACTTCAAAGAGAACTGTGACTAGCCCAAGGTCACCCAGTTGGCTTCATGTGGAGGTGGGAAACCAACCTGGCTCACCAGATTAGAGTCTGCCGCTCATGTGGAGGAGTAGGGGATTAAACCCGGTTCTCCAGAGTAGAGTCCACTGCTCCAAACCACTACACCATGAGCCACTTTCATCATCTGGCAAGTGTGAAAATGGAACCCTCTCAGATTTCAAGGAACGGGGGGCAGGCACTCTGCCTCAGAAAAAAGGAACAGAATCAGCTTCCCTCTTTTTCAAAGGTTGGGAGCTCATAAAGCTGCTGCTTCCCACAATCACATATTTCCAGAACACTGTAAAGAAATTTCCCCTATAGTTCCTTTTTTTGTCATCAAGTCACAGCTGACTTATGGCGACCCCGTAGGGTTTTCAAGGCAAGAGATGTTGGGAGGTGGTTTGCCATTGCCTGCCTCCTCGTCACAACCCTGGTATTCCTTGAAGGTCTCCCATTCAAACATTAGCCAGGGTCAGGGCTGAGAGTGTGTGACTGGCCCAAGGTCACCCAGCAAGCTTCCATGGCAGAGTGTAGATGTCAACGTGGGTTTCCCGGATCCTAGTCCGACACCTTAACCACTACACCACACTGGCTCTCCCTACAGTCCTTCTCAGCCCTAATATCCCGACCATTCTCTTGGTACACGCTTTGCAAATCACAGCCAGAAGGGATCTTTTTTTATACTGTCATTTCGGAGAGATCTCTTGCACTTCACAATGTTACTTTTGGCTGCAAAATGCCAGCTCTATGAAATTTGCCTTAGCCCATTGACTACATTACACTTCTAGTGCCTTCCTGCCACATTCAACAGAGATGGGCTACTTAGAGCCTTATGCCTCAATCCCCAAATATCACAGAGCTGGACTCTCCCTAGTGGTGACATCATTGCCAGGAATGCTGAGGTAGACTGTCAGGAACCGCACATGTTGCTTCTGACTTCTATTTGTAGAGGTGTCAAGGCCTATAGAAAAGCCTGTTCCACTGGAATCAATGAAATTTAAAGACACTGAATTGTTAGGGTTGCCAACCTCCTGCTATTACAACTGATCTCCAGCCAACAGAAATCAGTTCACCTGGAGAAAATGGCCACTGTGGCAATTGAACTCTATGGCACTGAAGTCCCTCCCCTCCCCAAACCCCACCCTCCTCAGGCTCTGCCCCAAAAACCTCCCATTGGTGGTGAAGAGGGACCTGGCAACCCCATGAATTGTGTATATATATTTCTTGTGAATTAGGGTTACTCAGTTTATTGTGACTAGCTGTGTGTAGAGATATTCAGCATAATGAGATAAGGGAAGGGGAGCAAACAACGAAGTTTCGTGAAGCACTTTGCCGATAAACGTTTCTGATAGTATTTTTAATTTGTAGGCAAACATTTTTGACTCATAGCTTCATCATCAACCATCCACGTCAGTCACGCCTTCTCTCACCTTTTCAGCGATCTATAATTATCTCCGCATGTTTTATTAAATACCATCACCTTTATATCTATTCGCTTTCTTCTCTAACATTATGGTCTCTTCGACAGTTCCTTCAACATGCTGAGCCTGGTCTCATTATTTCTGGTTTCCCTGCAGTTTAGCCATGTTTTTTCTTCTATTTCCCCGCCTCCCCCATTCACTTCTACCCTCCTGATCTTTCTTTAGAAACATGCCTCAACACCTGGGCATGCTAAGAAGGCTCAGAAAACTTAGCATCTGTAACGCCCACTTCCTTTCAACATTTTCTCCCAACAACTCCCTAGATGACACCACAATTTTCAAAACACATCAATCAATCAGGAGAACGCCATTCCATGATTTTATTCTCTCAGAGGAGTGAACGTGGATACAGACCCAAGCCATTTTCACAAGTGATGCTTAAGTGAGGATCTAACTAGGATATTACAAAGGTGACCCATGACTGCAGTTCCTGATGCTTCCTTTTATGTGAAAACAAACTGGCGAGGGCATTTAGATCCGGACCATGGTGTAGGGGCCGGGAAATATCCGTTTGTCCTCCATGCCATTTCCATACTAAAAATCCCTGTCCTTGAGCTGCGAAGTTACATTGTAGGAGAAAACGGTACGTCCAATATGGTTTCAGGTGGGTAGCCATGTTGGTCCTCAGTAGAAGAGCTAGATTCAAGTCCAGGAGCACCTTAAAAAAGCCAACCAGATTTCCATATGCTTAACATAATTTCCAAGGTAAATGCTTTCGTGAGCCAAATCTCCCTTCAACAGATACGATATCAGATTAAGGGAGATTTGGCTTTTGAAAGCTTATACCCTGAAAATCCTGTTGGGTCCTTAAGGTGCTACTGGACTCGTTCATTTCCAATATGAGTATATGTCTTTTTTCCCCTTCTACTAGGTTTGCCAACCTCCAGGTACTAGCTGGAGATCTCCCGCTATTATAACTGATCTCCAGCCAATAGAGATCAGTTCACCTGGAGAAAATTGCCGCTTTGGCAGCTGAACTCTATGGCATTGAAGTCTCTCCCCTCGCCAAACCCCGCCCTCCTCAGGATCCGCCCCAAAAACCTACCGCCAGTGGTGAAGAGGGACCTGGCAACCCTACCTTCTACACCTAATAGCAACTTGGAAGATGGAAGAATTTCTACTGGAGAAAGTGTCCCTCCCCCACCCAGTGCTATAAATTCTTTTAAACATTAATGTTACGTAATTTTACCCATTATCAATCACACAAAGTGTAATTTCAGCATCAGCTTTTTGTGTCTTTAATTGGAATGTAATGCTTAATGCTGGCTGAGAGAGAAACCAAAAGCTTCTTTTCTCCCTTCCCTCTTGTAGTGCTTCCTTACATCACAACGTGACTCATGTGTCAGATATCTTCCATAGTTATGCCCTCAAAGATGTGGTGTGTGAAAATGCCTTAACTTTATTATGATGCAGGACACCAGAACTCTAAAGCATAGAAAGCTCCAGTCCAAAATATCTGATATACCCCTGTATATCCCTTACAAGCACAATACCCATATTTTTTTTAAATCCCGCCCCCCACAAAAGGGGGGGCTCTTGAGGGAATCAAGCATAAAGCTGTATATGGTTATTTTAAATAAGACCCAGCTGGTTTAGTTTCGATGCCTATTGTAAATGGGACTCAGACTTATTGGGGGGTGGGATGTCCATCCACGCCTAATTAATAGCATCCTCTGATTAGTTATCTCACAATTCTCCTGTAATCTTAGAGCCAGTGAGATTACATGTGCATTTAATTCAACATAAACACATGAACAACTTTATGGGGAAAGCTGCAACCCTAAATTAAAGAACTAGTCTGAACTTCTACTACTGTTAACTCTCTACTACTTAAGCGTATAAAAGAGAGACATAGGGCAAAAACGCATGGTCACTTTATCCTCCTTTAATCCCTGTTTCAGCCAGGATTCAGCCAGGACCGAACCCATGCATTTCGCCTAATGTGTGTCCGATCCTGGCTAAAACAGGGATTAAAGGAGGATAAAGCGACCATGCATTTTCGCCCATACTGTTGTTTTGAGAATAAAAGTAGGACAAGGAGAATTTGCCAACCTCCTTGTTCCTGATGAATTTCCTTTCAAAATAAAAAGGCAGGAAAGGAAGAAATTATTTGTTTTTAGAGCTTGGGGAGAGGACTACAATTTCAAGAGGACACCATGCCACTTAATGATGATGTGAAGTGATTTGTGGAGATTATTCTGATCATATAGGACAATTCACAAACAAGCCTGGTTTTCCAGGAGAAATCCCACAAGATTACAGAATGGCAATGTATCTATGAAAATGACGGTCCGTACAGAATACTTTGTCAAAGACTGGTTCTACACATTGTAGGATTACACTTCAGCATTTATCTCAAACAGAAGTGCTGTCCTACTCACACCTCTTCAGAAGAGATGCTTTCCCCTTTTGAAAAAAAAATTAGGAGCGTTTTAGGATATTATCCACAGTTTCTAATCACTGGTCACTTCAGAAAGTATTTCAGCCTTCTGTAGTTTACGGTTATTTCCATGTCGCAGATAGGAAATTAAAGGTGGGTACAGGAGTGGAGGGAGATTTTCCGCTTTGGGGATAAGCTCTTCTTGCCCCCACCTTCATTTTTCAACTGCATCGTGTACTTGACTCTGAGTTCAGCTCAGAGCCTTTCAAGATAACCGCTGCGACTGTTTGCTTTCCAATAGGATGCAGTCCTCAGAACCCAGGGACTTCCTGGTCTTCTGATTTCTTTAACCACTGGGGTGTGTCTTATTAATGCAATTGCCATTATGCAATGTGTACTCTAAACAATGGCAGCCACTGCTGGGATCCCCACCCTGTGGCCTTTTATGCAGGGACGTTTCCCTGCGGTCACCCCCGCTGACTGTTTCAGGGCTTCCTTTTGATTATGCCTTCCGACTGTCAGAGGTTGCCTTGCTCTCCCTGCGGGTTTTGCCCGTGTTTTCCGAATGCTGTTTTAGCCAGAATCTGGAAAATGTGGGCAAAATGCGTGGGGCGAGTGAAGCGACCTCTGATGGTCGGAAAAGGCATGCATAATCAATAGGATTGCCCCGTCCCTCTTCACCACCAGCGGGAGGTTTTTGGGGCAGAGCCTGAGGAGGGTGGGGTTTGGGGAGGGGAGGGACTTCAATGCCATAGAGTCCAATTGCCAAAGCATCCTTTTTCGCCAGGTGAACTGATCTCTATCTGCTGGTGATCAGTTATAATAGCAGGAGATCTCCAGCTAGTACCTGGAGGTTGGCAACCCTACTGGAAGTTGACAACCCTAATAATAAAAAGGAAGCCCCGAAGCAATTGGCAGGGTGACCACAGGGAAATGTCCCTGCGTAAAAGGCTTTTGCCTCTGCCCTTCATGTTTTAGGATTTTTTTCATCAGAGCTCATGTTGGATTGGCTTTAAAAAAGGACATGGTTACTCAGAACAGGGAGAATGTCTCGGTTTAGAAGAATTGCTGTAGTAATCGCCACAATGGCCAGCCAATTAGCACTCTGCATTTGCAATTTATGGTTGAACTGGAAAGACCTAGTTGTTCATGCACTTGATTCAGTTTTACATCCATGTAAAAGCGGGTGGGGTGGATCCACAATGAGCTTGTCCCTCAAGATATGTACCTCAGTAGACAGCTGGTGGGGGTGGAATCTATGGCCTTTTATGCAGGGACGTTTTCCCGCGGTCACTCCCGCCAACTGCTTCAGGGCCTCCATTTGATTATGCATGCCTTTTCCGACCATCAGAGGTCACCTCGCTCTCCCCGCACATTTTGCCCGTGTTTTCCAGATGCTGTTTTAGCCAGAATCTGGAAAATGCAGGCAAAATGCGTGGAGAGGGCAAGGCGACCTCTGACAGGCAGGAAAGACATGCATAATCAAAAGGAAACCTTGAAACAGTCAACGGGGGTGACCACGGGGAAACGTCCCTGCATAAAAGGCCTATATCTCCTTGGTCTTACTGTAGAACTGTAACGGATAATACACTATACCTAGATCTAACATTTCTCTCTTAATGCTGGTATGTCACTTATTTGAGAGCTGCCTGTTCCTTTCAGAGAGCTCACTTTATTTTTTTTACAGATTTTGAACTGAAACATGAAGTTGACACAATTCCCCAGAATTCCTACCGCTGCGCTGCTTCAAGGCCTTTAATTGCTGAACACTCTCGAGTGGTGCAGAACATCGTCGCTCTCGTTGGCACCACAAAAAGTGACCTGCCCGATGAAAGTAATAATTACATATGCTGTACATTTAGGATTTCAATATGAATAGGCTTAAAAAAATAATTTAAAAAAAAATCAAAGCAAACAGCGCAGTAACATGGTTGACAAACCACCCAGGAGCAAATGCTTTCGTTCAGTTATCTGAAGTCGCTGAAAAATTGGAGCTGTGATGTTTTTGGAGTCTGGCAACTGTGTCGCGGAAGTTTTACTGATGACTGCTGCCAACATAGGGAAGTGGGGGTGGAGAACTTTCAGAGGATGCGATTGTCAGCGTCAGGCTTGGTAAACACGGCTTGGCACAGAACCGAAGAGAACAGGCTCCAGCTTGAGGAATTAAAGCATGCGAAAGCTGTTAGGCTTGATATCTATATGACAGTCATGGTCGTGTGTCTATCTCAGAGGTGGCTGGTACCCTCTGGGGCTGGTAGGGCAGAGGGAAAGGCTGTCAATGGGAGCAGAGCCAGAAGTCAACTAATTCTGGTTTTGCCCCTATTTCTCCTCCCTTGCAATGATACCAGGAAACATGTCTCTCCCTAATGGTGCCAACCTAGTGCAACCTATTGTGTTTGCAACAAAAGTAGGAATACCCAATCTGGGCATGAAATCCTGCTACATATCCCCTCTCCCCTTTCCTAAAACCTATTACTAGGGTTTGCCGGCTCCGGGTTGGGAAATACCTGGAGATTTTAGGGGCGGAGGCTGAGGCGAGCGGGATTTGGGGAGGGGAGGGACTTCAATGCCATCGAGTCCAATTGCCAAAGCAGCCATTTTCTCCAGGGGAACTCATCTCTATCGGCTGGAGATCAGTTGTAATAGTGGGAGATCTCCAGCCACCACCTGAAAAGTTCGCAACCCTACTCACTACAGAACACACTAATCAGAAGAATAAGACTCTTGACACAAAGAAAGCAGGTTTTAATTAGATCCAAACCCTAATCCAAGAATTCATTTTCCATGTTGTGAAGTAAAACAACCTTTGGCAATATGTGTAAGTCAAAGGCATTCCCCCACCACCATTGGATAATTAATTACAACTAAGCTAAACCAGGGGATAGGAAGGTGGCATGGTATAGCCTGATCTTGTCAGATCTCAGAAGCTAAACACGGTCACTGCTTGGAAGGAGCCCATCAAGGAAGGCTCTGCAAGAGGAAGGCAACGGCTCTGCTTCTCACTTGTCTTGAAAGCCCCTTGCTGGGGTTGCCATAAGTCAGCTACTACTTGACAGCACTTTACACACCAAACCAGGTTAGGGTTTTCTAGGTCCAGAAAAAAGACTCACGTGAGTCCCAGCATCTTCGCTTTCTGAAGTCATTTTACAGAAGCTCTGGCTACAAAAAGATTGAGAGCGTGCGCAGAGTACCTTTAATTTACCACTAATGTTTCAATCCTATGCATGTTTAATGAGAAGGAAGTCCTTCTGTATTCAATGGGATTCGCTCTAAATTGTGTACTGGATTGCAGCCCAAAAGAGTTTTGGTTTTCTTTGGGCAAGGAAGTTTATATCGGGTTGCGGAAGGGGGTTCCTATCCTTTTGTCTTAAGGACATACTGTGCTCAAGAACTAAACTGCTGAAGGAAGCACCTTCTGCTTCATTCTCAGGCAGGTAAAAGAGCAATATTTCCCCCCTCAAGAGAGAACATTCTCTCTTCATAACGTTGCCATTCTCCAGGTGGAGCCTGGAGATCTCCTGCAAATTACACCACAAGTAATCTCTTACAGAGATCAGTTCCCCTGCAGGAAATGGCAACTTCGGAGGGTAGACTCTAGGGCAAGGGTCAGTGGGAAATCAAGGAGAAAAGAAGGTTTCACTTTCCTCACTTGTGCATACTTTTTAAAAACAATATTAGCCCTTCCCCCTTTAAATAACATGGCTTCCCCGTCATGTCTAGTTTAGTCTTTCATTTGGCTAAATGTCAAGTTAAATAATTCTCAGTTGGTATTCACACTACAGCTGCAGACCTACACAAAGCCTGCTTAGCTTGGGATTAAATTTAAATTAAGATTCAACAAATTCCTGGAGGATAAGCCTATCCAGGCCTGTTAGGCAGTATGACAAAGCAATGTAGATACCCACTAGGGCTATGCAAATAAAAACAAAATTCCGGTATTTTGGGGGTTCAGGTTTATTAAACCCGGAATTTTTCAAAAAATACAGAAAACCTGGATTTTCAAAAAATTTTGAGTATGATAAACCCGAACCCCAAAAAATACTGGAGGTGGGGGGGCCCGAACCTGTCAGATTCACCCTGCCTGGCTTCTCCAGGGGTCCAGAGAAGCCGGGTGCGGATCTGATTTGAATCTAGCTTGCACCACTTCTCTGGACTCCAGAGAAATGGTGCAGGCTGGATTGCAGAGAGAATGAGAAGGCTCTTGCCTTCCCCTTTGCACTGATCCAGCAGACAGGGCAGAGAGGAAGGCCGGAGCCTTCCTATTCTGGCTGCTGGCTGGCAGAAGGAATTCCAAATACTGGTTTAGGTCTCTCTCTGCCTTGCTGTGGCATTTATGCTGGGCTTAACTGTCTCAAGGGGAAAAGGGGAGTTCATCCTTCTCTAGTTGATCTTGCTACAGAACGAACAGTAGCCTACCAGATTACCCCACTATGGCGGGCAATTCTCCACTCCTGCCAGCTTTCCTCCACTCTTGCCTGCTCTCACAGTAGGATAAAGCAGAAGGGGGGAGACATCACAGATACAGTAACATCTCTTCTGGTCACTGCACTCGTGTTACTCTAGGAATTTCCCCAAACTTTATGGTCTTTACCAAAGAGATTGGGAAGATTCCTAGAGTGGTATAGGGGTTAACTTCCGGGTGATATCTGGAAGTGACATCACTGTGTCAGTGATCCTCTCCTTCCAAAAGCCCCAAGTGGTTGCCAGAGCAAAGTAGGATGGCAGCCGTACTAAGTGGCCAATAATGAATTTGTGGATCAGTTTCATGCCTGATGTATACTTTGCCGCTTAGACTGCAATATAAGCAGTTACACCCTTCTAAGTCAATTTAAACCAATGGGCTTAGTAGTAAATGCCTCTGCTTAGAACTGTGCTGTTGGACTCCCACTTTCTCTGAATTTCTTCTTTTCTGGTTCAGTGGCTGACACAACAGTGGCATTCCTGATAGGTGTGACTAACTCTGTATAGGGGAGGCCTTGAGAGTAAATTGAGAGTAGTCTTTGGCAGCTTGTTCCTGGCATCAGTTATCCCTTTCCTCTGTTGACAAGAGAGACTTCCTAGTCTAGACTGTGTAACCTTTTACAACATACTACTGTTCATTTTACCACTCAGATAATTTGTAAATTACTTATCTGTACTACCTTCTGCAATCCGAAAAAGGCAGTTGAGCCCTTCCCCCTATTTAGGGGGAGGTCAGTTCCATCTGTTAAACTGCAGACCCTTATTATGTGATTTTAGCGCCATCAAAGAGACTAGTTATTGAATGATTTGGGCTATTTTAAATGTATTTAAATTATATTTTAAGGGTTTTTAAATTGATTTTATTGTTCTGTATTTGTGAGCTGCCCTGAGCCTGGCCTTTGGGCCGGGGAGGGCGGGGTAAAATGGGAAATAAATAAATAAATGAATGAATGAATAAATAAATGAATCAATCAATCAATCATACCAAATATACTATGGAAGCTTAAAAAAATAAGTTGCATATCTAAAAAGCAGATTTTTTTTAAAGCCAGTCATATATACCTTTTTTCTCTTTGTACCCCAAAAGCAGATTAAAGGTTATGTATTTCTGGCTCCTGCTATTTAATACTAGCTTAAAATAAGAGGACTGCTTGGGATTTTGATCTTGGCAATTCATCCAGGACCTCTGAACCTTCCATTTCTGAATGGAAAGACTTCAACAAATCCATGAAAAATCCATAGCCATGACTCCTCCAAAGGACTGACCTCACTGTGGCTATCCTGAACTTTCTCTCATTTCAGGAAGAGGCTAAGAGGAAAAAAAAATGCACGAAGATGCCATATCTAACTTTTTTATAGAGCACCAATGTAACAATTCAGTCCTTCTCTTTTTATTACCTTCTGAGCGTATGGGCCTAGTGCAGAGGGGCAATCATATAAATCGTCTGTGTTGAGACATACTTGTGCTCTGGATGTGAATTAATGTGTGATTCATGCCATAGGGTTGCCAGGTCCCTCTTCACCACCGGCGGGAGATTTTTAGGGTGGAGCCTGAGGAGGGTGGGGTTTGGGGAGGGGGAGGGACTTCAATGCCATAGAGTCCAATTGCCAAAGCGCCTGTTTTCTCCAGGGGAACTGATCTCTGTCGGTTGGAGATCAGTTGTAATAACAGGAGCTCTCCAGCTAGTACCTGGAGGTTGGCAACCCTACCCAGGGTGTTTGCAAGAACCAATTTTGTGGAATGAAAGACTACACTATTGTGTTTAGGGGGGAATGCCGCTGGTTTAAAGGCAATTGTACTTGGCTGGCAGTCTGCTTGGCCTCCCTCTGTATCTGGAAACGCGGAGAAAATGCAGGGAAACACAGGGGGAGAGTGAGGTGACTTCTGATGGTAGGAAACAACATGCATAAAGAACACAAAGACCCAAAGTTGTTGGAGGGGTGACTGCACGAGAAACAGCCATGCATGCGTAAAAGACCATTGATGACTGGTGCTCCTGGAGGGTATGAGCCAAATGACTCTTGCAGTGGAGTTGAAACTGCTGGGTCTTGACTCTCGTCATTCCTGGTCATCAGCAGTAGCCCACCAAGAACTTTTCTGATAAGTTAAATGCCCAGTCCGCCACAAACTTCATATAGCCCTTTAGGGAATACAAACTCAAATATACTGAAGCATCACACATGCTTACAAGTTAGATATAATCATGGAAATATCATTTTGGGTTGTGTGTATGTAAAGTGCTGCCAAGTTGCAGCAGACTTATGGAAACCCAGTAGGGTTTTCAAGGCAAGAGACTAACAGAGGTGGGTTGTCATTGCCTTCATCTGCATAGAGACCCTGATATTCCTTGGTGGTCTCCCATCCAATTACTAACCAGGGCTGACCCTGCTTAGCTTCTGAGGCTTAGACTAGCCTTGGCCATCCAGGTTAGGGCATCATTGGGGTTACTAAATATTAATTCTACAATGGGAAAAATGATGTGCTAAGGATACAAGATACGGAATTTTACCCGCTTGCATAGCAATACTATTTCATGATGACAGTGTGTGTTTTGTCCGGTTATGAAACATTATTGGATTTGTCACTTAAACTCTACAGTCTGCAAGACCTGTGGGACGAGCTGCTGGTGAAATGCAAGCATTCTAGGAGGATTTCCAAAGCTGCCTTTCGAAACAAGAGAAATCATGAAGGAAGGCTTGTACAATTGTACCCTGTGAAAATTAAACTGTGCATGGCGCCGGCAGTACCGCAAAGAATCTTATTGTGTGATGATATGACAGCTAAAAATTCTGGGGCCTGTCAATGTAGCAATGAGTAAAAAAAGAACAAAAGAAGAGACAGGTACTTCGTCAGAAAAAAATCATTTGAGTTAATCTATACATCCATTGCAAAGAAGTGAAAGAAAGCCTTCACACTATTAGATGACCACATTAAACCACCCATTTCAAAGCAGAAATCTTTTGATTTCACTGGGGAGTTGTGAAAAGAAACGACTTGCGCTTTGAACAAGTAAGAACTTCTGAAATGTAAATTCATTCCTACTTTTGTCCCACACCTGTCACTCTTGGGATGGTCTGCCTGATACGTACAGAGGTGCAGATAAATTCTCATTGTGACACCCCAAGAGATAGAACAATTTTGGCAGAGCCATGTTTTGGATCTACACTTCAGATGAATAAAATAAGATCACAACCTAATATTAAAGAAATACTATCTTGTTGTGTCAAGAGAAGAGGGGACTATAACTCTAAGCCTTTGTATACTTTATTAGAAATAGAGTTTGGTTACAGGGTATGGATATTCAATCGATATTCCTAGTGGTAGGAAATCAAGTCACACCAATCATAAGAACATAAGAAAGGCCCTGCTGGATCAGACCAAGGCCCATCAAGTCCAGCAGTCTGCTCACAAAGTGGCCAACCAGGTGCCTCTAGGAAGCCCACAAACAAGACGACTGCAGCAGCACCATCCTGCCCGTGTTCCACCACACCCAAAATAATAGGCATGCTCCTTTGATACTAGAGAGAACAGGTAGGCAGCATGACCAGTGTCCATTCCAACTAATAGCCATGAATACCCCTTTCCTCCATGAACATGCCCACTCCTCTCTTAAAGCCCTCCAAGCTGGCAGCCATCACCACATCCTGGGGCAGGGAGTTCCACGATTTAACTATGTGTTGTGTGAAAAAATACTTCCTTTTATCTGTTTTGAAACCCTCACCCTCCAGCTTTAGCAGATGACCCCGTGTTCTAGTATTATGGGAGAGGGAGAAAAACCTCTCCCTGTCCACTCTCTCCAAACCATGCATAATTTTATAGACCTCTATCATGTCTCCCCTTAGCCGCCTTCTTTCCAAGCTAAACAGCCCTAAGCATCCTAACTGCTCCCCATAGGACAGTTGCTCTAGTCCCCTCATCATTTTGGTTGCTCTTTTCTGCACCTCCTCAGGCTCTATAATATCCTTTTTTAGGTGTGGTGACCAGAACTGTACACAGTATTCCAAGTGTGGTCTCACCATAGATTTGTACAAGGGCAGTATGATATCAGCAGTTTTATTCTCTATTCCTCGTCTAATTATGGCCAGCATGGAATTTGCATTTTTTACAGGAGCCGCACACTGGGTTGACATCTTCATTGAACTATCCACTACCACCCCAAAATCCCTTTCTTGGTCTGTCGCTGCCAGCACAGATCCCATCAGTGTATATGTGAAGTTGGGATTTTTTGCCCCAATATGCATCACTTTACACTTACTCACATTGAAACTCATTTGCCATTTTAATGCCCATCCTTCCAGTATGTAGAGATCCTTCTGGAGCTCTTCACAGTCTGATTTTGTTTTAACCACCCTAAATAATTTGGTGTCATTTGCAAACTTGGCTACTTCACTGTTTAACCCCAACTCCAGGTCATTGATGAACAGGTTGAAAAGCACCGGTCCCAACACAGATCCCTGAGGCACCCCACTGCTCAAATCCCGCCATTAGGAGAACTGACCATTGATTCCTACTCTCTGCTTCCTATTTTTCAGCCAGCTCTCAATTCATAAGAAGACTTGTCCTCTTATCCCATGATTATGAAGTTTGCTTAGCAGTCTTTGGTGGGGGACTTTGTCAAAAGCTTTTTGGAAATCCAAATACACAATATCCACAGGCTCATTCCTGTCCACATGCTTATTGACGCTTTCAAAAAAACTCTAATAGGTTAGTGAGACAGGACCTACCCTTACAGAAGCCATGTTGGGTTTTGCCCAGCAGACCTTGCCCTTCTATATGCTTGACAATTCTATCTTTAATAATGCTTTCCACTTTTTTACCTGGAAGAGACTTTAAGCTAACTAGCCTGTAATTCCCTGGGTCCCCCCTGGAACCTTTTTTATAAATGGGTGTTACATTGGCCATTCTCCTCTGGTACAGAGGCTGATAGAAGGGACATATTACATATATTTGTTAGAAGTTCAGCAATGTCCCATTTGAGTCCTTCCTTGAAGAACTCTAGGATGAATACCATCTGGTCCCTGTGACTTGTTAGTTTGCAGTTTGTCTAGACGTTCTAGGACTTCCTGCCTTGTTACCACTATTTGCCTCAGTTCCTCATTTTCTCTTCTCCAAAATCTCTGTTCATGAGAAGGAATCTGCCCTGTATCTTCAACAGTGAAGCCAGATGAGAAGAATTCATTTAGTTTTTCAGCAATCGCTTTATCCTCCCTTAGAGTTCCTTTACTCCCATTGTCATCCAATGGTCCAACCACTTCCCTAGCTGGTTTCCTACTCCTAATATACTTAAAGAATTTCTTATTGTTTGTTTTGATGTGTTTAGCAATATGCCCCTCAAAATCTTTTTTTGCATCTCTAATTATCTGCTTGCATTTCCTTTGTGCAAGTTTGTGTTTGCTTCTGTTCGCCTCGTTTGGGCAAACCTTCCAGTCTCTGAAGGAAGACTTTTTTTCTCTAATTGCTTCCTTCACCTTACCCGTTAGCCATGGTGGTGAAATCTTGGACTTATTACTACCTTTCCTGTCCTGCAGTATACAAGCTAGCTGAGCCTCTAGTAATGTGGACTTGAGTAACCCCCAAGCCTTTTCAAGAGATTTAACCCTCCTAACTGTTCCTTTCAACTTCCTCTTTACCAGTTTTCTCATTTTAGAGAAGTTCCCTCTTTTAATGTCAAAGGTAATTGTGTGAGATTTCCCAGTCACTTTCCCACTTACATATACAGTAAATTAAATTTGATGCCATTGTGATCACTATTGTCAACTGGCTCAACTACATCCACATCCTGCACTAAGTCACTGGCAGCACCACAGAGTATTAAATCCAGGATCACCTCCCCTCTGGTTGGGTTTATGACCAACTGTTCGAGGGCACAGTCATTTAGGATGTCTAAAAATTTTATCTCTTTGGCTTGACTGGAGCATACATTTATCCAATCAATATGAGGGAAGTTGAAGTCTCCCATTATTACTACTTCATTACCTTTACATGCTTCCCTAATTTCATTCTCCATCTCAAGATCACCCTGAGCCATTTGGTCAGGGGGCCGATAGAACGTCCCCAGTACTAAATCTCCTTTGGGGCCCGGAATTGTCACCCATAAGGATTCTGTGGACGAGTCTGCCCTTTTTATGGTCTCTAGCTTATTAGACACTATGCCTTCCTTGATATACATAGCAACACCCCCTCCAATACGCCCTTCCCTGTCATTTCTATACAGTTTGTAACCAGGGATGACTGTATCCCACTGGTTCTCTCCCCTCCACCAGGTTTCTGTAATGCTCACTATATCTATGTTTTCTCTTAAAACCATGCACTCTAATTCTCCCATTTTTGCTTGGAGGCTTCTAGCATTAGCATAGAAACACCCCCACACTGTTTCTCTCTTTGGACTTGCCTGGCATGTGCCTTTGGGCATCTTTAAGTGGCTATCCATCTTTTTTTTTCCATTCCCTTTCATGTCTAAGTAATTCCTATGTGGGCAATCTGAAGCAATTTTCCCTTTGTCCGTGTGAACTGAGTTTGCCCGAACTGGATGCTTCTCAGCTCCTGTCGCCTTTCCCCCCAGGTTCAGTTTAAAAGCTGCTCTGCCACCTTTTTTATATTACATGCCAGCAGTCTAGTTCCATCCTGGTTCAAGTGGAGCCCATCCCTTTTGTATAGGCCCGGCTTGTCCCAAAATGTTGCCCAGTTCCTTACAAATCTAAAGTCCACTTCCCTGCACCACCGTCTCATCCACCATTGAGACTCACCAACTGTGCCTGCCTAGTTGGTCCTGCACGTGGAACAGGTAGCATTTCTGAGAAAGCTACCTTGGAGGTCCTGGCTTTTAGTTTCCTGCCTAGCAACCTAAATTTGGATTCCAAGACCTCAGGACTACATTTCCCCATGTCATTGGTGCCATTTTCTCCAGGTGAGCTAATCTCCAGCTACTACCTGGAGGTTGGCAACCCTACTGGCAACCCTACACATACCACCTGCAGCTGCATTTCCACGTTCCAGGAAACATCAGGAATTCCAGTTACGGATTCCGTCATGAAGTGTATGGTTTAGTACTTAATGTAAGGGGGTGCTGTGCTTGAAGGTGGGGAGAAAGGGAACGTTACAGAGCTGAATGCTGAAGGCTGAAGCGTCATTGGAAATTATTGCTTGTGAGAAAAGGAAGCAGTCTTTAAAATGGAAAGTCCAATTGTTTATAAAGGTGCCGATCTACAAAAAATCTGAAAAGATTTCTGGTATTTCACACGCAGCAGTTCCTTCCTTCCGAATATTGTTATTTCGTTTGCTGCAGCGTATTAAGTACAAGGACTGTTTTCCTGCTGTTCTTTGCTCTATCTACTGCATGGCTTGGGCTGCTTTGGAAAATTAAAGTGGGGCAGACTGCAGAGAGAAATGGCAGCAAGCTGATGCTACAGTTTTGAAATCCTTCTCCCCACCCCCCACCCCCGATTTCTAAAGAGAACAGAACATCAAAAATTTGACACAAAGGACAAGTGGCTTCTCTAGCCGATCTTATGCTGAACAAATCTCTTTTGGATATATATTTAGATAGAACTGTGCCATTCAAAGAACAGGCAGGCAGTGGGAGAGGAGAACAGGAATTCTATTACAAAATGTAAGAATTCATGAAGAACAGCCTGTGATGACCCAAAGTAACTTAATTCTTTGTCTGGCACCCTCCTTTTCTGTACATGTCACATCCAAACTCATTTACATTAGTGGTGACTTTATAGAGAGGGTATACTTACATTTCTATATGTGTTTGGGGAGGGTTAGGGTTGCCAACCTCCAGATAATATAATTAAAGCAAAAAACTTGAGCTGTGATAGTCTATTTGTAGAGAATAAATGCAGCTCCTATGGCTAACAACAATATATAGTTGAACACAGCTTCTTAAACACTCACTGAGTATTATATTTCTTTCTTTGATTATTTACACATAGCATATGTATGAACGGAAACTTATACAAAACAGGAAATCACAATAATAATGCGGCCATAATTTCAATACAATATAAAGTCCATATCTGGTCCAAAGTCGGCATATAAAAACCAACTCTTCTTCTTCTTCTTCTAGTGATGGGTGCAGGCTATTCTTCAAGTAATGAAGAAAAAAAGGCAGCAGTTGGTTCCAATCTATTCCATGATTTCCTAACCACACCATACTTCTCCACTGCTCAACGTCAATGTAGCTAGGATGCTTTCAAATTTTTTCAAGCTTGATATTCTCATTTCGGTTTGGCTTCTCCCTTATGTGAGCTCAACCACCAATACTTTATTTTGTGCGATTTTCTGTTTGCCCGTACACATTCATCAGCATTATTTGCTCAACTATAATATACACACAAATAATATGCAGTGTACATCTTTACACCTTATAAATTGTTTGCAAATCGGGTCGCACTAGAGAAGCGTCAGGAAACCTGGTTGGCCACTGTGTGAACAGACTGCTGGACTTGATGGGCCTTGGTCTGATCCAGCAGGGCCTTTCTTCTGTTCTTATGAAAACAAAGAAATCACCATGGATTCCTTTCACTGGGAAAAGGCAGGATTAAAAAAAATGCTTCATATATGCAAGTAATTAAAGTGGGCAAAACAAAACCATACATGCCTGGACACAAAAAGAAACAATAACGGGCCAGCATATCTATCTATAATTGCAACAGTAGGAGGGTGGGGGGCTCTCTCAGATACCCAAAAGATGAAGAAGCAGCCACAAATCAATCCCCTTAGCAATTTCTCACTGCCCATATAACTGTACAACTGTGTAGAGCAAGGTTGCCGAAATCAATTGTTATGAGGGCTGCATATGACATAAATGTCACTTGGTCGGACCGGGCCATGCCTTGCCAGCCCAGATCCAGAGTGGAGGGGGGTGGCTGCCTCAGCTGGCTCACGGGCCACGTAACAGCTCTCAAGGGGCTGGATCCAGCCCACAATTCTTATGTTTGATATCCCTGGTGTAGAGGCTTTGGCTTGTGAATTAGAAGAAGAAGAAGAAGAGTTGGTTTTTATATGCCAACTTTCTCTACCACTTAAGGGAGAATCAAACCGGCTTACAATCACCTTCCGGTCCCCTCCCCACAACAGACACCCTGTGAGGTAGGTGGGGCTGAGAGTTTGGAGAGAACGGTGACTAGCCCAAGATTACCCAGCTGGCTTCATGTGTAGGAGTGGGGGAACCAACCTGGTTCACCAGATTAGCATCTGCTGCTCATGTGGAGGAGGGGGGAATCAAACATGGTTCTCCAGATTAGAGTCCACCGCTCCAGACCACTGTTCTTAACCACTACACCATGCTGGCTCTAGCAAGGAAAGACATTTAACCTACTTCACTAATGGGCGTATAACAGTGTGATTGAAGGAGAAATTATGCACGCTGCTCTGAACTCTCAAGAGGAGGGGAAGCAGGGAATAAAACCAATTGTATTTGCAACCTAAATGTAAAGTTCTAAAACATCAGCCGTTATCATATTATTTTGCCATTTTCTCCCCTTCTAAAAGGCCAAACCAATTTCTCCTATTTATGTCAGGAAAAAAATATTTCCTGTCTTTTTGGATTTGGAATCGGCCTTTATGATTTGTTATATATGGTAGGTCCCCATATTCACAGCCCTCAGGCTTGATTATTTCAATTATGTTGACTGAAATTGCTGACATTTGCAATGCTACAATTGTTTCAGGACCAGAGTGCACTGAGAGCATACCATGCTAACGCTCTCTCTGCTGACTCTCTGTGGAATATCACATCAAATTCAAGGCCTCGTTCCTCATCCTTAAACTGCTTCATCATATCAGCCCGTAGTATCTAAGGCACCAACTCACCTGTACCATCCCAATCTCTCATGACAGCTCTAGTTCACTGCCAAACTCAAATGTAAAATCTGTAGTACTGAAGATGTCATTCCTTTCTAGGGTTCCCAAGTACCCGGTGAGGGTGCGCAGTTGCCTGCCAACTCACCAAGCTGCCTGCTGGCCCTCTGCTGGCTGGCAGGCTAGGACTGCCAGGTCCCTCTTTGCCACCAGCAGGAGGTTTTTGGGGCGGAGCCTGAGGAGGGCAGGGTTTGGGGAGGGGAGGGACTTCAATGCCATAGAGTCCAATGGCCAAAGCGGCCATTTTTCTCCAGGTGAACTGATCTATACCAACTAGAGATCAGTTGTAATAGCAGGAGATCTCCACCTATTACCTGGAGATTGGCAACTCTATGGCAGGCGTACGTAGGCCAGCTGGGGGGGGGGGGGGTAGTGATCTGCATGTGCCAAGCATTCATGCCATACTACCAGCACTTCCAGGTTGTTCTGGAAGTACTGGCACTGCTCTAGCAATCTCTCCACCAAACTCTATGGTTTCCATAGAGTTTTTGAAGGGGAATTGGAGCATCCTCCATGTGCATAGCACTTCTGGGGTAAACCCATAAGTGACAGAATCGTGGTGTGCATATGCTCGAGTGGAGCTCCTCCTAAACCCCGCATGGATTAAGCTCCCACTGAAGGGAGGTAGGACCTGTCAACCCCATTCCTTTCCTTTCTGCATGGCCTTCAGATCTGAAAGGCTGTCCCTGAGGAATCAAGGGTTGACAGATATAAGAAGGCCAGAAAGGGCGCATATCTCCAAGTATCTACCCCCCAAACTATCATCTCATTACAGTACTAATCCAAAATTCCTTTGGATTAGTACTGTAATCCAAACAGTACTAATCCAAACTGCAATTCCATACATTATAGGAATAAAACTCCTCTGGAATGTCCTTCTTCACTTCCCTTAACTTCTGTAAGTTTGATCATAACTTGGTTAGTACTTGGACGGGAGACCACCAAGGAAGTCTGAGGTTGCTACACAGAGGCAGGCAATGGCAAACCACCTCTGAACATAAGACCATAAGGACGTAAGAAAAGTCCTGCTGGATCAGACCAAGGCCCATCAAGTCCAGCAGTCTGTTCACACAGTAGCCAACCAGGTGCCTCTAGGAAGCCCTCAAACAAGATGACTGCAGCAACATCCTGCCTGTGTTTCACAGCACCTAATATACTAGACATGCTGCTCTGATACTGTAGACAATAAGTATGCATCATGACTAGTATTCATTTTGACTACTAGCCATGGATAGAGCCCTTTCCTCCATGAACATGTCCATTTCCCTGTTAAAGCCTTCCAAGTTGGTAGCCATCACCACATCTTGGGGCAGGGAGCTCCACAATTTAACTATGCTCTTGTCTCTTGCACTGAAAACCCTACAGAATTACCATAAGTCTGTGGTGACCTTTTCTCTCCTTTCTTGGACTACGAAGAGCAAGTTCTCTGCCTCTTGCCATTTCTTCATATTTTGCATAAATATAACTTCCCAAGAATTTACAATCAGTTTTAACTAAAATGTGTGTGTGTGTGTGTGTATGTATGTAATTGATAAATCCAGGCTTGCTGATATTGGTGTGTTTGGTGGATAGTGCTGGGCTGGATTGGGGCTACAAAGTTTAACATTATTAGAAACATACCTTCAGTTTTCCAAGTAACATTATTCCCTGGAACATAGTATTTGTGAATATTTAAAAACATGTTCATTCCCATACGTACAGTGACTGCTTAATGTCTAGCTCGTTCCGTCACCTAATTACTACATCAGAAAGATCTTGGCCTTTTCTTTCCTTTAACTCTCCAACAATATGCTCATCCTCTGCCTTTCTTTTAGTACACACAATATTATCACCATTTAAAAAATCTGAAATTTGAAAGAAAGGAATAAACAAGTTAGAAGTCTCTTAAAGTTTGTTAGATATCTGACTTCTGATGAGGGCAAACTATTTATGGCTTAGCTGTAAAACCTTCGAATATAAGCTTTGAAATACAGAAAAGAAAACAACACTTTCCTACTGCTAAGAAGAGTTATGAATAGCTCCTGGGCACTGAAGGTACAACATGAATATAATAAACAAAATATCTCCAGCCTAGCATATGAAATAACGTTTAGAAATAGTCTGACACAATTTTCAAGTGCAATTTTGGGGAACAGAATGATATTTCCTGTCTGAGTTAATGTTGAGTAAATGTATGATAATGTGTCTTAACTTCCTCTGATTTTTTTTTACAAGTACACATAATAAATATAGCACATAACTGAGTAGCACCTAGAAATGATGTTAGCATTAACACTTAGAAAATAAATACTTTCAATCCTACAGTGCTCTTACTGATTCGCTGTGACTTTGTGTCGTCTTGTTTGTGGGCTTCCTAGAGGCACCTGGTTGGCCGCTGTGTGAACAGACTGCTGGACTTGATGGGCCTGGGTCTGATCCAGCATGGACTTTCTCATGTTCTTATGTTCTTTTGTTCTTCTGTGAAGGTCAACAGAGGGCAACTGGGCTTAAAATGAGGAGGCTGTAGAGGAAAATGAGCAGCCCTGAAGAAAAAGACTTAGCATGAGATACGGTAAATTAGGAAATGCTTTATTATGCAAGGCCAAATCTTCATCCACAGAGACAAGATGGGTCACGTGGATAACCAATAATGGCCAGGGGGGCTGCCCACCAGTCCCATTTTGGGGGCAGATTATATAAGGACAATTGCTAGCCAGGCTCTAAATGCTAAGACGAGAGTGTCAGTAATAAATACTGAGGAATGTTTCCCTAGTTAGGCATTCTACAGCGTGGTGTAGTGGTTAAGAACGGTGGTTTGGAGCGGTGGAGTCTGATCTGGAGAACCGGGTTTGATTCCCCGCTCCTCCACATGAGCGGCGGAGGCTAATCTGGTGAACTGGATTTGTTTCCCCAGTCCTCCACACGAAGCCAGCTGGGTGACCTTGGGCTAGTCACACTCTCTCAGCCTCACCTACCTCACAGGGTGTCTGTTGTGGGGAGGGGAAGGGAAGGTGATTGTAAGCCGGTTTGATTCTCCCTTAAGTGGCAGAGAAAGTCGGCATATAAAAACCAACTCCTCTTCTTCTTCTTCTTCTTCTTCTTCTTCTTCTTCTTCTTCTTCTTCTTCTTCTTCTTCTTCTTCTTCTTCTTCTTTTCTCACTAAAGCTTTGTGGGAAAGCAGTAATTTATATTTATTCCCAATCCCAAACCTTCAAATATGACCTCCATTTTTCAATTTTTTTTTTAAACCAGCTCTATTCAACTCTTCAGTTTATGTTTTAAATCTTCATCTCGCGTTTACTTAAGTTACTTGGTATAAGATGATTTGCACATGTATACTCTTGCGTTTTTTTCCCCTGTGGGTGTCCACCTTCCTCGCCCGCTATCACAGAACTCAGGGGCCTGGAGACCAAGCCCTATGAGGAAAGGCTGAGGGAGATGGGAATGTTTAGACTGGAGAAGAGGATGCTGAGGGGGGGACATGATTGCTCTCTTTAAGTATTTGAAGGGCAGGGAGCTGTTCCTGTTGGCAGCAGAGGATAGGACTCACAATAATGGGTTTAAATTGAGAGCGGAAAGGCACCAGCTGGATATTGGGGGGGGGCGGGAATTTACAGTAAGAGTTGTTCGACAGTGGAACCAGCTACCTAGGGAGGTGGTGAGCTCCCCCTCACTGGCAGTCTTTAAGCAGAGGCTGGGCAAGCACTTGTCAGGGATGCTCTAGGCTGATCCTGCATTGAGCAGGGGGTTGGAATAAATGGCGTGTATGGCCCCTTCCAACTCTACGATTCACCTGACAGAAAAAAAAATGTTAACAAAAGAGGTGCTTTCCTGGATTGCCTTGATCCTACTGGAGTGGTGGTGGAGAGAAAGGTACATGCTTGGCACTCTAACACCCCAGTTTTTCCCATTTTGACTCCCAAAGCCAATCACGTTCATGTTTATCAAGCATTCTCTAAAGGGTCCCAAATAATTTGTGCATACGCTCACTGACTCGTGGGGACTGTTGTTCCATCCAGCAAATTCTGAGCATCCCCCTACATAATGAATGCCACCAGCTGCATAGACACAAAGCAAGTCATACACTTGAAACATAGCTGGTTTTTGATGTTTCGAGTCCTGCTCTTCGCTATCTGGCACGTATGTAATCTAAGCAAGCCAGAGATTTGTGCACATAAACTGCGCGGCATGCACAAGGTCAGATGAGATGCTGAGCGTCACCGAGTAGCTGGAAAAGTATTCAAAATATTGCCCATGTTCGATTGCGAACAAATTGTCGTATGGGATGCTGAACTTTAGAGAAAATGGGCATTGTGAGTAAAGCACATTTGACTTACAAACATCTTATTTGCAAAAATCAAATCATTTATTTTAAAGAGCTTCTTTCACTGTCCATAGATTGGAAATATGGCTGGATATTAGTATCTCCTTCCATGTTAAGTTGAGAAAGACTAACAGCACAATCCACAAGGCGGGGTTAAAAGTGCTGAGGAGTGGTGTGACCCTGACATCGATGTAAATGCCACTTGCACTGGTATAAGGGGCATTTACAATGACACAGGACACATGTTCCGGCACTGGGGAGTGGCGCGGCAGCGCCATGCATGGGCACCAGGACAGCTGTGCACACTGGCACACTTCCAGTGCTGGGGCTTGTGCTGGCACCAAAGGGGGCATGCCCGGGGGTGGTCCTGGTGTTACTCAGCTCCCTGAGCCCTTTTGACATGGAAACGCCCACATTTGCTGGCATGAACTTATGCCAGTGAAAATATAGGCGCAGCCCATTGAGCTGCATACAGTGGTTCCACAGGGGTTGGGGGAACATCCCTGTCGGGTTGCTGGCCACGCTTAGGAGGCGGCTCGGCTGCACCATTCCCGTCTGTGGTTCAGCTACCCCCCCCCCCGAGTTGTGCTGCCTGTAATGTATTTTGTTGGTGCAAGGACTATGCTGAACTATTGAACTGTTGAACTAATATGTGCTGAAGTGTGTTGACCTTGAGGTTCTGCTCCAGGCTCTGTCATCTGTTTTTCCTATTGGACGGTGGACTTTGGCCGTCCAAGCACAGACTGGGGGGGGTGGCTCCAGGTGGTCGGGAACTGTATATAAGTTGGGGTGTTTTGCAGTTAAGTTAGTTCTCTCTTCCCTGTTAACTGAATAAAACAGTTATTGGAACTCTGTCTCCGGCCCCGTGTGCAACCTATGCATACGTAATACTGCCCGTGAATTTTCACAGGCTATTAGTTTCTGGGCCCTGACCTGGATGGCCCAGGCTAGCCTTATCTCGTCAGATCTCAGAAGCTAAGCAGGGTCAGCCCTGGTTAGTATTTGGATGGGAGACCACCAAGGAATCCCAGGGTTGCTGTGCAGAGGAAGGCACTGGCAAACCACCTCTGTTAGTCTCTTGCCATGAAAACCCCATAAGGGGTCGCCATAAGTCGGCTGCGACTTGACGGCACTTTACACACACACACACACACACACACACACACAAACACAAGTTTCTGGAGATACCTGTGCAAGCAGGTATGCACTCTCGGTGTCTCCAAGTAATCTAGAATGACAGATCCTGTTGTGAGATCACGTCCCAGGCTGCTAAAATTAAAACTAAAACTAAAAAAAAGAAGAAAAAAAACACCTCATCACCAGTGGTGAACTGAAAGAAAATTAGATTCAGGAAGAAATGGCTGGCAAAATAATTGGACTGTTTTAAGCTCAGCCAGTGAAACGAAAAGCACAACTGCTTGCAGTGCATGGCAGAAGGCCAGATTAAGCTGTGGCAAAATGCCTTTTGTGGCCACTCTGAAGTGATTAGTGGGAAAGGCCCGTTAGCCGGTGAAATGAGAGAATTGTTCAGGGCAAAGATATATTCTGTAGAGGCAAAGATAGTTCAAAATGTAAATGTGGTCAAGATCTGTAAATAGTGACAAAGCTAATGGTCAAGTATGTGTCAATAGAACAGTGAAATGGGGCCACCCACAGACTAGTTAGGGATTTCTCTCCATACTCAGCCATGCAGAAATATCTCACTTTATATGTTAAAGAAGATGACCCACCACCCCACTATACACCTCAGCTAAACTGGCTGCAATCTTCTGCCTGAATTTATGTCTGGCACCAAGCATTGTAAAAACCCGTGTCATTTTTATAATGTTCATACTTTTTACCATTCCATATGTTTTCTCTTTTGTACCTCTTAAAATGTCATGTAAATTGCTAATTTTCTTTTTATAACATTTATTTTTTTAAAAATTAACCTGTGTCTTCCCACTCTGCCTAACCGCACTCATGCACTGGATCTACTTATCAGCTTGTTTCCCTGTTATTGAGTTTCTTTTACTTCTACAGAGCAAGAGTATAAAAGGAACTCTACTCCCTGTACGATGCAGGTGCTACATCTGCATTCTGCAATCCTATGTGTCAGTTAAATGTTTTATAAAGATTTTGGATTTGGACCCTAGGCTGAGCCAGAAGTAACTTCTCACCTGTGAGTACAAGAATATAATCCTGAAAGCATTCTGCATGCCCTCAGAGGCTATGCCCTCTGGCACACATCCCTTGCACATCTCCAACTTCAATGCACCCTATATAAAATGAGTAGAGGCATAAAAGACAATAAATGTATTTTTTATCCTGACAAGTAAAGAAATGTTCTGAATAGCTCCATGTTAATATTCATGTACATGAATGTTAACCACATTCATTTCTTTGGCTTAGAAAGATAGCTTGTTTGCATCAGGTAATCAAATGTTTGGACACAAGGGAATGCTGTTTATATTGGGTTTGTATCCATAATATTGTGATGCAAATAGGAGTAGGAGCTCAAGGGGGCATTAGGGGGACTTTACACACACAAGTTACCCAAATTAAACTGTCTCCGCTTTGGTTGGGGGAATTAGCATGGAGACAAAGCTTGGCGGGAGGTTGGGTAACAAGGATCTTTGCAGCCTTTGTATACAGGGATATGTTCCTATGGAAAACTCCCAATAAAGAAGCGGTTTGTTCCAAATAAAATGGAGTTTTTATTATAAAATAGAATTTCAAGCACACAATGTAAAGCACAAGCACAATTTATCCAAGAACTAAGGAAAGCAAAGGGTGGAGGGGCGGGATTCTAGAGTATGGGTTCAGGTGATAATTACTGATCTTGCAGAGCAAAGTCTGAGTGAAAGCAGCACTGTACAGAGGGGAAACAAACCAGCATCTCTGAAAAGCAAAGAGAGAGACCTTACATGCAAGTAAGGGGTGAGTGTTTGGATCCAAAGATACATTATGAAAGCCATGAAGGCTAATATTTATACCCCTAAATGAGTCCTGGGGCAGTATGAGGTAACTGGCAAAGGAAAACTTTACCAGGGACAAAGAACTTGATTGCTCCTACAAGGACCAAATAAAAGAGAGGGGAGAGGTTTAATGTCTCTCAGGAAAGAAGAGAATGTCCGTGTGATTGTTGATTAATCACTGGTGATTGCTTGGTATAGATATTGGAATGTGAGAAAATGTCTGAGGAGTTTCTCAGGATGGGTGCGAGTCAAACCTGGAGATGTTTGATTCATTCTCCTGTGAATGCCTGATGACTGGCTTGAGGGGCTTCAGATATGTGGAGAA
The DNA here is from genome assembly GCF_029931775.1 of Euleptes europaea. NCBI lineage: Eukaryota > Metazoa > Chordata > Lepidosauria > Squamata > Sphaerodactylidae > Euleptes > Euleptes europaea. Next base: position 79,434,610 of record NC_079316.1, read on the forward strand.
TAGTAGTCCTGCTAGCCCTTCATCCTTCAAATACGGTGATTTAAAAAAAACAACAACCATAGTTGTGGTTACTGAATGAAGAGATGTTTGGCCCTCAAATTCACTTGTATTGAATGTTCTTGCAATAGATGTTATAGTAGAAAGTATCCATGGGGAAGCAGTTGATGAGCAGATAACATAGACTGTAGCCTGTCTCCGAGGGCATCTCAGTATGGAAAGCTTACATCGTAGTTATACTTACACGAAGAACTGCAGTTTGATGAGGGTGCTGACAATTCTGCCAAACAGTTATGAGTGCCTGTTCTATGAAGCTCTTGATTGTTGATCAGATTCAATTAGGTGTGCTTATCAATCACATATATGGTACAACTTGAAGCAAGGGTGGAAGTAGAGTGTCTTATAGCTGCGAAAATTGCAGCAACGATAGGGTGCCTATCTATCTCCTGATGAGGGGCAGAATGGGTTTTAAATAATGAAATCCCACAAGTATAGAAGGGCTCGGCTCTTTCTCTACCTGTACCATAGCCCAGACTTTAAGTGCAGAATTATAAGAGAGCTCTTTTTAACTCTGGGAAGGTCTGATGACAGTCTCCCAGTGTCATGTCTCTTCTAGTGCTTAATCGCTAAGATTAGAATGAAATCTTCCCCGTGACAAATCATAGTGGGGCTTATATCTAAATAAACGTGCATAGGGTCAGGCTATGGATGTAGAACGGGTAGAGAGGAATCCATCATGTTGTCATTCTTTACACCCTTGGCTATGCAAAAAAAAAAAAAAAGAGTAGGACAATATTAAACATACATATAATTTGCAGTATGTGATCTGGAGCCCATGCCCCAATATACAACACTTATTACGTGCAATGTTTCCCCCCCTTTTTTCCATTAACATTTCTTGTACATTATATTGGCAAGAGGATAAGCTGCAAAGCTCATTTGCAATTCAAGCATGGTTAAAGTCCTCCTGCTACTCGTATCTAAGAACTTGGGAAATATAGTCCCATCTGTGTGTTGACTACAGGAAAACATTGATTTTCCAATATCGACCTCTGTCACTGAGACACTCTGAATTAATTCCATCGAGAAATTCCAGCAATACATTTATTCATCATAGCCTGACACGCGCTGGTAACAGTTGTCAAATGTTAAAATATTCTTTCAGTAAATTTTCTAGACAAATTAAGCTTTCTCTTAATTCACTGATTGCACGGGACTGAACACAATCAAGTAAAGGTTTGGAGACTGGGTACGCATTTCATTCAGATACAGCAGAAGATGAAATAAGAACAGGGAGTGGTAGGACAAGGAGAGGATTTTCTTCCTTGCTTTAGCATAGGGAGCCACCCCCACCACTTGCACTGACAAGGTACTCAGTCACCAGCATCACATGAACACACATGAAGCTGCCTTATACTGAATCAGACCCTTGGTCCATCAAAGTCAGTATTGTCTACCCAGACCAGCAACGGCTCTTCAGGGTCTCAGGCAGAGGTCTTTCACATCACCTACTTGCCCAGTCCTTTTAACTGGAGATGCTGGGGATTGAACCTGGGACCTTCTGCATGCTAAGGAGATGCTCTGCCACCGAGCCACAGCCCCTCCCCTTTATCAGCAAGGATTAAGGGAGCCCCAATATGATGCAGAACTCCAGAGCAGTATGTGGGGTTTTTTCAAGGCACTGTGAGACTTGTAGATGGGGGACAAGACTCCCCAATCAGTAAGTGCATCATTCAAAGTGCTGCAGCCCTCTACCATCATTCACTAATGGGCTATCCAAAAGTTGTTATGGCTATCATGTGACACAGAGTTAATTTTGTCCCATTTTTAAAATCCTGACAAGAAATGATGTTCCGAACAGCTTCACGTCGATATTCATGTATGTGAAAGCTAACCACATTCATTTCTTTGGCTTAAGGGGATAGCTTGTTTGCATCAGGCAATCAAATGTTTGGACACAAGGGAATGCTGTTTATATTGGGGTTGTATCCAGAATATTGTGATGCAAAAGGAGTAGGAGCTCAAGGGGGCATTATGGGGACTTTACACACTCACGCACACACATCACACAAATTAGAGTATCTCCACTTCAGTCTGGGGAATTAGCATAGAGACAGAGCTTTGCGAGAGGTTGGGTAACTAGGATCTTTGCAACCTTTGTATACAGGGATATATTCCTATGGAAAACTCCCAATAAATAAATAATTTTGTCACGTTTGAATGTGCATGGCAATGTAGGCTAGCAACACCACAGCCAACCATAAGGTAGGAATGGACTGAAATTATCTGTTTACCTCATTTATATCAAAGGGCATGTTAGACGTTTATGGTCAAGTGGTTATCTTGCTAACATGGACTGTATACAACTTGGAAAACTCACTGTCAGTCTATGCATTTTTTAAGGACTGTGAACCCGGGATTATCCATCCGTGAACATCTGAATTGACAACAAGATAGTTCATTGGAACCTGAAATATGGAGATTTGATATTTCAGTGTGGAATATTTTTAGAATCTGTGTCAAGTTTTTTTAAAAAAAATGTATCTAACCTTCGTTCTCATAAAAAGAGTTGAAGACCAATACAAATGGCTCAACCAGCAATGATATTTCAATGATGAAAAAGCTATCCTTTTATCGAAATAGATTTCTTCTTTATTACACTATCTGGAAATGTATGGAAATGCTAAAAGAGACCTAGCTTGGTCAGTCTATCTTGGCAAGAAAATTGCACCTGCTGTAGTCACTGACCTCAAGCACAGCTTCAGACAAACAAAAAGGTCCATTCCTTAGCCAAAAGATCAGAATACTTGGCCAGTCCACTCCTTGGTCCACTCTTAAAGACCCCACCATGTACACATTTTTTGAAGACAAAAATCAAGGCAAAATAAGGACAGTTTTCCGGGGGTAGGCACCAGAAAACAGGGACTGTCCCAAACAGGTACAGTTGGAACGCATGAGCTGTGTTGAACACATGAACACATGGAGCTGCCTTATATTGAATCAGACCATCAAGGTCCATCAAAGTCAGTACTGTCAACTCAGAATGGCAGCGGCTCTCCAGGGTTTCAGGCAGAGGTCTTCCACATCACCTACTGGCCTGGTCCCTTTAACTGGAGATGCCTGGGATTGAACCTGGGACCTTCTGCATGCCAAGCAGAGGCTCTACTACTGAGCCACAGCCCCTCCCCAGTCACAGTATCTTACAGTATGTTACAGTATCTCTGCACATTTCTGGGGCATGCATCAACTTCACGAAGATGCCAAAATAGTTAATGTGGCAACAGCATCTCTTTCTGTCATGAATCCTGTTCTGGAAAGATTGCGTACACAGAACTTAAGAGTATGCAACTTGTACTCTGTGTAGAAGTACCAGATCAGCTCATGGAGATTGTGGAAGTGGAGCTGCCAAGCATGAACCTCACCTCCATTTCCGCATGCAAGGGTTGGATGCAAAAACAGGGAGCTTTGGTTGACTGACAGCTTGCATCTGAAGAAGCAAGCTCGGACTCAGGGGAGCTCATGCCAAATAAATATCGTTATTATTTAAAGTGCTTCAGTTTTATTTCAAAATGGTTGTACCAACTTGACATTCTGGACCAAGTTTTTGATATCAATACAGGCACTGCCCGAGAGCTGTTTTCCTGATTTATGTTCACTAATGAGGAATTCTGTTTGGAGGTAATTCCATTCAAAGTTTGTTCTGCACTTGTAAAAACTTTAGATTTCTTTCCAAGTCACTAAGGTTTTGGTACAATCAATCAACATCCATTGAGGCCCATTTAGGTTTCTGTACTGTAAGTGGATATTTTTCCAAATGAGAATTGTGTCTACATTTCGTTTACACATGGAAGACTAATTTTGGTAAAAAGCACAGAATATTTTGAGTTATTTCTGTATTTATACAAACTAACAGCAACATCAGCAGGAATGTAAGCAAGAACTTGCTGACCCAGTAGAAAAATCTAACGGGGGAAGCCAAAACTACATAATAAGGATATGGGATTACTTCTGTAGAAAAGCTGACCCCTCAGAAGAAATTCCATAGGAAACCAAAATAATTGTTATTGGTTTTACCGTTTCTAAAATATGGCAGGTTTTATTATTAAAGACATTTTAGCTGAGTACATTTCCACCTTATGATGTTGACATTTCATTTTAGTAAAACAGTTGCAGCGCGATTTTAAACATGTTTATGGAGAAATAAGCCCCACAACGTCAAACAAGACTTCTCAACATGAATATTTAGGGTCGAACCAGATGAAATGCTTCAAGATCCATAAACAGATAGCCCGTGTGTTTTTCCTACTAAACAGCAATTTGGGGCGGGGCAATTCAGGTTGAACCTATGGGACAGAGAAGGAAGCAACTTCCCCCCACAGCATGTAGCATTTTCCTGAGTTCAAATATTGCTGCTTCCCATAGCTGACATTTGCCCTGTTGTGGGGGACTGTACTGGTAACATACAATCAACAAGTATGTTTTTCCTAATGGAAATCTCTGAGTGAAATCACAGCCCTTTGTGAACTGAATTAAGGACCTTGTTATGCTCGTGTGCAATGGATGGCACCTAGCCCCATGCACACTGGCTGCAGTTCTAGCTTACAGAAGAGGTGTTATCTTGGAGTTCCATCCTACAGTAGATTCCTTCAGACAGAGTGTTCCATTAGATTTTCATTTCCTAGTGTACATAAAGCCCTGACCTGGATGGCCCAAGCTAGCTCAGTCTTATCAGATCTCAGAAGCTAAGCAGGGTCAGCTTTGGTTAGTACTTTGATGGGAGATCACCAACGAATTCCAGGGTTGCTATGTAAAGACAGGCAATGGCAAACCACCTTTCAACATCTCTTGCCTTGAAAACTCTACGGGATTGTCATAAGTTGGCTGTGACTTGATGGCACTTTCCACCACCAATGTATATAAAAGCCAACATATACCGAAAGGGGGAAAAATGGTTGTCTGAAATGAGCCCCTGTGTTGAAAATGAGCTGAGCACAATGACATCTTGCTAGGGTTGCCAGGACCTCTTTGCCATTGGTGGGAAGTTTTGGGGGCGGAGCCTGAGGAGGGCGGGGTTTGGGGAGGGGAGGGACCTCAGTGTCCAATTGCCAAAGCGGCCATTTTCTCCAGGTAAAGCGATCTCTATTGGCTGGAGATCAGCTGTAATAGCAGGAGATCTCCAGCTTGTACCTGGAGGTTGGCAACCTTACGTCTTGCTGACGATTATAAGGAGTTCGTTATAAGGAGTTATTTTTAAACCAATGATTTACATAATTAGGGAGCATTCTTTGTTCCTTAACAATGTACCAGTTAGAGCTACAGCCAAATGATGGGCCATGACTTTATTAAACAAAAATTATCTGATCTGCAATGGAGTAATTATTTAACTGGCCATCTTCCCACTTTCCAGCTGCCTGCCTTGCCATCGGCAAGGATGCCATGTTCTCAAACCATCTGATCAATCCTTAAAACTGGTCTAAAAACACAACTGAAGTAGTCCTGGCAACATCATCAGGAGATAATGAGGCCCAAGAGTGCTCCCATCTCAGATCCCCTCAAGCAGCTAAGTTGTGAGAGATTGTTCTCATAATCACTACAATTCCTTGGGGAGTGCATCAAGGTTGAGAAACAGTGTGGTGTATCAGACTAGGATCTGGGACATTCAGGTACAAATTCCCAATCTGCCAAGGAAGATTGCTGGGTGACTAGGGTTGGGAAATACCTCAATATTTTGGGGGTGGAGTCTGAGGAGGGCGGGGTTTGGAGAGGGGAAGGACTTCAATGCCATAGAGTCCAATTGCCAAAGTGGCCATTTTCTCCAGGGGAACTGATTTCTATCGCCTGGAGATCAGCTGTAATAGCGGGAGATCTTCAGCTACCACCTGGCGGTTGGCAACCCTATAGCTGGGTTACTTTGGGCCAGTCATACACGCTTAACCTAACCTACCTCACAGGGTTGCTGTGAGGATAAAATTGAGAAGAGGAGAACAATGTAAGCTGTTCTGGATCCTCATTAGGGAGAAAGACAGGGTATCAATGAAGTAAATGAAATAAAAAATAAATATGCTGTGCTACGTGATCTTACCTCTCTAATCCACACTGAACCTTCCAATATAGGAAATTAGCCTAGTTTAAAAATTGTAGTCTAACACCAGTCGTTCTATTAACAAATTAACAAATCTCACCGTTGTTTAGAAATGGCCATCCACTTTACATATTGTGAGTATATATTTAAAATGTATATACTTTAAAAAACAGTCAACATACATAATTAAGGAATATGCCTTATTTTATTTTAAAAACAAAACACAACATTTTATTATACCAGTTTAACTGATTCCCATAACTATTCAATAAGTGTTGGTTTGGTGAAGATATTAGGGTTGCCAGGTCCCTCTTTGCCACTAATGGGAGGTTTTTGGGGTGGAGCCTGAGGAAGGCAGGTTTTGGCGAGGGGAGGGACTTCAATGCCATAGAGTCCAACTGCCAAAGCAGCCATTTTCTCCAGGTGATCTGACCTCTATCGTCTGGAGATCAGTTGTAATAGCAGGAGATCTCCAGCTAGTACCTGGAGGTTGACAACCCTAAAGATGGTTGATTTTTCTGATATAGTTTATATTTGTGGATGTGACTGTATGTTCACATAGCCAGGCTTGCAGTCTCTATAATCCAGAATGACTGTTCTTATCCACATCATCATTTATGTTCACGCCGAAGTCTCACACAACCTAACTAGCTTGTGCCCAAACAAGATTGACCTTGGTTGACATGGCACTGATCCAGCCACAGATCAACCACATCATCTCATAGGCACAATTCCAGTTTCTGCACGTGCCAGATCATTTAGGCCTCTGTGTCTAAATCACTGGTTCCCAACCAGGGGTCCGTGGACCCCCAGGGGTCTACGAGAACTAAATTAAGGTCCACGAAACAAAGTTATAAACCCATAATAAATTAATATTTTCAATTAAAAGTTATCTATTATAAAATATATATATTCAAATATTATTCTGTTTAATGTTTAACTAACGGTTATGCTTAAAGTTTATTTTCAAATTCTCTGAATTTTTATTTTGAACCTTGGGGTCCCTGCACCGAACAAAAAAGTCCTAGTGGTCCCTGGTCAAAAAAAGGTTGGGAACCACTGGTCTAAATACTCTGAAAGACACCCAGCAAATAGTGTGATATGTATATATATATGTGAGTATAGCTTTGAGTGAGCCCTCAAGGTAACACAGGAGGAAATGCTATCCCGGATATTTGTAGCGCTTTCACCATAAGCTTGGCTTCATCAGCCTGAAAATATCAAACGTACAAAAGCATTTTATATAATCTGCTAAACCATTCTTCAAAAATAAAGACTACTGAGTAAGTGACTGTGCAATTCATTTTCCTACCTCAGCGGTAGAGGACAAAGCCCACAGTGTGTAAACATTCAAGGAGTTTCTTTCGATTGAAACAAAGGATTTTCAATTGTATTATGTTTTTAATCTTTTTGTTTTAGTCTTTTTAATTTTTAGTTTTTTAATAGCTCCCAAAGAAGTGGGCTGCTAAGGTTTGGAGTTGAGATCTTGGCGTTAAACAAATATACTTCTTAGGGTCGATCACGTGTTTCTAAAGTACTAGCTGGACACGGTTTCTTAAAGGGGACGGGATCCGTTTTAGGCTTTTTTTTTGTTTTACAGCGTACGGGAATCGGCTTAGGAAGAGGAGCCGCTGCGCCTCTTCCCCGCCGTCCCCGTATGCCTCAGCTCAGGAATGGGCTGTAGGACATTGAAGTCCTTCCCCTCCCAAGCCCCACCCTCCTCAGGCTCCGCCCCAAAAATCTCCTGCCAGTGGTGAAGAGGGACCCGGCAACCCTATGGAAGGCTGAGTCAACCTTGAACCAGCTACTGGAAACCGACTTCTGCAGGGATTGAACTCAGGTCGTGAGCAGAGCTTTTGACTGCAGTACTGCAGCTTAAGACGAACATACCGTACCATTTATCGTTGAGCCACTTGAGACAAAAGGCTCTCTGCAGCAGTTGCCAAGAACTATGATTTCACAGTGCATGATGAATGGTGAAATTTCACTGCCTTTTCTAAGGAGAGAGATCAATAATACAATGTACAAAAGAAGTGGGTTAATTTCATTAAGCATCCCGACATTGTTTAATGGGAACATTTAGGATGTGGGATAAGCTTCTGTGGCACGTAGGATCCATTTGGGGACAGGAGGGAGAGTCCTGGGTTGCCGCCTGAATGGTAACCGAACTGCAAGAGCTTCCCTGTTTCCCTTGAGAATGAAGGAAAGAGCCAGCGCACTGAATGAAAATATCGAGAGTGATATTTATCATATTTCTTATTGATGAAAAGTGTGTTTTCTGAAGCTTCCCTTTTTACCGTGATTTATAATTTTACAACATCAATATCCCATCTAATACATTTAGGGAAATTAACTCTAAGAATATAAAAAGATAGTACACGCTAATGTGAGCGACTTTACTCTAGTGAATTACTTTGTGTCTGACTGAAGAAGAAAACTGCATTATGAGAGAATGTAAAGGGGATGATTGGTCTGCAGACAGGTTCCAGAATCAAAGCTTGTGTGATGCCTTTCAGTAGGACTAAAGCAGTATGCACACTTTCATGTTCTGGATGTTCAGAAGGGGAGGGAGGCAAAGGGGAAAGAATATAAGTTTTCTTGGGATGCAGTAACTAATTGCCTGCAATTCTATCTGATGAAGAGGTATAGAGAACTTGAAAGCTCGCACGCTGTTTTGCAATGCTTTGGTTGGCCCTACAAAAAGGTATTACATCATGTTTTTTGTTTCCGAAGGACGTTACTATTTCTCAGTGGGTAGTAATTGTTACACAATGGTACACTGATAGCTGTTGTGCTCATCAGAACTCGGATGGGGGGATCGCTCTCAGCTGAGTGGAAGGGGACCAGTGGGCGTGTGAAACAGACGTGGGGGGGGGAACGAAACAATAGATTTGAATTTGGAACACAGAGAGAGAAAGAAGCAGACAAAGAGCTGTGAATTAGCTGAAAGAACCTTTACAGTGTAAGGTCATTCTCTCTCTGGAGATGTACTGTGTGATACTAGACAGGCTGCTTTGTAAAAGTGACTCTGCCACCACCTAAACTCTCTGTATACGTATCTGTAACTATAGGACTTCTTAACATTCAGTATTATCAAAAATAAACCAAGCTAGGTGGCACAACCTCTGGAACCTCACTGCTTGGGAAGTCCAAAGCATGGGTGGGATCCAGGCGTAATTGGTAATTTCTGCCAGTTACCCCTTTTTGCTGCAGACCCCTACTGCAGAGAGCCAGCGTGGTGTAGTGGTTAAGAGCAGTGGTTTGGAGTGGTGGTCCCTGATCTGGAGAACCGGGTTTGATTCCCCACTCCTCCACATGAGAGGCGGAGGCTAATCTGGTGAACTGGATTTGTTTCCCCAGTCCTCCACACGAAGCCAGCTGGGTGACCTTGGGCTAGTCACAGCTCTGATAGAGCTCTCTCAGTCCCACCTACCTCACAGGGTGTCTGTTGTGGGGAGGGGGAGGGAAGGTGATTGTAAGCCGGTTTGATTCTTCCTTAAGTGGTAGAGAAAGTCAGCATATAAAAACCAACTCTTCTCCTCCTCCTTCTTCTCATTCTTCAGGATCCCCTCCCCGTTCCTCAACAGCAGCATTTCATGGACATTTGTGAGCTGTAGTGGGTGTAGGGAGGCAGGAAATTTCCATTGCGCCATTGGGAAATTTAGTCTGGATCCAGTGCCAGGTGTCTACTTTTCTCCCCCAGCCTTATTAAAGCAGCTTGGGATTTTCCTCCATTCTTTAATTTATTGGTTCCAAGCCTACTTGTGGAAAGTGCTGTCAAGTTGCAGCCGACTTATGGCAAGAGCCATTCAGAGGTGGTTTGCCATTGCCTGCCTCTGCATCACAACCCTGGATTTTTTGGGTGGTCTCCCATCCAAATACTAACCAGGGTTGACCCCACTTAGCTTCTGAGATCTGATGAGATAGTGCTTGCCTGGATCTTCCAGGTCAGGGCGAATCTACCTGTACATTTGATCTTATATGAAGCAGCCTTAATTCCTTAATTATTCCAGCGATCACATAATGTAATTATTGGAAATTGCAAAGTCTACAGTTAGGTACACACCTCTAGCTTACGCTTATGTCTATGAAAAGACAACACATAGGAACTCACACTTGACCTTTGCGAGCTTGCATCTGTCAGGAAACATCAGGATTTTTGCTGGGAATTACTTTAAACAGCAATTCTATGAACACTTACTTGGTAGTAAGTCCCGATGAACTCAATGAGACTTACTTCAGAGTAAATATACATACATTTTGAGGGGCTCAAGCCTCAGACCCCAACCCCTGCAACCAGCCGTCAATATGAAGCTATTCATCTCCATATCAATCACCATCAAGACACTCCCAGTTGTGTAAGGGGTTACTGTCAGTCTGTCGATCTAATAGGGAGTCTATGCGTGACTTTCGTCTTTTGATTGTGAAAAGTGAATTGATTTCCAAAATTGCGACAACTCTACAAAATCTGCCCATTTATAAGGGAATATTCACACAGTATTCTTTCTTGTCTGTTTGGAATTTGATAGCGCTTAGCACTGGGCACTGTGAACATGTGAGAGGCAGAGACAGAGGGCGAATTTCTTACGGGCACCTTACCTGTCTTTCACCTGGCAGAGGTGGGAGGTGGGAGAAAAGAAGAAGAGATGTCTCCCTCATGGCACTGTTTATTCTTTTATCATCACTTCCTTTCATCGCTCCAAGCAGGAAGGGAGAAAGAGGTACAAGAATGGCCAAGCAGAAGGATTTTTGGAGCGGTGGAGTCTGATCTAGAGAACCGGGTTTGATTCCCCACTCCTCCACATGAGCGGTGGAGGCTAATCTGGTGAACTTGATTTGTTTCCCCACTCCTACACATGAAGCCAGCTGGGTGTCCTTGGGCTAGTCACACTTTCTCAGCCCCACCTACTTCACAGGGTGTCTGTTTGTGGGGAGGGGAAGGGAAGGTGATTGTAAGCCGGTTTGAGTCTCCCTTAAGTGGTAGAGAAAGTCGGCATATAAAAACCAACTCTTCTTCTTCTCTATTAAAGTACTCCTCTTCCCAAGTAGAGGCAGTCAGCTACTGAGGAGACGATTAAACATATCTGTAATAACATGTGTGCTTATTGGCTTGCTTGACAAGACTAACCTTTTAAAAGGAGAGCCAGAAATGCGTGGAAACTAGCAACAGCTAACTAGAATGTACAAAAGTTTGATTTCTTTGTTTGTGTATGTGGGTACAACAGTATTTAGGACTAACAATTATCCTAGTTCCTCAATATGGTTTGGTAAATAGACTAGACTTGTATAATTCAGTAATTGTGCAAGTATGTACCCTACTCCAATAGGGTAGAAAACTTAAACATTTTAAAATATTTTCAATTCAATGTGCTCTGCTTTCCTAACATTTATCAATTTAGAGTTAATAGTTTTTTGGATTAACTTATTTTAATTTGTTAATTTATTAACTCAGAATCCATTGACTGGATCCAGCCTTCCTTTGAGAAGCCTTCCTCCAGCCTAAGGAACTTTCCTCCAGATGAAGAGGCTGTTCTATTGACTTCAGACTTTTTTCAATGGAGTGATTGAATAAGGATAGGATCCACCCCACATTTATTACATTTAATTGTTCCTGAATTCACAGTTTCTGCACCAATTTACACTTAAATGCACGCTGTATTACATGCTAACTTGTAAATTATACTGAGTTTCGGGGTGGGGGAGAATTCCACAAGTGCCTGGAGAGATTAAGGAAAGCCTATTTGGGAGAAAGCCCTGACCTGGATGGCCCAGGCTAGCCTGATCTCGTCAGATCTCAGAAGCTAAGCAGGGTCAGCCCTGGTTAGTATTTGGATGGGAGACCACCAAGGAATACCGGGGTTGCTGTGCAGAGGAAGGCACTGGCAAACCACCTCTGTTAGTCTCTTGCCATGAAAACCCCAAAAGGGGTCACCATAAGTCAGCTGTGACTTGACGGCACTTTACACACACACACATTTGGGAGAAAAGCAAGTAATAACTGGCATCTTTGTCTACACTTAAAAAAACATTTTTAAGTAAATTGGTTGCAGTTACAACGTTAAGAGATTACTTTAAGACAGGAGTGTCAAACATAAGGCCCGAGGGCCGGATCTGGCCCCTTGAGAGCTCTTATCCGCCCTGCAAGCCAGCTGAGGCAGCCACACACACACACCCACTCTCGATCTGGTCTAGCGGGGGATGGCCCAGCCTGACCAAGTGAAATTTATGTAATATCCGGCCCACATAACAATTGAGTTTGGCATCTCTGCTTTAGGACACGGGGTTCTATAAGCTCACAATGATCAAACTCCAGTTTAGAAATGTTCATCTCACTTCCATTGATTTCCATTCCCTTCCTTCTCTTTCTGTTCACCAGGAGAATCTTTGGTCGGATTTAAACAAAACACTTGTCATAGGAAGATCTGTTTTCATGTGATTTGTTTATCATTGATCCCTGCCCCTCTAGGCTAGTTACATTATGCCATGTTGTGGTGGGAAGCACTCTGCTAGCAATCGTTAATTGTTCTTTTGCAGAGGGTCATTTCCCTAGCTCCCTCAAAGAGGCTGTAGTAAGATCTTTGTTGAAAAAGCCATCAGATAAAGAGGAGCTAGCAAATTACCGCCCAGTGTCAAATTTTCCTTTCCTGGGTAAGGTAATTGAAAGAGTGGTGACTGAGCAGCTCCAAGGATTTCTGAATGACATGTTGGCGCTTGATCCATTCCAATCTGGCTTCAGGCTGGGCTTTGGGACTGAGACTGCTTTAATAGCCCTGGGACATCTGGCTTCATATGGATAAGGATGAGTGCTGCTGATTCAATTAGATCTGGCAGTAGCGTCCAATACAGTTGACCACTTGGTCCTGGTCAACTGGCTAGCCTCACTAGCGGTATGAGGTACTGCTCTACAGTGGTTTGCCTCCTTCTTCCAAGGATGCTCAGTGAGGGTGGTCATTAGGGGAAAGGGTTAATCCCAGTGAGAACTAATTTGCAAGGTCCCACAGGGATTGATCCTGTCTCCGATGCCAGGAGGTTTGTGGTTTTCCTGTGTTCTCGGTTACTGAAACTGTTATGAAGTGTGCTTTTTAGCTATAAATGTTGGAGGAGTTGCAATGTCTACTATGCAAAGGAACTGAGAAGAAGACCCAACAGGGGGCAAGTGGTCAGTTAGGGCTGTAAGCCTAGAGACCTTTCCACCCTTTTCACACCTCTTGACTGTCCTCAGACTGATACCCTCAGGGACCATTTCCTCCTTCTTCTCAGAAGCCATTCTACCCTCTCTCTCCCTCCTTAGCTAGTTAGACAGCTAGATGCTCTGTCTCTCAGCTTTCCTATTCTAAAATGTAGTTCCCTCAATAAAGAGCAACTTTATTTTTTTATCAATGAGTCTGAAGCTTCTCTGCATACTTTGCACTCTGCCAACATAAATTGTTATATTTGTCACAGCCCGCCCAATATTAATACAGTGGGTGTGTTGCTTACTTGAAAAAAGCTGTGCCAAATGTCTTTACCCTTCACTGTGTCATTCATCGCCAACATGTGGTGGGGGGAAAACCTCAGTGATTGCTTGCACAAGTCATTACATAATGTCATTACTGAAGTGAATAAAATTAAAGCCCTTGCTCTCAATGATCGACTGTTCCAGGAGCTCTGTCTTGAGAATGATGAAGATTTTGAATGTTTGCTGCTTCATACTCAAGTACCTTGGCTATCAAAAGGCAACTGTGTGAGATGCTTTTACAACCTTTTGGACACTGTTGTGGAGTTTTTTTTTTTAAGACAAAAATGCTTTCCTTCATGATGAACTCAAAGAGATCAGGTATGACCATTTATTTATCAGAACTATTTGCAAAGTGCAATTAAATAAATTTGCATTTGCAAGGAAATGACGCCAATCTTATTAAGGCCAAATCTGTCACCTCTACGTTTATTTCAAAGTTAGCTTCATTCAAATGCAATGTAGGTTGCAGTGAGCAATACCAATTTCTGAGCCTGTCTGAGCTAGAAGAGAAAGATGATGATCTGCGAGGTTTTTTTTGGCGACCATTTGGATATGCTGCATGCCTGAGTGATTTGTGGATCTTCATTAGATGGAAATTCCAGATTGGGTGATAAATCCATTTTCAGATACTGAGGAAGTTAGGGTAGTGGAGTAAGAACTACCTGAGCTACAAAATGACATTGAGTTGAAGCCAGAGTTTAAGAAATCATACCAAGATATTTGAGGACTGAAGGAAATTTCTGATCACTATGGAAAGTGGTTAAGACGTTCCTTTTTGCATTTCCAACATCATGTTCGGTGGAATGTGGTTTTAGTGTGGTCAACCAACTTCTCTCCAAGTGAAGAAATGGACTCCAGATTACCAAATGTCATGATTTAAGACTCCTGCTCAGTGACTTTAAACCAGATATTGGGAAACTGTTATCACTTCATCAATCCCGTCCATAGCATTAAGAATTTACTGAACAGTGGAGCAGTTACTAAATATGGAGTCTATGGTTCTTGTTAAAAGACTTTGAAAAGCTGGTATCTCTGGATCAAGTTCATTTATTCTGCTGAATAAATTAAACTAAAAAAGTTTTAATTGGATTTTGAATAAATGTGCAATTAATTGTTACTGTTTTGAATGTTATTGTTACTACCTACTTTAGCTGGTTGTGGTTTAAAGTGGTGGTTTGGAGCGGTGGACTTTAATCTGGAGAATCAGGTTTGATTCTCCTCTCCTCCACATGAGCAACGGAGGCTTATCTGGTGAACTGGATTTGTTTCCCCACTCCTATGCATGAAGCCAGCTGGGTGACCTTGGGCTAGTCATACTCTCTCAGCCCCACCTATCTCACAGGGTGTCTGTTGTGAGGAGGGGAAGGGATTCTTCCTTAAGTGGTAGAGAAAGTTGGCATATAAAAACCAACTCTTCTTCTAAATATTGCTTTTTATACAGTAGGGTAGGGGGCACTAGGGATGAATTTATGGAACCAAGAGGGCAGCTAACCAAAAAAGTTTGGGAACCACTGCTCTAGAAGTAGGTTTGCCAGTCCCCCATTGGGGGCAGGAGATCTCCTGCTCTGGGGCCCTTCACCCCAGCTGATCAGTTGGCTGATGGGGGACTTACTGGCAGC